>NC_052161.1:108018162-108335705 GCF_902713615.1 Scyliorhinus canicula | reverse complement strand
TGTCCTACTCTCCTCCGCAGCCTGATATTTCTTCCTGCTTGTTTATCTACCTTATCCTTTAAAAGCTGAATGGGCTTTATATCAACTACTCTCTTGTTCAAATATTCCAGGGATGGCTTTTTTCCCAGAAAGGGAAAGGATCTCCTGGTTAGGTGGTTTGGCCATGCTCAAAGATTGCCCGGTAGTGTCCAAATATGTGCAGGTTAGGTAGGGTTACGGGGATAGGGCAGGGCAGAGGGCCTAGGTAGGATGCACTTTCATTGTGTCGGTACAAACACGATGGCCCGAATGGACTCCTTCTGCACTTTGGGGTTCAATGGAACATTTAGGCACAAAAGGGTCTCCATGTGGTCAAGATGGTGTTTAAACTGAAATGTTGGGCACCATTCTCCGCCTCAGTACGCTCCCGCTCGTGCGAAACGAGGCTAGTGAATAGTAGGAGAGGCCAAAAACGAGAACTGTGCCAGACGCCAAACAGTTTTCCATGCAACCGGCCCACTCCCATAGGCGAAAGCGAGATTTCGCCGTAGAGCAGTGAGAAACCAATTATCACCATTAAGCCCTATTTCCATACAATTAATGAGAGCCATCCCATATCCAACGGCCTCCCGTCATTCAGCGGCTTTCCCAGCAAGTAGTCACGCTGGCGCTGATTAGTACTCTTTTTGAAATACGTGAACCTGGCAGAAGGGCTTTTGTGGGGAGCCGAGGAGGTGAGTTGCCATCTTTGCTCACAGGCAAAGTGCCCGGGGGTGCTGGGCTTGCTGCCCCTGTGCTCAGCAGAGGATCTTGGCTGGTGGTGGGGACCTTCCGCAGGAGTGGGCAGCCATGGGATGTTGGGGGGCTGACGCTGGGAGGGGCAAACAGGGGGCAACCACGCATGGCACCATCATGTCAACCCCTGGATCGTGTGCCCCCGTTCCGGGGGCAACCCTTGTCCCTGTTCGTCTGCCCCACCAACCACCCATAACTCCCATTGACTGTCGAGGCCTCTGGCCATGTGGCTGAAGTCTATTGCCAATAGAGAATTGACAATCGTGGTTAAGTGAGCACTTCACACAACCCAAGTGGATTCCCGTTGATGGCCGGGGCCATGTAACATGTGGAGGCCATTGCCTCGCATCCCCATTACACCTTGATGCCAGGACACTGTGATTGAACACTGCAGGAGGCAACACCACACATGCAACAGCCAACATCCGAACACCCAGGGTATGGGTCACAGCTCCGGGGACATGTCCATGGCTGGAGGGTGGGTGAGTGCCACAGGGAGGGGGAGATGCCTGGAGAGATGGGCCAAGGGTTCAGAGGTCAGTCCGCATTGTAGAATGTGAAAGAGGCATCATACTAGTTGTGCACAAGGGTGTTTATTGTGTGGAACAATTATCCACTTTCCTGATGGAGCCATGCCTCTTCACTCCCTCACCCCCACCTAACCCCTACCCCCTCCCCGGTGACCTCAGTGATCCTCGATGTGCTTGGCCCTCCTGGCTCTACCATTCTGTTTACCCTGCACATCAGAGGTGGAGGCAGCCAGCTGTTTACCTCATCTCGTGGCGGTCCATGCCCCTGGTGGGTGTCTTCTGGGGGCTCAGGGGCTGGAGGGCCCTGGTTCACTGGTTGGTGGCACATGCACAGCCGTGCTGCCCTGTCCCATGTGCTGATTTCGGGACCCGGCCTCATCAGAGGGGTGGAACTTGGGGGAGGTTATGGCCACCGTCGTCACTCCATGAGACGGGTCCGGGCTGGCATCCAGTGCCCCCTCCTCCCGTTCGGTGCCCAAGGGCCTTGGGGTTCACCTTGGGATGGAGGATCAGCTGCTTTGAGTCCCAGCTGCCCTGCAGTATCTGGCTCTGTCAGCCCTGATGGTTCCCCATGATTCACAGAATCATGTCAACGCCCTCAGTGATGCTCCCCAGTGACTGGGCCATGCTCTGCAGTGCCTCAGCAATGCCCACCTGCGACTGGAACATGTTCCGCAGCGCCATGGCCATTCTCAACTGGGAGTGGGACATGTCCCACCGAATCTCATCAAAGTCAGCCTGGTAGTGGGTGACATCCCCCAGCAAGGCAGACATTCTGTCGAGACCCTAGGCCTTGGCAGCGCAACGCCTTGGACACCTTCACTAATGGTGCTGACATCGTACACCAGGCTCTCTCGCAGTTTTAGCCTTGGTGCCATGAATTGCCGGGGAAATCTCCGATGCCCGTAGCCTCTGGGACTCCTCCAAGCAGTTATGGACCTGCTGGAGCTTCGCTGACATGTCCCTCTGAATGTCATGGCTACTCTCTAACATCTCCATCAGCTCCGGGCTGACCGCTTCCACAGGCTCAGCATCAGACTTGGACCCAGCTGGGTCCTGGGATCCAGTAGACCTCTAACTGCTGTCTCGCCTGGGGGCTCCTGCCTCCACCTGATGTACATCAGCAGTTGTGAGATGTTCAGCAGATTGTGCCCCAGATGCCTGACCACTAAGATTTCCCACTGAGGTGTGCGTACCTGTGTTGGTGGAGGTGGAGATGATAGCAGTGATGCCTCAATAATGGTGTCCTCGGAGGTCTCCTTCGATGTGTTCTCCTAGGGGCTGGAGAGGGGACCGCCTGAGACGGGTTGGCGTCGTCGGCTGGAGGAGGAATGGACATGTGGTCAGTGGGAGGGATGAGTCAGTCAGTAAGGCAATAAGAACTCACATTTGACAAGTCCTTTGGGTGGGGCCTGGTGGTTCCTCACCTCTGCGGTGTCCACAAGCCTCTCTGTTGGTGACCTCTTTGTCCTCGGCCAGTCCAGTCACCTCCAGGGCCCACTCCTCGAAGGTGGTGAGGAGTCATATGTCCTGCACCCCTCCACCAGTCTGGGCCCTCTCCCGGTGATTGTGGGAGAGTTTTTCCTGAGTAGACACAGAGAGGACATCGTTAGGCACACGCGTGGTTCACAGTGGTGGGAGAGGGTGATGTGTGAATGAAGGGTTGGGGGTTTGAAGGGAGGGGGGGTATGAAGGATGGGTCGTGGGGACTGAAGGGAGGGGGGTGAAAGAAGGGTTGGGGGTCGCATGGATAGTTGGGGGGTCAAAAATGTCTCTGGGGTGTGGGGGGATGGGGTGCGTTAGTCTCTACTCACTCATGCTGCCCGGTGTAGGTCATTGACCTTTTTCTGGCACTGGATGCCAATCCTCCAGGCCACACTCCCGGCGCATACAGCCGCCGCCACCTCGTCCCAGGCAGCACTGGCTGCCCTATGGCTGGTCCTCTTGGAACTCTCAGGGGAATAGGGCATCCCTCCTGGCCTCCACTGCGTCAAGGAGCCTCCCAAGATCTGTATCCCCGAATCTTGGGGCTGCTCTCCTGGTTGCCATTGTTGTGAGTTGGCTGGGTTGGCTGAGCAAGTACTGCTTAGGTGCTGCTCTACCTTGTTAGCGGAGGGTAGTGAGACCGATCCCCTCAAATCAGTCTTCATTTGCGGCAAGAAGCCCATGGGGCCTTGTTAAATGGACCTAATAATGTTGAATAGCGTTGCCAGCCTCGCTCACTACAACACTTCAAAATCTTTACGGAGAATTGGACCCATTGGTTCAGCCCACATTTAGTGCAAGGTGCCATCTTGGTAACGGAGTTGAAGCTGATGCTAGGAACTGCCACTTGAGGGATTGGGCTGATTGTTACTTAAATTATCTGCTACAACTCATCAGCAAGGTTGCAAAACATTTTGGTGACTAGCACTTGAATTAACATGGTTCCCTCAGAGCAATCAAGTGAAATTAGACATTGCAGAGGGTTTTGACTTCAAGGTGTGTCATCTTTTACTGCTCACTTGCTGGAGGTTTGAAGAGTTCTTTTGAAACATCAGGGACAGCAGGGTAGCATGGTGGTTAGCATAAATGCTTCACAGCTCCAGGGTCCCAGGTTCGATTCCCGGCTGGGTCACTGTCTGTGTGGAGTCTGCACGTCCTCCCCCTGTGTGCGTGGGTTTCCTCCGGGTGCTCCGGTTTCCTCCCACAGTCCAAAGATGTGTGGGTTAGGTGGATTGGCCATGCTAAATTGCCCGTAGTGTCCTAATAAAAAAAGTAAGGTTAAGGGGGGGGGGGGGGGGGTTGTTGGGTTATGGGTATAGGGTGGATACGTGGGTTTGAGTAGGGTGATCATGGCTCGGCACAACATTGAGGGCCGAAGGGCCTGTTCTGTGCTGTACTGTTCTATGTATCTCAGGATATTTTCTGGAACACTATCAAGATTTCAACAACACTTGAATCAACATTTATTCTGGAAATTTTCAGAGGACTGAAAAGAGTGTTATAACCACCACAAGGTCCATGGGGACGACCTGATTAATCTCCCTGTGTGCCTTGTGTAGTACGAGCTCCCCGCTGAGGAGCGGAGACCCATCAATGGGCTCATCAATTCCACAGGATAAAACCCAGCCCAGGTAGGAGCTTGAGGTCCAGATTAGTCCCGGCTGGGACTGAGATTGTTGCTTATATATACATTTCCTAAACCAAGGGTCAGAGATAAACCTTTTCTGACTCTCCTTTCCTGACTCCTCCTTGACTACCATAAAGTGTGAGTGCTGTGCTGCTCCACTATATTGGACACCTGAGGAGTCCCCACTTGTTTGGTCTTCCAGAGGAGAGGGAGGAGGGAGTGAAGCCAGGCCGAGCAACACCTGCAGGAGAGAGGGACAGGAGGTTAGGAGGGCAGGGTGGTGTTCAGCCCATCTGGGATTCAGAGCACTCCTCCTTCTCTGCACCCCCTCCACAAGGTGCTGCATTGCTCTGACTGTGAACATGTGCAGCTTCTCACTCAGTCCCTGGGCCAACCGGAATCCTGCTGGTTGGTTCCAGCCAGTACACTCCACACCTCCTATGGAAGTGGACGGGAAGAAAACACATATCCTGCTCCATCAGACACAGCATCATGGTTGGGTCCGGAGGAAACATGGGCAGCATGGTAGCATTGTGGATAGCACAATTGCTTCACAGCTCCAGGGTCCCAGGCTCGATTCTGGCTTGGTTCACTGTCTGTGCGGTGTCTGCACATCCTCCCTGTGTGTGCGTGGGTTTACTCCGGGTTCTCCGGTTTCCTCCCACAGTCCAAAGATGTGCAGGTTAGGTGGATTGGCCATGATAAATTGCCCTTAGTGTCCAAAATTTCCCTTAGTGTTGGGTGGGGTTATTGGGTTATGGGGATAGGGTGGAGGTGTTGACCTTGGGTAGTGTGCTCTTTCCAAGAGCTGGTGCAGACTCGATGGGCCAAATGGCCTCCTTCTGCACTGTAAATTTTGTAAATTCTATGAAACCTACACAGACACGGGGAGAACGTGGAGACACCGCACAGACAGTGACCCAAGTCGGGAATCAAACCGGGGACCCTGGAGCTGCAAAGCAACTGTGCTAACCATTGTGCTACCGTGCTGCCCACATGTGCCAATCTCCCACCATTTCCATCTTGGAAAGGATGGGCTCCCAGGTTCGGTGCAAAACCCTGTACGAAGTTGGCACGGGACTTGACCAGGCACCTCAGCACTGACCACAGGATCAATGGCAGGCTTCTCAATGCACCAAGCATTCCACTGAACATAGCCTTCTTCTGCAGCCTAGTCCATCAAAGCCATCATCTCCCTCCCCTGCAGCAGAACTCACGTGTGACCTTGGGAGCTGGTACCTGTACTATCTTGGTGCCTGCCCTAGCTGCAAGCCACTTTGGTGCAAGTATCTCACCTCCCACCTGTCAACCATCCTCTGAGCAGTGTTTGAGCTGGTGAGTGCAGTGTCTGCTGGTGACTGCATTTGTGCAGTGTTTGAGCTGGTGAGTGCGAAATCTAGTGACTGTGTGTCTTCATTGTCATTCTCCTCTTGACTGTTCCTCTACTTCCATAGAAGCTTATACTCCTTGGGTGAATGAAAGGAAAAAGGTAAAAGGGTAGGGTTGTGGTGAGCAGAGGAATAAGAGATGCAGGCTTATGTCTCTTGTAAATCTGAAGAGATTGTGAGGTGGAGGAGGAAGTGGGATATGAAAAACGGATTTCAGCCTCAGCGCTAGCCGCAGCTTCAGCAATCGTTGTTTCAATTAGGGCCAGCACTATCTCCCCCTTTGACGGTTATAGCCTGTAAAGATGTCACCAATCCCCTCCCCCCCGCCCCGATGGTTGCACACTATCGTGACCTACAAAAAGCGGGCAGTGTTTCAGTGATTGCCAACCAGAACAGCATTGAAAGACCTGGGTGGAAGTTAATCATGTATCATGATCCTTGGGGGAAGCAAATAGATTTCGTAAAAGTCATCTCTGACTTAGAGTAAAAGCACATGTCACTCAAATATCAGGCGCTGTCTGACAAACCTTGTACACCCTCAAGGCCCGAAATCAGCAGAAATCTCCAGCAAGACCTTGGTTTGTTACCGTTAGCCGGGAAGATGTTGAGTCGGAGCAGATTAATTTCAGCCTTTGGGAAGATAGGGAAGAGCTAAGAGGAGATAATGACCCCTGCTCCAGGTGAAAGGATTAATGTAAATCAAGATGTAGACAAGATTGTTTAAATTCAAATATTCTGTGTATGTGATTAACAGTGTATAAATAAAGTTGTAATCTGTGATTTGCAGAGTGCTGCTTCAGGGGTCTCTCTGAGATGATGTTTTCCCTGCTTGCTTAAATTTTGAACAAACAATCGTAATCTGTAACTAGGTCTCCTGTGACTCCACCATGACAATCCCTGAGTCTGTTTTCAGAGGTTATCCAATTTAATATGATGCATTGATGTGCAGTCAATATGAGACCCTCGAGATACCTCCATTGTGCACTGGAAGGAAATAGAGAGAAAGCAGATTGAGGATTTTCGTATCTCAACAAGGTGAGGAAAGGAAGCAGATAGGACTGGAAATATTGATGCTGCCCGGCATACCAATTTCCTGATCCCGTTCTCAGCACCATCCATTATTTCTGACGTAGGTTCCAGAGTGTCAGGGCCATCCACCTAACTTGGTCTCCTGTTGTCCGATGCGACAGAGAGAAATTTAACCACCTGGGTGCAGGCACCTTGGCAGACAGTGGTCCAAGCAGGCCCATGGGTCTTTCCGCTTGTCTGACTGTGCGTGCGGCCAAAGGCTGTCCTGTAGAGGGATGCCCCTCCCCTTCCCGCAATACTGGTGACCCGCCTGCTTTTTCATTTTGTTAATATAATTTCTTTAAGTTGCTGAGAAGATGCCTTTAACGTTAAAGTGTCCTCTCAGTTACTTCCCCTTTACTGCATCCTGCTGCTCTTCTGAAGCTACAGGTCTTTGATTCACCTTTCTGCCACCCTTAATAGACGGGAAACGTGTCTCCAAACTTGTCAAAATCCCAATGAGTGACTGTTTCCCCCTGGGGGTGGGAATAGAATCTCAAAACAGACCCAGCTCCTGTTTCTCACCCTCAATGTGCAGATAAAGCCCAATTTGCAAAGCATTGTGGGCCGGAATTCGAAGCTGCAACCATCGTGAAAATGGGAAGCGGTGAGTGGTATTGGATGGAGGTATTGGGGCTCTTACCTGCCGGCTCTCCAGCTAATGATAGCCCAGCATTGCATCCTTTTGGGAAGGTCCCCAGGAGTAGGTGCCAATGAGACACAGTGGACAGTGGTGGGCCTTCATTAGGATTAAGGACCCTAGGTGCCGAGGTAATGCCTGAAAGTTGCAGGCCAATTACCCCAACCCACCCCAAGATAACCCGTACGTAAACAATACAGCCTTTGCTTTTTGGGTTTCCCACATGGTGAGTAGACTGGGTCAATTATCAGTGGCTGAAGGACAAGGCCCTTAACTGCCCATGAAGGGCCTCAATTGGCAGAAGGTGGGGAAGGCCATCCATGATTCTCCCTACCTGACTTAGGCTAGGATTCTCGCTAGCACAAAGGTTGCACAAAGTCAACAAGGTTCCCAGCTCTTCACACCCACTTTCAGAAAAAGGCCCCTACAGGGCCCCGGCGCAGAGGAACATAGCCCCCCCCCCCCCCCCCGAGATTAGCACACCCGCCGATTGGTAGACCTGAACGTGGGCCTGGCCACCGTGGAGGCCGCCCCCGAGTCGGACCCCCCCGCCCTCCCACCAAGACGGGCAGCCAGAACGCCGAGGTATCTCCGGGTGCATCCGCCACCGATCCCGATTGTGGAATATGAGGTTCTCTAGCCTTCACACCTCACCCCAATGCCCCTCACCCACTCCCTGTGATGCATCAATGGTAACTCATGCCAATCCATGCCCCACCCAACCCCAATGGCCCCCATATCCTCCATGCCAACACATAGCCTCCCACTCATCCCCATGGCCCTTAATAATCCCAATTCCAATTTAATGCCCCCCCCCCCCCCCCCCCCCCCCCCCCCCGCTCCCCGCCCATCCACCCCCTTTCTCAGAGATGCCTCCATTCCAACTTACCCAGTATCCATCTTGGGCAGAGCTCAGAAACCATTGCGTAATCAAGTAAAATTAATTAAGCTACCTCACTGTATCAAAAAATACTGTATTTAAACCATTATTTTTTCAAAATTCGAATGTCCGGGTTTAAATAACTTGACAGCTTGACAATTCCACAGACCTCATGCAGCTTTTAAGAGCATTTATGTCTCCTCTAGAAATTATAAGTCACACGTTGTGAGATAAGGCTTTCCCTCCTGCGAAAGATCTGTTTGAACTCATGGATCTTCTGGGTTTGGGTGTCCCTTATTTGTGATGCGCGTTCTGCCCCTGTTCCCCCACTGGTAAAAATAGGGTCTGATGGAATTGATGGCGGCATTTCTGGATCTGAGGCCTATGCGCCATTTTACATAAGGCATAGAGTCTCCGTGACTCTGTGCAAATTAAGGCGGTGGGATACCCACCCACTCCCCTCCTGACCAATTAAACGAATGCCACCACCAAACCCATCCCAGTGGAGGGCATTAAATCTTGCCCACTGTGTCAGACACCCAACAGCTGGCAGTTATGCTCAAAAAGATGTGAATTTTCTCCTTGAGCAATGCTGGATTCATTATCTTAAATAAATGCGATCAGGACCCACTGTTGAAATAAAGGAGAGGGATAAAATATTCAATAAGTGCTTAGGTGAATTGAAATTCTTCGTCATCAGTAGCCTCCATCATGTTGCGTGTCACTACCGCTGTGCCAAATGGGATAGATTTAGAGCAGATCGAGCAACTCAAGGCTAGGAAAACAGGGTCATTAGCAGCAGCAGAATTGTACTCGATCACAATCTGTAGCTGTATGGTCCAGCATGTCCCCCACTCTACCATTACCTCCAAGCCAGGGGATCAACCCTGGTTCAATGAAGGGTGCAGGAGAGTATGCCAGGAGCAGCATCAGGCATGCTGAAAAATGAGGTGTCAACCTGGCGAAGCTACAAAACAGGAATAATTACATTCCAAACTTCAAAAGCAGCAAGTGATAGGCAGAGCTAAGCGGTCCCACAACCAACAGATCAGATCTAAGCTCTGCAGTCCTGCCACATCCTGTCATGAATGGCGGTGGACAATTAAACAACTGGCTAGAGGAGGAGGCTCCACAGATATCCCCGTCTTCAATGACTGTGGAGCTCAGCACATCAGTGCGAAAGATAAAGTTGCAATATCTGCAACAATCTTTAGCCAGAAGTGCTGAGTCAATGATCCATCTCGGTTTCTCGTGTATGTCCCCAGCATCGCAGATGCCAGCCTTCAGTCAATTCTATTCATTCCACGTGATATCAAGAAATTGCTGAAGGCATTGGATTTTGCAAAGACTGTCGTCCTGACAATATTTTGGCAAGAGTACTGAAGACTTGTGCTCCAGAATTTGCCACGTCTATACCCAAGCTGTTCCAGTGCAGCCACAACACTGGCCATTACACAGCAATGTGGAAAATTTCCCAGATATGAAATGTACACAAGAAACAGGAAAAATCCAAAATCGGCCAATTACCACTCCTTTGGACAACTCGCGATCATCAGTAAAGTGATAGAAAGAGTCATCAACAGCACTATCAAGCAGCACTCAGCAATAACCGAATGTTCACTAATGCTCAATTTGGGTTCCGTCTGGGTCACCCAACTCAGTTTTGGTTCAAACATGGGGTAAAGAGCTGAATTGCAGAGGTGAAGTGAGATTGACTGCCCTTAACATCAAGTCAGCATTTGACCAACTGTGAAATTAAGAAGCCCTAGCTGGGGGTCAATGGTAATCAGGTGAAAAATGTCTCCACTGGTTGGAGTCATATCATAGAATCCCTACAGTGCAGAAGGAGGCCATTCGGCCATTGAGTCTGCACTGACCCTCTGAAAGAACACTCTACCCAAGCCCACTCCTCCATCCAATGCAAATAGTCCCTTAACTAACCTATACATCTTTGGACTATTGATCATGGGCAATCCACCTAATCTGCACGTCTTGGGATTTGCACAAAGGAAGATACTCATGGTTGTTGTAGGTCAATCATCTCAATTCCAGGATATCAATGCAGGAGTTCCACAGTATAGTGTCTTAGGCCCAACCATCTTCAGTTTCCTTCCATCATAAGGTCAGAATTGGGGATATTCACTCTTTACACAATGTGTGATCACGCAATGTTCACCATCATTTGTGATTCCTCTGATACCGAAGCAGTCCATATCCAAATGTAGCAAGATCTGGACAACATCCAGGTTTGGGCTGACAAGTGACAAATAACATTTGCATTACACATGTGCCAGGCAATGGCCATTTCCAGCAAGAGAGAATCTAACTCTAAATTGCTGATGATCCCTTTGAAATTTGGCATTCTTGCATCTGTTTTGGTGAGTGTAAAAATCAAACTCAGTACAACCAACTGACCATATTATTAATAAGTGCATGATCTAAGTTTGGACATACTGAAATTATGGGGCCCAATCGAATGGCCTCGCTGTACCTGACTCAGGACGCGACGAGGCCGTTAAATCTCGTGAGAGGTCTTTCACGAGAGTTGCGATGCTCGAGACGCCTTGCGACATCTAACGAGGTCTTGTGAGATGTCACAATCTTGATCTCACCCTCACTGGGCTCGATCTAGATTTGCATATGTAAGTGAACAGTTATGCTTACACCTGGGAGACCTCGACAAGGTGTGATGGAATCTGGGTGACAGGCTGGCAGTGCCAAGGTGCCTGGGTGCCAGGTTGCCCATGCCAGGGATTAGGCCATGCACCTGGAGCTGCCCTGCCCTTAAGGGATGGGATTGGGTGAGGGGGCACTCGAGGACCCCCTAACAGGTAAGTTGGGGCATTGGGGGGGGGGGGGGGTTCACCACCTGGAGGGATCTCGAAGGCCAGGGGGTCCAGAGACCCAGGAGATTGGGGTGGCATTCAAAAATGGTAAATGTAGCCTCGATGGAGCGTTCCTCACCAAGACCAATAGAAAGCAGAATCCTATTTGATAGCGGGGTCATTCTCAGCATCTACGGTTCCGAGTAACATCCCACTAAACGCACCCAAAATGAGACTCTGGGCGCGGTCCAACCAAAATAAAACAGATTACGTTCTATAATGACCAGGCTATCGAATGGCACTCTCTTGTTTTCGTGCCCTGGTGGGGAACGCTCCCCCGAGGCCGCACTTAGCTTAATTTCCCGTACAGTGGAGCTCCTCAGTGTAAGAAGAGATTGGTTCTCCATTGCTAAATGGTGCCCAAATTTCTCGATCCCCTGACACAACCCTGGGACCCCTCACCCAGCACCCCAATCCACCAGTTGGCCTGCATCCCACCACATAATGGCAGGGCACCTCCGGGCCTGTTCCCCAACAAGGGTACCATGCCAGCTTGGCAACTTGGCACCCTAGTAGTACCCCTGCCAGCTTGGTAGTGCCACCTGGGCACTCTGGAACAGTCAGGCTGGCACCCAGGTGACAGTGCCAGAGTGCCCTTGTGGCACGGTCCGCTGGTGGGCCTCCGATCACCTGGGAGGCTCCCACTCCCAGGTACTGTTCTGCCTGATCCCCATTTCCGGAGACCAGTACTGAACGTCGCCTGGCTGGGTTCTTCTTGGCAAGGCCGATAGATGCTGCGTGGCCGATCGACCCAGAGTCAGCGGGCTAAGTGGGTTCTTAAACTCACTTAGCCATGTGAGACTGGATCCCGCCCATTGTGGGCCGGAACCAGAATGCGACATCTCACGGGATCTGGTTAGATATTGCAAGATGTAACGGCCATCGGGAACCTTAGGGGAAGCTTCTCCCGGGATCTACCGGCCACGTCACGCCCCGATTCCAGCAGGATGCAGCCGGTAGATCGCACTCTCTTGTTTCTTTTCCTGTTCAATCACGCCCATGAAATTTGCTCAGTAGATACAATGATGCTCATCCAATATCCTCTCAAAACCAATAAGCCTTAACACTACCGACCCCAAAATATGCAGCAAAATGAAAGGGATTGATGCAGGCATATATTTACTTCCTGCACAGTGAGCACCTGGTGTCAAAAATGCTATCAAAATATCACTTTTAATGGCCACATGTTTAGCACAGTTCAGACTTGTGGCTCTAACAGAGTGTTGAAAGAACAAGCCAGTATCCAGCGAACACAATTCCAGATCTTCAGCATTTTAAAACCCAGATCACGCAATTAATAACATTCTGGGGTGATTGATACATGTAGATCCAGCATCTAGGCACATGGTCGGAATAAGTTTAATAAAAGCACTGACTATGTCAATTTAATGCAGCAGACTATCTATATGATAATTACTTTGATTGTGAAGTGGGGAACTAACTGCTATATTTAATATACATGTTACTAAGAATAAATTGGTTGCAACATTCCCTGTTGAGATCAGGGAGGGAAAAGGGAAAAAAATTATGCATGTTTTTACATAGCATCTGTAAAGTTAGATCGTTTAAGTGGCGAGGTGAATTACTATTCTAAAGCAATTAGCCTAGATATTGATCAAGTACAGAGCAATTCAGATCAATTGCCTGTATCGGTGCACAGAAAAATAAACACTTGTAGTTAGATTTCACCTTTCTTTATCTTAGAACACCCAAAGTACTGAACAGCCAATAAAGTACTGTTGAAGTATAGCCACTGCTGTAAAATAGCAAACGCTAATTTGTGCCCAACAAGCTTAGAATCCCTACAGTGCAGAAGGAGGCCATTCGTCCCATCGAGTATGCACCAACCTTTAGAGGGAGCACTCACTCTACCCATGTTCACTACCCCGCCCACCCTGCCCAAACTGCACTAACCCTGAACACTAAGGGGCAATTTAGCATGGCCAATCCACCTAACCCGCACATCTTTGGACTTTGGGAGGAAACTGGAACTGCCGGAGGAAACCCAAGCAGACATGGGAGAACTTATAAACCCCACACAGACAGTGATCCAAGGCCAGAATTGAACCTGGGTCCCTGGCGCTGTGAGGCAGCAGTGCTAACCACCGTGCCAGTCTGCCATCACATACAGTAACGGGATAATGAGCGGTTAATCAGCTGATCAAAGTTGTTTTAATAATGTTGGTTGAGAGATAACTATTGGACATTTCGAAAGTCAAAATGCATTCCATCAGAGTCCACATGGTTTTTTTGAAGAGTAAACCATGTTTGACTAATTTGCAAAGCTTATTTGAAGGTGTAAGCAAATTGAATAATGAGGGTCCTGTGGATGTAGTGTATCTGGACTTCCAGAAGGCATTTGATAATGTACCTCACAAAAGGTTAATACACAAGATAAGATCCCGCCGGGTTGGGGGTTCAATATTAGCTTGGATAGAGGATTGGCTAACTAACAGAAAGCAGAGATTGAGGATAAATGTGTCTTTTTCTGGTTGTCAAGCTGTAACTAAAGGTGTACTACTGGGTTTGGTTCTTGTGTTACATTATTTATAATCTATATTAATGATTTGGACGCAGGGATGGAAGGTAATATGGCCAAATTTGCAGATGACACTAAATAGGTGAGAAAGCAAGTTGGAAGGAGGAAATAAGAAATTGACAAATGGGTATGAATAGGTCAGTTGAATGGTCCAAAATTTGGCAGATAGAATTTAAGATGGATAAGTGTGAGGTTATCCATTTTGGTTGGAGGAATAAAAAGGCAGCTTATTATCTAAATGGAGAGAAACTTCAAAATGCTTTTGTGTGGAGGGATCTGGGTGTCCTTGTGCATGAATCGCAGAAAGTTAGTATGCAAGTGCAGCTGGTAATATGGAAGATAAATGGAATTTTGGCATTTGTTGCTAATGGAATGGCGAATAGAAGTAGTAGGGATGTTCTTTCACAACTGCGTAGGGCATTGGTGAAATCACATCTGGAGTACTGCGCACAGTTTTGGTCCCTTACTTGAGGAAGGATGGAAATGCATTAGAGGCGGTTCGCAGACTGTTCCCTAGATTGAGTGCAGGGATAAAGGGTGAGTCTTATAAAGAGGGATTGCGCAATTTAGGCCTATACTAGCTGGAGTTCAGAAGAATGAGCAGGAGATCGAATTGAGGTATATAACATGCTAAAGGGGATTGACAGGGTAGAGGGAGAGAGATGTTTCCCTTGTTGGACATTCTAGAATGAGTTTTAGGATAAGGGTTGGCAACTTTAAAACAGACCTGAGGAGGAATTATTTCACTCAAAGGACCATGAACCGGTGAAATTCTCTATCCCAGAGTACAGTGGACGTCGGAGCACCGAACAAATTTAAGGAAGAGATAGATCTGTTTTTAATTAGTAGCGGGCTGAAGGTTATAGAGAGCGGGCAGAAAGGTGGGGATGAGACCAAGATTAGATCAACCATGATCGTATTGAATGGTGGAGCAGGCTAGAGGGGCTGAACTGCCTACTCCTGCTCTTAGTTCTTATGGTCAAAAGGCATTAACCAAGCAAAGGTTTTTACATCTATTTAAAACCTGGGCACACGCAAACATACGCATTAGGTGTAGGAGTGGGCCACTCAGCCCTTCGAGCCTGCTCTCCCATTCAATAAGATCATGGCTGATCTGATTCTAATCTCAACCCCACATGCCTGCCTACCACTGATAACCTTTCATCCCCTTGTTAATCAAGAATTTGTTCATCTCTACCTTAAAAAATATTTAAAGATTCAACTTCCACTGCCTTTTGAGGAAGAGAATTCCAAAGACTCATGACTGTTTCTCCTCGTCTCCATCTTAAATGGGCAACCCTTTATTTTTAAACAGTGGCCCCTAGTTCTAGATTCTCCGACAAGAGGAAACATCCTCTCCTCATCCACCGTGCCAATACCACTTAGGATCTTAAAGGTTTTGATCAAGCCATTTCTTACTCTAAGTGGACACAACCCTAATCTCTTTAACCTTTGCTCATAAGACAACCCGCCTGGTATTAGTCTAGTAAACCTTCTCTGAATTACTTCTAATGCATTTACATCTTTGGGCCCTAGGTTTGTTAGGAGTTCAGTGTGATTTCTGCAAATAAATTGCTGTATTGTGTTTCTAAGGCTTGCTGATAAATGAAGCATGTGCAGTCTGCAGTATCGACTGTTTGCTACACTAGTTAGCAACTGGCTCCATGTTCAGATGAGTGTGAGTAGGGAGAACTGCCATTACTTCACCTAGTGATGAAAATTAAATGGTTGGTAAGTTGAGATACTCAAGGGGCCATCATCATGAAATGCAGAACCAATTTAAGGTTTCATACGTACCAATATGCAGATGTCTTCCTTCAGGACAGCAGGTTGAAATACCTCACACAACAGATAAAGAAACATAAATTTCATCCCTCATTTTTTTTGAAGGGCTTGTGTGATACGTGATCATATTTAGCTTCATTTTTCCAGCGCAGTACAAAATGAATCTTTATTACAATATGGAGGGGGGGTTGGGACAACTTTGGGAGCGCTGGGGAGCAGTGAATGAGTCAAACGGGTGCTGTAAATCAATAGGTTGTTCAGAATACATACACACCATCTCCACAATCATTGAAAGAATAGACAGCTAAAATGGTTTCTTTTGAATATCTTCATCCAAGTGATTTAACAACAGAGGGTCCAAAGCTTTATATGTAAGGGAGTTGACTGTGAAAGTAAAGAATTGATGTTGAATCTGCACAAGAATTCCCAGCAGGTGTCCAGCGGGAATCTGTGCTGGAGGTTCACTTTCTCCTCTCCCAATGTCAGCATGAGGCGATGGTGACTTTAACTGTCAGGGGTATTAACCATGCCACCGGTCTACTCCTGGGCAGGAAGCAGATACATAACAGCTTGAAGCCTGTGGGCAAATCAGGCAGCCAACAGCATTTGGGCAGCACGGTAGCAAATGTGATTCGCACTGTGGCTTCACAGTGCCAGGGTCCCAGGTTCGATTCCCTGCTGGGTCACTGTCAGTGCGGAGTCTGCACGTTCTCCCCGTGTCTGCGTGGGTTTTCCTCCGGGTGCTCCGGTTTCCTCCCACAGTCCAAAGACATGCAGGTTAGGTGGATTGGCTATGATAAATTGCCCTTAGTGACCAAAAGAAAAGGTGAGGAGAGGTTATTGGGTTACGGGGATAGGGTGGAAGTGAGGTCTTAAATGGGTCGGTGCAGACTCGATGGGCTGAATGGCCTCCTTCTGCACTGTATGTTCTATGTTCACTGTGGCTTCACAGCACCAGGGTCCCAGGTTCGATTTCCTGCTGGGTCACTGTCTGTGTGGAGTCTGCACGTTCTCCCCGTGTGTGCGTGGGTTTCCTCCGGGTGCTCAGGTTTCCTCCCACAGTCCAAAGATGTGCAGGTTAGGTGGATTGGCCCCGCTAAATTGCCCTTAGTGACCAAAAAAGGTTAGGAGGGGTTATTGGGTTACGGGGATAGGGTGGAAGTGAGGGCTTAAGTGGGTCGGTGCAGACTTGATGGGCCGAATGGCCTCCTTCTGCACTGTATGTTCTATGCTTTGACATGTAAGAGGGTGTGAGGATGAGCGGTGGATGCAGAAGGGGAGGCTGCCTGGGGCAAGGGTTGCCTCAACGTTTCTTGTGCACCTGAAGAAGCATTCCTAGCCCCAGAAAGGAAACTACAAACCGTATCTTCCAGGACCTCATTGGCATTCATCCAGACAACAACACTTTCTACTACTCAGGCCCAAGTTAAATGTACAATGCCATGATCTGGTATATAAAGAAGGCTTCACCCAGCGTTATGTGGGCACCTTTGTTGCTTGCTTAGAAAAGCAGGTTAAAATTAGGATGCTGGCAGGAAATCAGTCAGTAAGTCACAGAGGCATTTAAACAGCCAACCCATCCGATGCACCAGATGGGAAGAATTACCATCATAGCATTTAATTCTAATAATAAGGACAGGAAGGTCTAGCATAATGAAGATGGTGATCTTCTGGCATAGCGGGTAGTATCCCTGCCCCTGAGCCAGAAGCTCTGGATTCAGGTCCCACCCCAGGACTTGATGGCTAAGGAAGCTAAGTTTATAACCCGGCCAACAATGTTGAGCATCAAGTTGTCAATTCTTCCAACATACACCAATGGCAGGTGGTAAGAGCAGGAGGGAGTCTTGGTGAACCCTGTGATGGAAGGAAATTGGAACTTCTAACATCACTATCAATAGCTCCAGACTACAACACAAATGTTAAAATGCGTATGTTGCCACTCCTTGGAAGGGCCAGTGTGGATCAGGTTGGTGCCTACAGCATGGGGTTCAATCCCTATTCAGGATGGGGTGTGCATCCATTTTTTTTACAATTCATTTATGGGAAGTGGACATTTCTGGCTCGACAAGCATTTATTGCCCATCCTTAATTGCCCTTGAGAAGGTGGTGGTGAGCTGCCTTCTAGAACCGCTGCAGTCCGCTTGGTGTAGGTACATCCAAAGTGCTTTTAGGGAGGGAGTGCAAGTATTTTGATCTAACAACAGTAAAGGAACGGCACTATATTTCCAAGTCAAGATGGTGAGTGACTTAGAGGAGATATTCTGGGTGCTGGTGTTTCGAGGTATCCTTGCCAATGTCCTCCTAGATGGTAGTGGTTTTGGGTTCATCAAGTGCTATCTAAGGAGCTTAGATTAGCTCCAACTACATGTCTGATGATAATCCAGCTATCTAATTGCATACAGTTGAAAATTAAGCTAATTAATGTGTTTAACACTAAGGGTATAAATTCTTTGACCCTCCCATAGATGAATGAATGCATAACAGTGACTGTCGGCTGGGAGAGATGGATGTTTAGTTGCTGTAATTTTCAGCTGCCGCAATGAAGGAAGGTCGTATAATCAAGCAGGATTAATTAAGAATGGAAGTGTATTAAAAAGAAAGTTTGCGCAAAGTGTGTACTGTGGGATCTGCACAAATTGTGTCTCACAAAGTCAGTACAAAGTGTACTCTGTCACTGTTCCAAGGATTCTAAAGCTGCTTCATAATCGGCTCCACAATGCTGGAAATCGCACCAAAGGAAGGTGTCCCTGACCTCTCCAACAAATAAAACCTTGCATCTTCAGTGCTCAATTCCTCCTTCGCAAAATTCTAGGTCTGCCACTCTGTGCACTTCAGTACCTTCCTGCAGTTCAAATGATGGATATAATCTGCAGCTGATGCTTAAACAAGCTCTGGTATTACCCCCCCCCCCCCCCCCCTCCCTCAATCCACACACTCTGATTGCATCTGGATATCTCCTCTAGTTGCGGGACATCCCCAGTGCTGAAGCCATGACAGTGTAGTTACACAAAGAAAACAAATACACATCAAACATGAAAGAGTCAACAGTAAAATAGGCTATCCGTATCCAAATCAATCCGCCGCTCCTGCCCCTTCCAGCAATTCCCAGAAGCAGACTAACTGGAAAGTTACACTGACACAGAGCACGGTGGACGAGCAAGAGAGAGCCCTCCCAGATTCTCACCACAGACAAAAGGGGCTGCAGTAAACAAACACATGGCCTCCAAACATTAAATAACAATCAGGCAACAGTACAATGAAGTTACCAGCATCCGATTCAATCTGCCACTCCCTCCACCTCCCACAGCTCCCAGCGACAGACTTGCATCAGTGGAAAGTCACTTGGGGGTAGTGCAACAATACTCTGGAAAGTCACACTGATGCAAAGATTGGTGGAAGAGTGAGACAGCACCCCTTTCCGGACTCCCGCCGCAGACAAAAGGGGCTGCAGCAGACAAACACACAGCCTCCAGACATCAAAGAATCAATGGTACACAAACTCTCCCCCCCGTACCCAGCCCCCTACACCCCCACCACACCCCAACCCCCCAAAGCTCCAGCAGTAGACCCACATCAGTCGCTCAGGGAGGAGCAAAACAAAACTCTGGAAAAGTCACAACTACTCAAAGCATGGTGAAGGGTGAGTGAGAGCACCCCCTCTCCCTCTACAGCAGTGGTTCCAGACTCCAGGCCACAGAAGCAAAGGGGCTGCAGGAAACAAGCCCACAACCTCCAGATATTAAACAATAAACAGCAACAGTACAATAGCAAGCACACGGTTTCCAAACATTAAACATAAACAAGCAACAGTACAAAAAGGTACTGGCAATTTGCACTGTCTCCAAACCTGAAACAGTAAATAGTTACCAGCACAATGAATCCAACAATAATCTTCAAATGCATTTCTTCACAACCTTCAAGTTGCTCAGTTGAAGTGAGCCTTCTGCTCCTGTAGTACCAGCATCTGGTCATCAACTCCACTTCGTCCTTGGTCCAGGCCACAGAAGTAAAAGAGGCTAGTAGGAAGCAAACACACACTTCCAAAGATCAAACATTGCACAGTCAGCAGTACAACAAAAGCACCAGCAAGTTGCAAGAATAGTTCTTCATATATCCAGAAAGTTGCTCAGTTGAATCAGCCACCACCCATCCCCTTCTTCAGCGCTGGCAGTGGTTGCATCTCACTCTCCCGCTTTCCTCCCTCAGGCAACAGGAGCAAAAGAGGCGGCAGCAAGCAGACACACAGTTTCCAAGTGGCAGCAACAGTAGTCCGGTCACTCCTCCTCTCTCTCCCCCTCTGGCAGCTCTCAGCAGCAGACCCACAAGGCAGGCACTTATCATTACCTGAAAGCCACTAACACAGAGCCCAGCAGAGTGAGAGAGTCCCTCTTCTCCTCCTTCAGACTGGTAGTAGGCTTGCTTACAGCCTCACATTGCCTTATTGCAGGCCACAGAAGCAGAAGAGGTAGCAGAAAACACAAAGTAGGCCTGCAGGCACTGTGCAGCCAAAAACAAGAGCAATCAGCAAATACACCCTACCTCCACCGTTTATTAAATGGTTAACAGTAACTAAGATTTAAAAATCAAGATGTAACATTCCATATATCACACTAATCATTAAACATATAGGAAACATCACTGTTCCATATTGGTACCAATACAAAACTATATCAGCTTATTTTCACAAAAGAAAACACACAGTATCACCCCTCACAGGTTCCTCAACAGAAACAGAAGATAAGCCTCCTGTTATCATGTCCAGAACTTTGTCATTGAAATGTTTGTGCATCAATGTGATACTTGTTCCATGTATCAAAGCCATTCTCCATCCAAGAGCCACAGCTGTACAGGCCCTCCCACATGGCCCAATCTCACCAGAACCAAATCCTGGCATCCACATATTCCAGTGCAGTGGAACATCCTTGACTTCCAGTGTGTTTAAATTGTAGTCATGTGCCAGTTACACGCAACACTCACCACACCAGCAACAAAAGCATCCGCAATCTGTGAAAGCATTTCATCAACAGCATCATCAGGTGGCCCATTTGGATCAATGCAGTGCACCAGGACCCAGAGTGTCTTCTTGTTTCAAACCGGATTGCTTTATGGACTAATACATCCCCAAGCCTGGTGTTCCAGGGCTCAGGTATTTTAGAAAATAAATTGTCCTTCTTTCTGGCTACAGGGAAGAAAGGAAAGAAACAGCAGCAAACACAACCTACAGCTGTGAAGTGTTCTCACAACTAACAAGGAAAATTCCTTATTAGCAATAACCTTTGGCTATGCAGCTGGAGGCTGCTCACAATTCGAGGGAGTTAAACTGACCTTCAGGACATAGTCACGATCAGGGTTCTGTCCTGGGAGTGTTCAGCGGGACAGACAGTCAGCAACTATAGTTAATCCTGTTATGGGTGTATGCAATTTGGAGGACCCACAGGCACTGAACCCCCATGAGTACTGGGGCAGCAGTTCCAGTGCCCCTGGCTGCATGCCTGAAAATTAGAATGGCTAATAATCTCCGTTTCCCGCAGCAGCCATTACGTTAGGGTCCCATATTTAAATAGGAGTGCTAAACGGCGCTTGGAATACCTCTCGCAGCTTAGTTTCCGGGAGACCGTTAGATTGGGCTGCCATCTTGCTAGTGGGATGGAGATTGCCCATAATTGGTCTCAATTGGTGTCTCGTCACACCTGGGCTGGATCCGGAACCTACCAACAGGAGTGGGCCAATTAGATTATGAACTGGTTGGGGTCTGGCACAGATCCCGATTTTGGCCTCTCTCGCGATTTAACCAGGACGCATGGATCCATGCCGGGCACAATGCAGCTGTTCAATCACACCCTTGGTTAGAGATAAAGAGCTAATAGATATTGTTATGATTGCTGGAGGTTTCCTGGAGAATAGGTACATTTTGAGGGGTTTTATTTAATCTAATTGAAAAAGGTTATGTGACATCATGGTGGGATACAGATGATTTAATTAATTTGTCTTTAGTTTTGCAGTTTGCCATAGGATTTGAGTCTGACAAGATAGAAGGATTATAAATTGATCAGCAATTTTTCAAATGCTGCTCAGTTGAACAGAAGTGTATGAATCTGCTCTGAAAGGAACTCTCTCCAAATAGCTTCACAACTAAGCAAGGAATCTGTTTGTTAACTTGATTTATAAGTGGCATTCGAACTGCATTGGTTTGCTGAAGCGGAGTTAGTGGCAGGTATGGATAGTAATTTTAAGTTTTTCTTTGTGTTTAAGGACTGTTTAATTGATAATTATTGTGATAGTATGACTAGAGGTACTACGGTACCTGGGAGTGTGAGCTACCATTGGTGGAGAAGGCTCGCTGCTCATTGGCCCAAGTGTTTGCATTTCATTGGTCGGGACGTAAGGTAGCTCCACCCAATGAGGCGGGGTATAAGAACCCGTGTTTCCCAGCAGCCAACCTTCTTTCTGTACTCGAGCTGCTGGGGAAACATCTTGTTGATTAAAGCCTCCAATTCGGACTACTCCTTCGTTTCAGTAGTTATTGATCGCGCATCAATTTAATCAACAAGTTTTCAAAGGATGGAGCTCCGCATCGAGCCGGAGTGTCTACGGCTCAGCTCCCACGCAGCTAACGCAGCAGCTACGTTCAAGCATTGGTTGGGTTGTTTTAATAGCTACCTCGGAACGGCAGAAAATGTACCGACGAGGGAGCAGAAGCTACACATCCTCCACTCGTGCGTTGGCACCGCCACCTACACGCTCACCGAGGACATGTCCGACTACGACACTGCCATGGAACTGCTTAAAGGACACTTCATCCGGCCGGTAAATCAAGTTCACACTCGGCACTTGCTGGCTACGAGGCAGCAGATCCCTGGTGAGTCGATAGACGATTTTTACCGTGCGCTCCTTGTACTTGGGAGGAACTGTGGCTGCCCGCAAGTTTCTGCTAATGAGCACACCAAACTCTTAATCCGAGACGCCTTTGTTGCAGGTATGCAGTCCCCACAAATCCGCCAGAGACTGTTAGAAAGGGAAACTTTGTGCCTCACGGAGGCACGGGCCCTCGCGAACTCTCTAGATGTTGCGAACAGAAATGCCCGTTCATACGCCCCCGAACACACGGCAGAGCCCTGGCAAGCGTGGAATTCAGCTTCCCCTTCCCCTGCGGACTCTGAATCGCCTCAGGCCTGCGCTGCAAGACGCCCTGGAAATCCCGCTGGGCCCCGCTGCTACTTTTGTGGACAGGCAAAACACCCCCAACAGCGTTGCCCAGCCCGATCGGCAACGTGCAAGGGCTGCGGGAAGAAGGGCCATTTTCTGTCCATTTGCCAAGCCAAGGCGGTCGCTGCGGTCCCGGGCAGCGACTGCGGGACATCACCCCATCTCCCTCCAAGGGCCCCGTGCGGCCCGCAAACTTCTCTGTCCCCATCCCCCAACGCCACATGCAGCCTCTGGGCAACGCCATCTTGTGTTTCCGACGCCACGTGCGGGGGACGGGCGCCGCCATTTTGTCCATCCCCGCCATGTGTGACCAGTGGGCGCCACCATCTTGGATCAGCTCCGTTGACCCCGGCGCTGGTGACTACGCACCGCCCGATGACGACTCCGATCTTCTGCCATGACTTGCTTCAGTCACCTTGGACCAGTCTCGACCCCACACCCTCTCTACGGCGACGACGAAGGTCCTTCTCAACAGGCATGAAACGACCTGCCTCCTGGACTCCGGGAGCATGGAGAGTTTCAATCCCCTCACCTGCGCTGCCTGCAGGACTAGACACGCCCCCCCCCCCGGCTCGGCCCTCACCAGCGCCGTCTAGGGGTGTTGAAACCTCCACAAGGTCCGGATCATCGTTCCCGGAGTCATGGACGCCCGCATCTCCATAAACATCTCCGATGAAGCTCCGTCGGTTGCAGAGGACGTCCAAGGCACCCGGTCGTCTGATCGAGTCGATATGAACTCTTAATGGATTTTTTTTCTCTGCCTCTGTAAATAGTTGCCATGTTGATAACACAACTCCTGACGCTGTACATAGTTACGGGCCAGTGGGCAGCCACCGTTGGAGAGAGGTATAGTCCCATATCACTAGTCATACTACCAGTAAATTGTCCCACCTGCAGCGGACTACCAGTTATGGCTGGATGCCCAAGCACCCTCCCCGGTTCCTTTCTCAACAAGGCGTGAATGTGGTAGTATTACTCGAGGTACTACGGTACCTGGGAGTGTGAGCTACCATTGGTGGAGAAGGCTTGCTGCTCATTGGCCCAAGTGTTTGCATTTCATTGGTTGGGACGTAGGGTAGCTCCGCCCAATGAGGCGGGGTATAAGAACCCGTGTTTCCCAGCAGCCAACCTTCTTTCTGTACTCGAGCTGCTGGGGAAACATCTTGTTGATTAAAGCCTCCAATTCGGACTACTCCTTTGTTTCAGTAGTTATTGATCGAGCATCAATTATAAAGCTATTTATTTGATGTTAATGTGGTTAATCCTGTGTTTAAATTAAAATGTGTTTCAAGATAACAATTACCTATTGGTCAAAGCCACTCTTGGGATGAAGTATCCTTTCCTCACAGTCTTACAAATTTTTTTTAAGTTGTTTGGCGTTGTTGTCTGGTAGCTTAAAAAATGCTGTGGTCTGGTCCGGTAGCCTAACAAAATGGGGGCTCTTTACCAGGATCAAAAAGTATAATTACTAGTTTTGCTTGGGATTATTGAATTTAAAGGAAGTGTGTGTGAGGAACTGGTGCTTTCTTTCAGTTGTTGATACTTTTGTCAGTTTAAATAGGGAGTGGCTGGTAAAATGGCTCTTTCAGTGGCTAAGAGTTTCCTGGGTGCAGAAGTGGTCACTCTGGTTGGTTTACAAAGAGTGGTTAAAACAAAGCTTTTAGATTTGGAGGTTGAGCCACATTTGACTTTACATGAAGGAGTGAGGAAGGTGGAGATAAGTCAAGTGATTGCTCAGCATTTGAATTTGTGAGAAACACAACCTGAATCATCAGAATCACCTAAAACTCAATGACAAATGAAAGAATTTGAAATGCAGGAAAAAGAAAAAGAAATAGAACTGAGACAGCTTGAATTCAAATTGAAAGCAAAGGAAAAAGAAAGGGGGAGTGTTGCAATGGCAGAAGGAAAGAGAGAAAGAGTGGCAATGGCAGAAGAGAAGGAAAGAGAGAGAGTGGCAATGGCAAAACAGAAGGAAAGAAAGCGTGAAAATGGTGAAAACAAAATAAATAGAATTTTAACTTCTGAAAATGAAACTGCAGAAAGATTATCAACTTAAAATGTTGGTGTTAAATCATAGAATCATAGAATTTACAGTGCATAAGGATGACATTCGGCCCATTGAGTCTGTGCCAGCCCTTGGAAAGAGTACTCATTTAGTCCCCTTAACCCAGTAACCGCACCTGATCTTTTGGGTACTAAGGGGCAATTTAGCATGGCCAATCCACCTAACTGTGGAAGGAAACTGGAGCACCCAGAGCAAACACATGCTGGCACGGGGAGAACGTGCAGACTCCACACAGACAGTCACTAAAGGCCGGAATTGAACCCGAGTCCCTGGAGCAGTGAAGCAGCAGTGCTGACCACTGTGCCATTGTGCCACCCTCAGTGACACTCCAGCAGATCCATAGCCGATTGGAGGAGTTTCAGAGATAACGAGTGCAGAAGATGTCGCCGGCAATACATGGCATCGAGGCCAACACTGCTAGGGTGCCGACTGCAGTGGAGAGCATGGTACATGACGTCAGCAGCACTAGTGAAGGTGTCCAAGGCATCGCGCAGTCGGTGACGGCCAAGTCTGAGGGTCTCGGCAGAATGTCCGACTCACGTGACCCAGTACCAGGCTGACCTTGATGAGGTGCTGGGGGACATGTCCCACTCTCAGATGGGAATGGCCAAGGATCTGCGGAACTTGTCCCAGTCGCAGGTGGGCATTGCCGAGGCACTGCAGAGCATGGCCCAGTCACTGAGGAGCATCGCCGAGGGAATCGACACGATGGTGCAGACATCGGAAGTCGCCAGAACAGGCAGAGCCAGATGTTGCAGAGGCAGCCGTGGCTCGAACCAGCTGCCCCTCCATCTCAAGGTGAAACCAAGGCACTGTGGGCACTGGCCAGGAGGAGGGGGCGCTGGGTGCCAACCAGGACCCGTCCCATGGAGTGGCGACGCTGGCGACCAGCTAAATGACCAGCTAACTGTAGATGTTGAGGAAGAGAGGAGTAACTACTCAGTCAAAAACCTAGTGGGGATATGTTTAAATACATTCAAGCACTGCCAAGGTTTAGCGAGACAGGTATGGAAGGATTTTTCTGTCTCATTTGAAAGGTATATACAACTAAGCATGTAATCTGTTTTGTTAACTTTATTACTAAGTGCCATTTGAACTGTATTGGGTTGCTTAATTGGAGTTAGTAGCAAGGTATAGATACTTAGCAAGGTATAGATACTAAGTTTAAGGTTTTCCTTGTGTTTTAGAACTGATAATTGTAAAGCTAATTCTTTTGATAATGTGGTTAATTCTGTGTTTAAATGAAAGTTTGTTTTAATATAAAAGATACCTATTGGTCAGAGGCATCAATCCTGGGGTGAAGTATCCTTTCCTCACAGTTTTACCAAATTAAAGAAATTGTTTGGTATTCTTGTCTGGTATCCGAACAAATGTTGGAATCTGGTCCTGTATCCTAACACTCTCAATCCACGTCCATATGTTCTCATCTCCATAATTTTAAATAAATGAACCCACAGTGTGTTTACCCAATCCCTTGTGCATGATTGGTGCCTTTGTGCCATTATAAAAACACAACACATACTGCCATGGTCTTAACAGGAAACTTTCCATAATGGAATTCATTTCTTCCTGTGGATTGTTTACGAAGGTTTCCTGTACATTTTGAAATTATGTGTGACCCACGTCAAAAACAAGCTGAATTAGTATTTTATATTAAATTTCCCCTAGCAAGTGTTAACGAACAGCTAATGTGATGGAGAGGGTCCCAGTTTGTGATGTGAGAGAAGGCGTGAATTTTAATGCCCACCTTTCACCTCAGAAAAACAGGGCTGCATTTCCCAGTGGTTAATAATGTTGGAGAATTGTTTTGGTCTCCCTAAGGATTTACAGCAAAGTGCTCCAACTTCATGTCTGATGACAATCCAGCTATCTAATTGCATACAGTTGAAAATTAAGCTAGTTAATGAGTTTAACACCCAGGGTATAAATTCTTTGACCCTCCCATAGATGAATGAATGCATAACAGTGACTGTCGGCTGGGAGAGATGGATGTTTAGTTGCTGTAATTTTCAGCTGCCACATTGAAGGAAGGTCATGTAATCAAGCAGGATTAATTAAGAATGGAAGTGGCTTTAAAAGGAAAGTTCGTGCAAAGTGTGTACTGTAGCATCTGCACAAATTGTGTCTCACAAAGCCAGTACAAAGTGTACTCTGTCACTGTTCCAATGATTCTAAAGCTGCTTCGCAATCTGCTCCACAGACCTCTCCAACAAAGGAAGGTGTCCCAGACCTCTCCAACAAATAAAACCTTGCATCTTCAGTGCTCAATTCCTCCTTCGCAAAATTCTAGGTCTGCCACTCTGTGCACTTCAGTTCCTCCCTGCAGTTCAAGTGATGGATATATCTGCAGCTGATGTTCAAATAAGCTCACGTTCCTCCTAGACTCACAACACAGCCACTTATATTCGCATTTTTGGCACAACCTTTCGCTCTCATGTTTCACAAAGAAAACGTGATGCGACCCCAAACCGCCAGGAACAATTCAGAAACCCGATCCAATAAAGCAGAATTTATTTAGAGATAATGGGCGGGATTCTCCTGTACCTGGCGGGGCGGGGGGTCCCGGGCGGGACAGAGTGGCGTGAACCACTCTGGCGTCGGCCCGCCCCGAAGGTGAGGAGTGATTTGCGCCCCGCCGACTGGCGTGGAAGGCCTTTGGCGCCACGCCAGCTGGGGCCGAAGGGACTCCGCCAGCCGGTGCGGGTCCGCACATGCGCAGGATCGTCAGCGGCTGTTGACTTCATCCCCGCGCGTGCGCAGGGGGGGTTTCACCTATGTGTCGTCCATCGTGGAGGCTGACATGGCCGACGCAGAGGAAAAGAGTGCCCTCACGGCACAGGCCCGCCCGAGAATCGGTGGGCACCGATCGTGAGCCAGGCCACCGTGGGGGCACCCCCCTGGGGCCAGACCGCCCCGCGCACCCTCCAGGACCCCGGAGCCCGTCCACGCTGCCAGGTCTCGCCAGTAAGGGACCTAATCTAATCTACGCCGGCGGGACTGGCAAAGAACCAGCGGGACTTCGGCCCATCGTGGGCTGGAGAATTGCCGGGGTGGCCGCTGTGAGCAGCCGCCGACCGGCGTGATTCGATTCCCGCCCCCGCTGAATCTCCGGTGCCGGAGAATTTGGCGGGATCTGGCGGCGTGGGCGGGTTCCGGGGTCCTGGGAGGGGGGGGGGGGCGCGGCGATCTGGCCCCGGGGGGGTTCCCCCATGGTGGCCTGGCTCACGATTGGGGCCCACCGATCGCGGCGGGCCTGTGCCATGGGGCACTCTTTTCCTACGCGTCGGCCGTGTCAGCCTCTGCGATGGCCGACGCGCAGGTGAAACCCCCCCCCCCCGCGCGCCTGCGCGGGGATGATGTCGGCAGCCGCTGACGCTCCCGCGCATGCGCGGACTCTCGATGGCCGGCGGAGACCCTTCGGCCCCGGCTGGCGTGGCGCCAAAGTCCTTCCACGCCAGCCGGCGGGGCGCAAACCACTCCGCCGCCGGCCTAGCCCCTGAAGGTGCGGACGATTCCACACCTTTGGGTGGGCGACGCCGGAGTGGTTCACGCCACTCTGTCCCACCGGGACCCCCCCCGCCCCGCCGGGTACGGGGGAATCCCACCAATGAAGCACTGGCTCCAGTGATAAGCCTAAATTCAGGGCCGTAGAGTTGTTGGTGGTTACTTGACACATTTTTTTTGGAAGATGCTTGCTGTTTTTTTAATGTTTCTCCAAACTGGGATGAATGTTTTTCTCTTTTTGCTTTTGAATGATTCTACAAAAATGCTTGGCCCAGAATTGCTGCTGGTGACTAATTGGTACGGTATTGTGGGGTCGCAGGCAAGCGACTTACTGAGTTTGTTTGTTGCAGATGTTCACTAGAGGTGGTTCCCCTGAGGCTAATGCACCTCTTGCCTCAAGGTAAACTAATCCTGAAATGGAGGCCTCTTTGGCCCCTTAAATTCAAATGCGAACAGACTGATGCCGACTTCAAGCTTGGGTAAAATACACCTCTTGTTGCTCCTAATCCGCCATGCAACTGGCTGGTAATGTGTGTACACCTGCTGGCCACTATACTGGGATCCTCGGCCAAGTAGCACATGAAGAATTGAGCAGCATGAGGATCAATTTCTAGTCATTATCTTTCAGGCTTCAATTCTGAAGAAACTATTTCTATTTCCTCGCTCTGTTGGTACTGACTGGCCTGCTGTGTACTGTATATCGAACATCTTTTTTCTCCATTTTTTCTACTTATTGTTGCTCAGAGTTGACGAACAGCAGTAAGGAGTCGATGCCTGGGCGCTTGAAGTAAATGAGATTGGAGATGACATTCTGCAATTCCAACTGTGCTTTCGTGAAAAAGAAAGGCAGTGGCTTCACAGACAGTCCCAGATATATTTGTTAACCTCCTCCTCAGGGCTCAGTGAGTGGGGAATGGGAACAGAAAGGCACACCTGATTTTCAATATTCAGCAAGAGCGTGCAAAAAGAGCAGAGAGTCAGGCTCGAGCGTTTTTTAAAAAAAAGGTAGATTGTGCGTTCTATACAGGCTCGACTGTTAGAATATGTTATCCTGACCGGTCTACATCCTCCATAAATTTGAGATGATGAGAAATTCCGCTCCCTACATCTGAACCTGCACCAAGTTCCATTCACCTGCCTCTGAACTACATTGGCCCATGTCCTACAATGTCTGGAATTTAAAATTCTCCTCCTTGTAGTCCTTCCATGGCCTCATCCTTCTATGACTACTTCTATAACCTCGCCCAACTATATGAGCATAAATACAGGATAGTGAAAGGACCAGAAGGTTATACATCGAGGGTGGGGTGGTCAATTGAGAGGAGATTTGTGTGGAACACTAAGACCCTGTGGACCTGATTGAATGGCCTGTTTGTGTGGAGTGTCATTCTATATCATGCCATTTTCCTTTCCCAAAAGGAAGTTCCAGTAAAATTGGCACTAGCTGATCCCATTCTAATCTGGGAAATGAAGAGCACTTCTGAGTTGATAGCCCAGTTGGGAGTATCAGTAGAACTGCTGATACCAGCAGCAGTACTGGTGCAAAATGGTGAGATTTCTGGCTCCAATCGTGAGCTGCATTTATTGTGGGTGCAGATGTAGCCATCTGGGATGGCCACTTACAAACGAATCCTTCGCACGTTCAGGGGCTAGGCCAGCGGCAGCGGGGTTGGTGCCACGGCAACAGGCACGGAAGGGGCTTGGCGACCGCACCAACTGGCCCCGAAGGGGCTCCGCTATCTGGTTGGCGCATGCGTGGGAGTACCAGCGTGTGCTGGCGTCATCCCAGGGCTTGCGCAGGCGGGTTCGTCTCCGCACCAGCCATGGCGGAGGTCCACAGCAGCTGGTGTGGGGGGAATGAATGCCCCCACGGCACAGGCCCACCCGCGGATCGGTGAGCCCCAATCGTGGGCCAGGCCACCGTGGGGGCACCTCCTGGGGCCTGATCCCCAGCACCCCCCGAGGATCGCGGAGGCCGCCCGCAGAGCCAAGTCCCGCCGGTAAGTACCAGGTCTAATTTACGCCAGCGGGACCGGCCTAAAACGGGCAGCCGCTCAGCCCATCGTGGGCCGGAGAATCGCCGGGGGGACGCTGCCAGCAGCCGCCGACCGGCGCGGCGCGATTCCCGCCCCGCCGCCGGAGAATTCTGCAGCGGCCGGGGGTGGGATTCACGCTGCCCCCCCGGCGATTCTCCGGCCCGAGAGGGAATCGGAGAATCCCGCCCATGTGCTCAGGTAACAGATACAGAAAAAGACTCATCAGCATCACTCTCTTTGCTCAGGGAGCCCAAAAATCCAAGGTCAATGACCGCTTAGGACACGCCCCGCCATCAAGGTACCCGCTCTCTTATTGGCCAAAATCGAAGGCAGTAATTGAAGCCTGCCGAATTATTGGGTCCAAAGCTAAGGACTGCCCAAAAGAGTGCGAAACCCCAGAAGGATAAAGAGAGAGACTGCCATGTGTTCAGTCTCTCTTGGCCCCAGCGCTTGGTCTCTCTTGGTCCCGACCTACGCCTATAACCAAGTGTAGCATCACGACCAGAAGGCAAGTTCAAGACCAACGATCGCTACCAGACGGATGAGCCCAGCAGAAGCGAATTCACTTCTCCAGACCCAGCCACGCAAGATCCGAACAAAGGTCCTGTTCCTCTGCATAAAACCATGTGCCTGAAGTTAAATACAGATTGTTGTAGTGTTAGGTGTAATTTAGCTTGTGGTGTTTTATGTTGCATGTCGAAGTAATTCTTGTGTGTAAATAAACTATCATTGAACTTGAACTAACTGGTTGTTTGGTCTTTGATCGATATAAGGTAAAACCTTGTGGTATCATTTGATACCTGGCGACTCTGAAAAGCAATATCATCATCAATAACTCATATCAGTATCCATAAGGATCAACTGGTGTCAATGCTGCCCATATGCAGAAAGACCTGGACAACATTCAGGCTTGGGCTGATCAGTGGCAATTCACATTCATGCCACACAAGTGCCATGCAATGGCCATCCCCAACAAGAGGGAATCTAACCATCTCCCCTTGACTTTCAATGGCGTTACCACAATGAATCCCCCAGTATCAACATCCTGGGAGTTACCATTGACCAGAAACTGAACTGGATTAGGCGTATAAATAGTGTGGCTATAAGGTCAGAGGCTGGAAATCCCGTGGTGAATAACTCGTGTCCTGACTCCCCAAACCCTGTCCACCATCTAAAAGGCACAAATAACAAGTATGATAGAATACCCTCCACTTGCCTGGATAAGTGCAGTTTCAACAACACCTAAGACACCATCCAGGACTTGATTGGCAACCCATTCACCAACTTAAATATTCAGTCCCTGCACCATCAACCCACGTTGGCAGCTATGTTTACAGACTACAGGATACACTGCAGAAAGTCATCAAGGCTCCTTCGTCAAAAGATTTCAAACACTTGACCTGTACCCAGATGGGTATGGGCAACAGAGGCATGGGAGCACCACAGCCTGTTCCCTCCAAGTCACACACAATCCTGTCTTGGAACTTTAAGGTCGTTCCTTCACTGGCACTGATCAACATCCTGGAATTCCCCTTCCTATAACAGAATTGTAGGTGTACATTTACAAGATATACAAGCATACTATTGACATACGGATTAGAAGCAGGAGTAGGCATTGAACTTGCTCTGCCATTCAATAAGATAATGGCTGATTTGGTTGTGGTCTCAACTCCAGATTCCACCTACCCTTATACCCTGACTCCCTTATTAGTCAAGAGTTTATCTACATAAGTCTTAAAAGTATTCAATGGCCCAGCCTCCACTGATTTCCGGGGAAGAGAGTTCCAAACTCAGTAACCTCAGCGAAAACAATTATTCTTGTCTCCCTCCGAAAGGAAATACCCCAAATTTTGAAACTGTGACGGCACAGTGGCATGGTGGTTAGCATTGCTGCCTCACAGCTCCAGAGATCTAGGTTCAATTCCGGTCTCGGGAGAATGTCTGTGTGGAGTCTGCACATTCTCCTTGTATCTGTATGGGTTTCCTCTGGGTGCTCCGGTCTCCTCCCACAGTCCAAAGATGTGCTGGAAGGTGGATTCAGCAATGCTAAATTTCCCCTTAGTATCCAAAAGGTTAGGTGGGGTTACTGGGTTACCGGAATAGGGTGTAGGCGTGGGCTTAAGTCGGCCAGTACAGACTTGATGGGCCGAAAGGCCTCCTTCTACACTGTAAATTCAATGATTCTATAGACCAAGGGAGGGTGGGAGAACGAGGGAGGGTGGGATTCCGAGGGAGGGTGGGAGACTGAGGAAAGTTGGGGACTGAGGAGGGTGGTAGACTGAGGGACGATGGAGATTGTGGGAGGGCGGTAGACTGAGGGAGGATGGAGACTGAGGGAGGGTAGAGACTGAGGAAAGTTGGGGACTGAGGAGGGTGGAGACTGAGGGAGAGAGAGAGATAAAGAGTTGGAAAAGGTAGAGACAGCTGGAGGGGACAAAGAGGGAGAAATGAGGGGATGAGGGTTTCATCGCAGTACTGGTTTTAGTAAATAACAATGAAATGGGTTCTGACAGAATTCAGCCCAAATTACTGGTGCCAACTCAGCAACTGGGAATTCCAGCTGTATAGTTCCAGTACAATTGCCAGTTTAACAGTCATCTCCGGTAGGCAGCAGAGTGGATAGCACTGCTGTGCAAGGGACCCGGTTTCGATTCCGACATTGGGTGACTGTATGTGTGGATTTTGCAAGTCCTCCCTGTGTCTGCGTGGGTTTCCTCCCCCAGTTGAAAGATGCGGAGGTTAGGTGAGTTGGCCATGCTAAATTGCCCCTTAGTGTGCAAGGATGTGCAGGTTAGGTGGATTATCCGTGTAAAATTGCCCCTTAATTTCCAAGGATGTCCACTTTAGGTGGGGTTACAGGAATAGGGTGGGGAATGGGCCTGGGTGTGGTGCTCTTTCAGAGAGTCGGTACAGACTCGATGGGCCAAGTGTCCTCCTTCTGCACTGGAGGGATTCATTGAAACCAACCGATACGCGTCCAAAACCAATTCCTCCCATTTCAACCTTGAACTGGTCTGAACTGATTTACAACCAATAATCAAACCATTACTCCTGACTAATTTCAACCCTGATGCTGTCCCACATCGTGGATTTCAATCCTTCTCTTAATTTTCGCAATTGTATATAAATAAATCATAATAAAACATCATGCGTCCTTCACTGGAGTTCTAAATTTATTCCCATTCAAGATCAACTAATACACTGACTGCAATATTTCTGGAACTCAGCAAAGGCTATAATGCACGCCCTCGATACATTCATTGAACGCTTTCTGATTCATCAGCAAAACATGGATTGATTTTCATTAATGAATTAATTATGTCAATATTGCATTACCACCTTTTTAATGGGTCTTTATGATAGTAATTAACTTTTAGGGCATTAGACAGAAAAGACACAATTCATTTCTAATGTTCATATTCTGCACCTTTGTATTTGAACACATAATTTGGTGAAAAGTTCTATTATCAGACTCCGTGCCAGCTGCAGTGCAGAACCTCAGGCCCTTTGGAGCATATTTGGGTTAATATTGTAGCCACATCTCACTAATGGAGCCTTCTTGCACAGAGACTATGCATACTGTCAAACAGCAGGTACACTGCTGTAAGAAAAGAGTTAACAGTCTGGCTACGAGTTCAGAACATTGTTTATTGTGCGGAAACAATACTTGTTAATTACATCAATACTTGTTAATGCAGAGAAACTAATGAATTGAATAGAACACTTTGGTCAGAATTTTACAATCCTGCTCACATTGGGCAGGTTTGGCAATGGGAATAGAAAATATCCTGAAGTAGGTTTTGCCTCAGCGTGAAAACTTGCCGCAATCCCATCCCCTCCCCCCATCTGTGGCGGCTGCATTTCCCATCATTCAATAGTGGCATCCTCATTGGAATACCTCAGCAAGGCTGGTTTAGCACAGTGGGCTAAAGTGCTGGCTTGTAATGCAGAACAAGGCCAGCAGCGCGGGTTCAATTTCCATTCCGGCCTCCCCGAGCAGGCGCCGGAATGTGACGACTCGGGGCTTTTCACAGTAACTTCATTGAAGCCTACTTGTGAGAATAAGCGATTATTATTATTTGCATCTCATTATTAGGCTCCTATGTCGGAATCATATGATCCCCGTCAAATAATCCATCCACGACAGCTTGATGTCAGAACGGTGTGAAACATGCCTGGTTTCAAAAGGTGTGCACCTCCGAGGGTGCTCACGGTGTGGCTCCATGTATATGGGGGGTGGGAGAGGTGGTGATATCAGGGTTTGGGGGACACCAGGCTTAACTCAGGGGTCATCAGGCTTGACTAGAGGTGACACGAGGCCTGACTCTGAGGGTACTGGGGTAAGACTGGAGGGGAGACTGGAGTAAGACTGGGAAAGAGACGGGGTAAGCCTCAAAGGGTATGGAGGGGTAAGACTCGAGGGTGACTGGGGTTTGGCCCCAGGATACAGGAAGGTTGACTGCAGTCCACGAGGGCCAATTCGCATGAGTCCATGGGGAGGAGGGAGGGAGGTGCTGTTGACTGCAGGGTACTGGGGGAGTCACTTGGGGAAGATCAACAAGTTGACTCCAGGGTACCCAGGGCCTAGTCAGATGACAAGCCCCTGGGCCCAGTCATGTCTCAGTTGCTGGAATTCCAAAGACAAGGGGAGAGAAATCAGATGCCCGATACACTCCTCGGATTGAAAGGCTTTGTGGATGAACTGCCTGCCTTATGTCTGAGGTGATGTCTGCTGATCTTCGCATGCACCAAGGTCAATACAGCTTGGATGGTGGCCACCGTGGTGATCTTGGTGGAAGACTTATGTTCTGCATTTCTGTATCAGTGGTGCAGGCACATGCTGTGATCCATGAGCGCCATTTTCAGAGGCCGGCAGGGCTTCTCGACCTCACTCCAGCCACCCCACTTTCCCAAAGAGGAATCCAGGGCCGCTTGGGCCACCACAGGGAGATGGGGCACACCCTGTGGCCATCCATCCCGGCGACTCCAGGTGTGTCCCGCCCATCCGAATCCCACCTTCCTGTGTGAATGATTTCCAGCTCCACAGGCCAAGAAGCATGGCACTACCAAGAACAGGGCTCTAAAAGCAGGCTGGGGCCCTCCAGAGGATGCCCGCCAAGGCATCACAGACAACAGGATAAGGCAGACATCAGGCTGGCTCCACCTCCACTGTGGATGCTGGGGAGGCACCTCGATGCAGCGGCAGGGTTATAATAGTTACAAAGCTCTAGTTGCACAGCAAGGGCACAGGTGTTAAGCTCTTGCACATAAGGTTAAGTAAGGTTAAGGGGGGGTTGTTGGGTTACGGGCATAGGGTGGATACGAGGGTTTGAGTAGGGTGATCATTGCTCGGCACAACATCGAGGGCCAAAGGGCCTGTTCTGTGCTGTATGTTCTATGTTCTATAACATTCACCTGTGTAAAGAAACTCCCACTAATTAAACAGAGAACATTGGTAGTAATGACCGGAGTAGGTCATTCGAACCTGCTCCACCATTCATTATGATCATGGCTGATCAACCAACACAGTAAACTGTTCTCACTTTCCCCTCATATACTTTGATCCCTTTAGTCTCACGAGCTATATCTAACTCCTCCTTGAAAAGATACAGGCCCAATCCCTCTCCATTGCAATAGTGAAAGACACCGAATTGTGGTCACTATCTCCAAAGTGCTCTCCCACAATCAAATCTAACACTTGGCCCGGTTCATTAACCCCTCTCCCCCTCTCCACCTCCCCCCCTCTCCCCCCCCTTCCCTTCCCCTCCCCCATCCCCACACACCTCACCCTCCCTCCTCCCTCTCCCCCCTCCCACTCCCCCCTCCCACTCCCCCTCCTCCCTCCCCTCCCTCTCCCCTCCCACTCCCCCTCCTCCCTCCCCTCCCCATCCCCCTCCCCTTCCCTTTCCCCCTCCCCCTCCCCTCCCTTCCCACCTCTCCCCCTCTACCCTTCAGCCTCTCCCCTTCCCCAACCCCACCCCCCTCCCCACCCCTCCCTCTCCCCCTCCCCCTCCCCATCCCCCTACCCCTACCCCTCCCCCTCCCGCTCCCCCTCCCCCTTCAGCCCCTTCCCCATACTCCCTCAGCCTCCCCCCCTCCCCAAACCCATCTCCCCCTCCCCTCCCCCCTCTTCCCTTCCCCCCTTTCCCCGTCCCTCCCTCTCCCACTCTCCCCTCCCCCCCCGGCACGCACACTTCAACGGCTCCGAGCCCCCCACCAACTGCGGCCGTGCCGGCACTTGTCCGGCGGCCGCCCCGCGCTGACCCCTACCTCCACGCTGGCTGGCGTCAACCAATCGTGCTGGTTGACGCCTTTAAATAGGTCAGGCATTTTCAAAGTGGGGGTCACAACCCGCGGGGGGGTCGCGGGCGGGTGTTGGGAGGGTTGCGGAGCTGTCCATCGCGGCATTCCTGATCATGGGAATTAACGTAATCTTCCTGCTTGAAGCGAGGCAGAGAGCAGGTCACACTCCCCAAATTTGTAGTATTGTGTGCAGTTCTGGTCACCTCACTATAGGAAGGATGTGGAAGCATTGGAAAGGGTGTAAAGGAGATTTACCAGGATGCTGCCTGGTTTGCAGGATAGGTCTTATGAGGAAAGGTTGAGGGAGCTAGGGCTTTTCTCTTTGGAGCGGAGGAGGATGAGAGGCGACTCAATAGAGGTTAATAAGATGATGAGTGGGATAGATAGAGTGGACATTCAGCGACTATTTCCTCAGGTGGATGTAGCTGTTACAAGGGGGCATAACTATATGATTCAGGGTGGGAGATATAGGAGGGATGTCCGAGGTAGGTTCTTTACTCAGAGAAGGGTTAGGGTGTGGAATGGACTGCCTGCTGTGATAGTGGAGTCGGACACTTTAGAAACTTTCAAGCGGTTATTGGATAGGCACATGGAGCACACCAGAATGACAGGGAATGGGATAGCTTGATCTTGGTTTCGGACAAGGCTCGACACAACACCGAGGGCCGAAGGGCCTGTTCTGTTCTGTACTGTTCTATGTTCTATGTTCTATGATCCCATCCTCCCACCAACCCCCAAACAATGACCCACCTGACAATATAAGCATCAAATAAAAAGAAACCTCCCAAGGTGGAAAAAAAATAAAAAAATAAAATGGAATCAGGAATCGCCTATGGTCACCATTGACATATATAGTCCACCCCCCCAACATCCCCCCCCCCCCCCCCACCTAATCTTCAACCCCATCCAATCCCCGGAAGAGTACCGTGAATGACACCCATGAATTGTCGACAACCCCCCCCCCTCCCAGACTCCTCCCCTCCACTTCCTCTTGTAAACTCCTCCCCCCAAACTTCGGTTCCTTCCCCCAACTTTTCACCCCGGCTAGACTCACCGAAACGTGTTCTACCAGGCTCTGATGGCCGCATCCCCCATCTCCTTCCCGTTCACTGACCGACTTAAACCGGCCAGCGTGGAGGCCCCCGCCCGGGTCTCCTTCCCCCTTCCCTGGTCCCAGGAAAACCAAGAAATCTCCTTTCGCACACAACCCCCACGTACACACCCAAGCCCCAAAGGACCATCATTGCAAATCAATGTCCCAACTCTTCCCTTGTCCAAACATACAGCGTCGACTCATTTAGTACATACACCAACATGCAGTGAAAAAATTAAGTTAAATGAGGCTACATCGGTACACGACCCATTCTCAGTCCCATTTCTCAATTCTGCCACAGCCCTTCTGCCTTTGCAAACGCCCCCGCCCCTTCCGCCGTCCCAAAAGTAAAGTCCTTGGATTTGTAGGTCACCCTCAACTTAGCCGGGTATACTATGCCGCACTGCACCTTGCTGATGTACAGTGCCTTCTTCACCCTGCTAAAGGCCTCCCGCCTCCTCGACAGCTCCACCGTAAAGTCCTAGTACATGCGTATACCAGCTCCAACCCACTGCACCACCCGCTTCTGCTTTGCCCAGCACAGGACCTTCTCCTTCACGCTGTACCTATGGAAACACACAGTTACTACTCTTGGCGGCCTCGAGAACTGATGAGCCCAATCCAGTTCATATCGAGTGGGATCATCCCTCTCCCCCAATAGCTTCGCCAACATCATGGCAAAATACTCTATCGGCCTTGGGCACTCCACGCCTTCGGGCAGACCCATAATCCTTAGATTCTGTCGCCTGGATCTGTTTTCCAGGTCTTCCATTTTGCTTCGCAGACCCTTATTGGTCTCTATCACCTTCCGCAACTCCTTCGCCATCGAGGTGAGTTGATCACTGTGCTGCGATAATGCCCCTTCCACTTCCTTTAGTGTCTCACCTTGCTCTCGCACCTCTTGCTGTGCTTGATACCGCCGCCCTCACCGGGGCAATCGCCTCCTCCACCAGCACTTTCAATACCACCCCCATCTCCTTCTTCACCTCTTCCATGTGCTTTGTGAACTGTTTCTCTAGTTCCACCGCCATCACCTTGGTCATTTCTTCTGCTGTGAGCAATGCGGCCTCTCCTGGTGCTCCAGCCTCCGCTTCCCTTACAGTTCCTGCGCTGACTTTTCCACTCATCGGTGGACTTTCATTAACCCCCTTTTTCACGGCCGTTTTTTTCCCGAACTTGGACATTTCTCCTCCCCGTATCTTCTTTCAGCTCTTTCAGCCTCCATTGCCCCTGGGACCGGGCGGTAAAATCCCAAAATTTCTATTCCCGAGCGGGAGCCCTCCAGTGTGCGGCTGCCTCCCACCCGCTGTCACCAGAAGTGGCCTCAACTGTTTTCTGTGGCAGAGCATTCCACAGGCTCACCACTCTCTGGTTGAAGAAATTTCTCCTCATCGCCGTCCTTTCCATGGATCCTTGTTCTGATGAGTTGTTTTCCTGTAATTTTGAAGTAACAACCTGGTTCCTGCAAAAGATGAAGGCAGGGTTGTCCAGTATGAAGATGTCTCCCACAATGTACAGCAAGAGTATCATTCATTCCAGTCATTGGCCATGTGTTCCCATCAGCCATCAGCCAGATAGTTGCCATCAGCCAGACAGGAGTCAGACTTTCACAGAAGATCTGTGAGGATCTATACATTGTCTTTACTGCAAGTCGCCATCATCCTCCTGCAATTTAGGGGCGATGGGCAATTGCTGGATCTCCTTAACAGGAGCCAATCACAGAGGGTGTGTGCTGTCATCAGTCAGACAGGACAATAATGCTTACAGAAGCCCAGCAAAGATAATGGGCTGTCCTCACTGGATGTCCTCAACACACTGCACGAAGCTAGGGCCAATGAGCGCCTCCTGAGCTCATCTGGACATCGCCATTGCCTCATGGTAGGCATCCTCTCCTTCAAGGACCTCCTCTGCTTCATCCTCTTCGACATCCCCCTTCATCAGGAGAAATGTGTCATTGCTTCATCTCCGTCTCAGGCAGTATTACTATGGTATGCTTCACCAAGGTGTGAGTTGCAGCATGAGCCTCATTGTATCTTGTCTCAGCTGCACTGTATGGCCTCTGCACAGGCGCCATCAGCTACATCCTCAGTGGGTAGCCCTTACCCTGAGGAGTCTGCCAACCCTGCAGCATCTGTGGACACTGAAACATCTCAGGGATCTGAGAACAGCTCAGAATGTAGGAGCTGCGCACACTCCCTGGGAATCGAGCACACAGCTGCAGCATGCATTTGTAGACCAGCTGAATATTCAGCAAGTGGAAGGACTTGCGGTTCACATAATTCAAAGCTTGATGCTGTGGATATCTTAGTGCTACATGAGTGCAATCGATGGCATCCTGCACCTGTGCAGAGATCTGGACAAAGCCCATCACTCTTGCATCCTGGGTTGCCTTATCCTAGTGGAAGAGGACAAAGTTGTGTGGCCTTGCGAAGATTGCATCCATCACCTCCTGGATGTACTTGTCTGTGGAGGCTTGTGAAATCTCACAAAGATCATCCATGGAGCTCTAAAAGGAACCACTGGTGTAAACATTGAGCAGCGCTGTAACTTTCAGTGACACTGTCAGTGGATGCCCTCGAAATCCCATTGGCACCAAAATCCTGTAGAAGGTGGCAGATGTCACCAACCAGTTCGCTGGACATGTTTGGTCTTTGGCGACACTGGTTCAGGTATGTTAGGTGCGGCCTGTAGACCCTGAGTCTATTGAGGCGCCTCCGAGCAACGGCTCTGGGGTTTACTTTCTGCCTGTGGAGCAGGACCTGCCACCCCTTCTCTCTACAGTTCTGCTCCTGTCTTTGGCGAGCCAGGCACCTCCATTGATGTCTTCTTTTCTACTGCCTATAAGCAAGAAAAATGATGATGAGGTCACCAGGCTCCATATTCCATACACTTTCCTCACTGCAGTATCAACGAGAGAGACTTCACAGTTAGTGTTTAGAACATAGAACATAGAACAGTACAGAACAGGCCCTTCGGCCCTCGATGTTGTGCCGAGCAATGATCACCCTACTCAAACCCTATACCCTATCCATCCTATACCCGTAACCCTTAACCTTACTTTTTTAGGACACTACGGGCAATTTAGCATAGCCAATCCACCTAACCCGCACATCTTTGGACTGTGGGAGGAAACCGGAGCACCCGGAGGAAACCCACGCACATACGGGGAGGACGTGCTGACTCCACACAGGCAGTGACCCAGCTGGGAATCGAACCTGGGACCCTGGAGCTGTGAAGCATTTATGCTAACCACCATGCTACCCTGCTGCCCCAAAGGGGCGCTCATTGGCCCTAGCTTCGTGGAGTGTGTTGAGGACATCCAGTGAGGACATCCCATTATCTTTGCTGGGCTTCTGTCTCTTAAGGACCATTCTTTGTCCATTCACCATCTACAGCTGCCTCTCAAAGCCAATTGACTCAAGTCCTGGCTCACATTGATGCCAAGTCCTTACTTCACATTCTTCTTTGGGAAAACATCCCTGCCTCTGCCTGCTTTGGATCGGAAAGCGTGAAGTGCTCACTAGATTGTGACCCTGGGGTTACTTTAGAACTAGGTCACACCAAGGTGTGGCCCTCGGCACTGGTGGAGGGTGTGGGTGAGCGCTGTGCCATTTATTCTACTTCCGGGTCTTGAATCCCTCCCATGTACTGCCCCTGGGGCTGGGGTCGAGGACCTGGCTGGTGGACTCCCTCAGCTCCTTCCCAGATAGGCCTGCGACAGTGAGTGGCAGGGGCCTGAGAAACAGGAGACATGATGTATGATGGATGTTGCAGTGCTGGATCCTCACCTGGTTTATCACCACCAACTTCACCATCAGCACAGGAGCAATCAACACCCTCCCGGACAGCTGAATGTATCTCTCCTCGAAGTCCGTGAGGACCTTCAGCTCTGACATCCCTCCAGCCTTCTGTGATCTCTCCCTCTTGTTATAAGCCAACATTTCCTGCAGGAAGACAGATGGACAGAGTAGAAGCAGGAATGCATATGATAAGGCTGCCTGACATGTGTGGATGTTGAGTGGGACCAGCGAAGTGATAAGGACACAACCCACAGTGGCGATGAAGAAGTTGGTGCGGGAGCGAGTGGTGATTTCCCTTGAGCTGGCATTGCATGATATCCCTGTGGATGTATGATGGGTCCGTAGAGTGTGTGAGTTGAGAGAGATGAGAAGAGTAACTTACTCTAGGCCGAAGGAAGGAGATCATTCAACCTCTTCCTGCACTGGATGGCTGTCCTCTTCTGCAGGGCATTGGCAATGACCAACATTGCCATTGCCTCTCATGCCACCTTGCTGGCTGATTTTTTTCCTGAACGCAGGTACACAACATCACATTGGGCCTCTATACCATCGAGCAGCCTCTCCAGGGAGTCATCCGAAAACTTGGGTCAGATTTCCAAGCAGCCATCACTTCCTGCAGCTTGCAGGTTGTTGTGTACTGTGGTGGCCTTTAAATGTGGCACTTGAGCGAAGTATGGGCTGGAGCAAGGGGAAATCTTTAGATACATGCAGGTTCGAGACTTTGCCAGGAAGGAGATACAGAGGTTCCCAGTAGAGCCGGCTTCCACATTGCTGGAGGAGGTACTGACGACGGGGGACTGGAGGAGGGGTTCTGGTGTGAAGTGCTCCGGAGGCTGAACGCCTCCACCTCATGTGTGAAGTTGGGGCTGATACAGCTGAAGATGGTGTATAGAGTGCACCTTACAAGGGTGAGGATGAGCCGGCTCTTTGAGGGGGTAGAAGATGTGTGTGAACGTTGCCAGGCGGCCCCAGAACCACGTTCATATGTTTTGGTCCTGTCCAAAGCTGGAGGATTGCTGGCAGGAGGTGTTTAGGGTAATCTCTAAAGTGGTGCACGTGAAACTGGACCCGGGCCCTCGGGAGGCCATATTCGGGGTGTCGGATCAGCCGGGGTTGGAAACGGACGCGGAGGCAAATGTAGCCTTCGCCTCGTTGATCACCCAAAGGCGGATCCTGTTAAATCCTGTTAGGGTGGAGATCAAACTCTCCACCCTGTGCCCTGGCATGGCGGGGGGGGGAATTCTTGACTCTTGAGAAGGTCAAATTTGAACTGAGGGGAAGGATGGAGGGGTTCTACAATTCATGGGCGTTATTCATTATGCACTTTCGCGAATTGGATCACACGAACATAGGGGGGTTCGGGGCTGGGAGGGTTGCGGGGAGAGGGACTGGATGTGTTCATGGTGACTATGGGTGATTCCTGATTCCTTTTTGTCATGCGGGCTAATGTCTGGGGTTTGGTGGGAGGATGGGATCGTTGTTATTGATATGGGGATTGACATTACATTCATTACTGATTATTGTTTATTGTTGGGGGGTAAATTTGGGAAAAAATGTGAGAAAGGTGGAGAATAAAAAATATTTTTTTAAAAATGTGTCACTTGATGATTACAGCACCAAGCTGATGGTAGGGCAGGCGAATCAAAGGCCACCCCATTAGCGATATGGCGTAGAACCTTGCATGAAAATGTTTGGCACCATACTATATGGTATGAAAAGTCGCCATTGCCATTGGCGGGCACACCGCCACTTTCCCACCCGCCATCGGCCTTTGCTGATTTCGGAGAAAACCCCGCCCTTTGTGTTTACCCAGACAGGTAATCATAGCAGGAGTATATCCTGGACATGTCCATGGAGACAATGGAAGCCAACTTGGGAATATTCTAATCAATCAACAGCCGATCATACATCCAACTAACGAATCTGCATCCAGAAGATGATTGTGCACAATCTCTCAAAAACTGGAATCTTAAGAGGAACCCTTGACAGTTCCCACACAGTCGCACTGCCCAAGTACATGGGCACAAACTGCTAACCAATGTCCATTGACTAATGCCAGGTTTCAGGGGCCGCATGGGCCTAATTGCTTTTACCACATGGCTGGGTTTCTTGAAAGACCTGCAAAGACCTTGAACTGTGAGATACTGCCTGCACCATAAGCAGCAACACTCACCATTCTCAATACTGATCTGGGTGAAGTGGAAAGCTAATCTGGCCAATGGCTGCTCATTCAAACAACCTGGCATTGAAATCAAGGTTCATTGCACCATCTCTTGCTTTAACTCATCCGTTTCCATGATCTACAGACGGTGCACAGTCTTGTTTTATTCCTTCCTCTCATATCGAACAAGTTTCAAAAACCAAGCTTTGACATCAGTTAATGAGTATAACTTCCTTTATTGTGGTAGCAATCCACATGGTATGTGCCAGCTGGGTTCAGATATCAGCATTTCTGCATCCAATAGTTGCGAGAATGCTGCTCACCCACGACTTGATTAAAAAAATCTCAGTTGACATTTCAGTGCAATACTGAGAGATTGCTGCCTTATTGGAGGTGTTTTCCTCCTGGTTCCCAACCCTGAAGAGGTTAGGGTTTTTCTTTTAAAAACCTTGTGGATTTATGCCCTCGCGAGGGAGAAAAATGAGAGCTAATGAATCTCAGCGATAGTTCGTGGAGTTACGTTTAGTTATAATTGTTAAATCTTGTTTACCAATTCCTAGTTTCCATGTTAAGGTAAAGAACTCAAGCATTAATAGTTACAGTTACTCAATAAATCTTTGTTGTTACTGGACGAGTTTGAGTCTTCTTCAACAAGATCAGAGGACCTCACCATCAACCAAGGATTGAGTAACATGTGTTCTCGACTACGCAGGTAACACCACAACGGTGACTCTATTTAGCAAAGCAGTGGCATTGGAAGAAGCTGAGCAGACTTTTATCTGGTGGTGTACATGGGTCTGCACACAGCTCATCCAGATACTGTACAGATTTACAACAACAATTTAGTTCAGTAAGTTGCAGATTCAAGATTATTGTTTCTGTTCATTATCATGTCCACAAGACAGGAAAGTGATCCCAAATTATTTAAATCAATTCTTACCATCTGCTTATTTAAAAATGTTGGTCCAAAATCATGGCCACATGATTTGCAAGTTGGCTACAGTTCTGAAAACCACCAACAGGAAATACAGAATAAAGCTCAACCTTGTGAAATCTCACACCGATCATTGTGTAGACCCATTACAATCACCGAAACAAGAGGGCAGTGGGCCATCTGTCTCCCCAGCCTGAACGTATAAGAAAGAGCCATCAAAACTTGTTAAACATGCAGAAGTACTAATACACCCAGGCAGGCCTTCACTAATGGAAGAAGGATGAGCAAGGGAAGGCAACAAGACATGCTCCCCCCATCAGTGATGGACAGACTTAATTGTTCCTTCCACCCCGACCAGGAGAGGTGGAGGGCAGAGTCAGTCAATCCCATGGGAACTGCAAAATTGGTTGTCTGATGGCTGAAATTGATGGCAGGGACTTGCAGTCCTGACTGGCGTGGTATGATAATGACGGGTCGTCATTCCCGCCAAAGGACATCGGGAAACATTTTTGCATCCTATTGTCGGGACGGAAATCAAGCAATGTCTGGAATTTTCCCTGATGCCCAATCATCCCCCTCTGTCCCCACCAGTCTAATTTCATGCCGGTACCCAAGCAGTGTACATGATTCATTCGTATTGGCACAATCTTTCATCCTCACCATATTCAAGGGATGACCCCCCCCCCCCGCTGAGGGGCTGGTTTCTGGGCGACAGGGGTGGTCGTGGCTGATGACGCCTATACAGAGGCCACAGACTGACGCGGAGAACCGCTACAACAATACCCATGCATTGACCAGACGTGTAATAGAGAGGTGCTTTGGGCTGCTGAACATGCGTTTCCAGTGCCTGGACTGCTCTGGAGGGGCCCTCCAGTACCTGTCAGATAGGGTCGGCTGCGTTGTTGTGGTCTGCTGCATCCTGCACAACATAGCCCATCAGAGGGGCATGGGCTGGAGGAGGTGGAGGAGGATGGGGAGGAACAGCGAGACGAGGCGCAGACTTCCCCAGCTGAGGAGGATGGGGGCAATGTTCAGGACAGACGGGCTGGACATAGGAGGATGCCCACCATTATCGGCTGGGCCAGTGGGCACCGGACAGACTGATGGCCGCCCGGTTCACGGACTAGGGGGGTGTGGAATCGATGAGTATGGGCACAGATAGCACAGTACAGCACCAGCCTACCACCCTCACCCCACCCACCACCAACTACCCTCACCCCACCCACCACCGCATCATCCGCATGCACACCGCCACTCCATTGCACATCCACCTGCGGCACAACAGGCCGGGCTCACACGGTCGCCGGTGGAAGCGGGTCTATTGCAGGCCATGGAGGGTGATGACAACCCGCTGAGCTCTGGGCTCTACATCATTGGACAATGTCTGACCCATGGCCACGGTACCACCCACCACCCGGACCATCCCTGCATGCGGCCATGACACTGCAGCGCATGGTCCCGTTGTCTGCCCGGGGGGATGGCGAGGGCGACCCGGGGGGGGGGGGGGGGGGGGGGGGGCGGCACTCACCTGAGGCCGACGTTCCATCACACCTCACACACACACTGGCGCTCACCTCACACCACATTCCCGCACGCATCGGACAGAGCACAAAGGCAGCTTCTGCAGGTGTGAAAGTGATTTTAATAACAAACAGTCCATACACGTGCCCGAGCCCCAAAACTAATCTGTGCCCTGCACCCATGCCAACTTACTCAGTGTCTAATTTTCTTGCTGTCCGGGCCCTATGACTACGTCTAGGTGGTTCCCCAGATGGTACAGTAGAACTGGAAGTGGACTCCTTTGATTCCTGGCCTGTGACTAGGGACGCCTTTGGCGGCCGTTTCCTGGGGCGGCCCGGCCTGGATGGGCCAGGCTGCGGCTCGGGCGACTGGGATGGCGAGCTGCCAGCCTGTCCTGCCCGTTGCCCACTAGATATATCTGGGACGGAAGGGAGGGGGAGGATTCCGTGGTGTCGCGGTGTTCTGGGACCTCCCCTACAGGGGGACCCGGAAGGGGCCCCAACACTATCTCCTCGCTCGGTGTGCCCGATGGCCCCCAGGCCTCTACATGGATTGGGAATGCGAACGGACCGAGCATCCGATGCCTCACCGACACCTTGGTCCGTGACTGCATCAGGTCTATGGGTGGGTGCGGTAACTCCAGGAACCCGGGACTGATCTGGGCAGCAGATGGTTCCTTGCTCCAGGCTGCCCTCCGGCCGCCCGGCCCCTCGGCTGCTCCTACCTCAACCTGCTGTACCTGGACGACTGTGTTGTGCGCACCAGTGAGTGTACCAGAAGCCTCATCACTAAAGTGCCCAACCAAGGAGAGTGTCTCTGCGATGGTGGAGGGAGTAGGAGATAGTAGTGGAATAGTGTCGTGCTCCTCATCCGACCTAAAGTCCAGGGTCCCCTGGAGTGGTGACTCCTGTCCATCCCCTGAAATGGAATGAAAATGAAAATCGCTTATTGTCACAAGTAGGCTTCAAAGGAAATTACTGTGAAAAGCTCCTAGTCGCAACATTCCAGCACCTGTTCGAGAAGGCTGGTACGGGAATTGAACCGTGCTGCTGGCCTGTCTTCGTCTGCTTTCAAAGCCAGCGATTTAGCCGTGTGCTAAACCAACCCGTGGTGTGTGGGTTTTGTGTGCATCAGTGTCCTATGCGTTAGGGTCCTGTGTGTCGGTGTCCTGGGCGTCAGTGTCCTGGGTGTTGCTGTCCTGGATGGGGTGTCCTGGGTAGGTGTGTCCTGGGTGGGTGTGTCCTGGGTGGGTGTGTCCTGGGTGAGTGTGTCCTGGGTGGGTGTGACCTATATGTGGGTCTCCTGGATGCTTGTGCCTCATGCGTCAGTGTCCTGGGTCGGCTGCGAGGGGAGCCCGTTGCTGTGGCTGTCCTCCTCGTCGCTGGGTGTGGCCCGCCGTCGTCGCCACACTCGCACTAGATGGGGGCGGCATCCATCTGGAGATCCGGGTCTGTCGCTGGCTCATGGCCGCCCTGGAACATCCTGGGGGTGTCGTATGCCTGACGGCCCAGGTCTGTCCCTGTCTCGTGGCCGCCCTGGAACGTCCTGGGGGCAGTCGGCATCCGCGGGGACGGGTTGGGCGACGTTTGGTCCTGCAATGCACAATACAGTATGCATGGTTAGACATGCAGACGGGGATGGGGAAGGGGTATGGGGGAAGGGGGGATATGGGGGAAGGGGGGATGTAGGGAAAGGGGGGATATGGGGGAATGGGGGATATGGGGAAAGGGGGGATATGGGGGAATGGGAGATATGGGGGAATGGGGATATAGGGAAAGGGGGGATATGGGGGATATGGGGGAAGGAGGGATATGGGGGAAGGGGGATATGGGGAAAGGGGGGATATGGGGGAATGGGAGATATGGGGGAATGGGGGATATGGGGGAAGGGGGATATGGGGGAATGGGGGATATGGGGGAATGGGGATATGGGGGAATGGGGGATATGGGGGAAGGAGGGATATGGGGGAAGGGGGGTATGGTTGAAGGGGGAATATGGGGAAAGGGGGATATGGGGAAAGGGGGGATATGGGGGAAGAGGGGATATGGGGGAAGGAGGGATATGGGGGAAGGGGGGTATGGTTGAAGGGGGAATATGGGGAAAGGGGGATATGGGGAAAGGGGGGATATGGGGGAAGAGGGGATATGGGAAAAGGGGGGATATGGGGGAAGGGGGATATGGGGGAAGGAGGAAAGGGGCAAAGGAGGGCAGGCAGTGGAGGGTCTCACTTGGTGGTGCGCCCCCATCCTCTGCATCCGCAACCTCCTGGTCCTCGGGTCCACCTATAAGGTCCAGGGCCCTCTCTTCATGAATGGTGAGTGGTCGCAGTTCGGGTGGACCCCTTCCGGTCCTCTCATGCTCCCGGTTGTTGTGAGTGAGCTTCTCCTATGGGGGGTGGGAGGGTGGCAGACATAAAGGGCAACAGTGTTCGGCAGACATATACATGCGGACCAGCGGTAGTTTGTATGTTGGCAGAGGTTCACAACCCATCCTGCCACTGCAGCCTGCATGGGTGGGTGCAGCCATGTCGCTTTCAGCTGGGGCTGTGCCGCCCATCCTCGGGTGGGGGGGAGGTACTCACCCTGGCTGCCCTGACAAGGTCATTGATCTTCTTGTGACACTGGATGCCTGTCCTTGCTGTCACGGCCACGGCGCTGACGGCCTCTGCCACCTCCTTCCACAGGTGCCAGCTGAGGCGTGGTGCGACCCTGCGGCAGTGTCCGGGGTACAGGGCCTCTCTCCTCTGCTCCACTTCGTCCAGGAGCACCTCGATGTCCCGCTCCTGGAACCTCGGTGCTGCGTGGCGGGCGGCCATTTTGCCGGGTCTCCGGGGAGGGGGGGGGGGGCTGCGACGCCACACGTGTCCGTGATGGGTGATGCCATCGCGAATGGTGTCACGCTGCTGCTAACCCATTCCCGTCCGGAGAATTTGCGGCGTTCTGGGGGCCCCGACACCGGAGTATTTCGCGCGGCTTTTGGCGCCGGCATCGGGCCATCACGCCGATTCACAGACAATCCCGCCCTATGTTTCTAATAGGAGAGAGAGAGAAATAACAGGTGGGGGGGGGATTGCCAGATTTCACACCACTTACTGCATTCGAGCAGTGGGCTGCTGAGCTGCCAGGAAAGGACCGTGACCATACCAGTGCTGATGGAAAAGACAGCCCCCCCCCCAGAATCTAGTGAATCCAGACAGCCTCGGAAAATAAAGGTAATTGTTGAGTGCCACATTTGAGCCAGTCCAGACAGCCACTAATTCTTCCCCTGTCGGTGCCAGCAGGAAAATGGTGCGGCCAGCCCCCATGCCTGAAGTAGGCCCCTGACCTCGGACATTTCAGAGGAAGATGAGGACTACTTCACACCTGTACAGCTGTCATGGTGTACATCTGCACCCTCCATCAACACAGAAATACACAGCTTGGTGGGTCATATCTAGTTCACTGACATGTGTCAACCGCACGAGGAGTCCATGACAACCAAATCCTCTGGCACTCAGAGGACTGCTGGAGAAGATGCCTCTGCTAAGAGTCATGACCACCCCCATGTGAGATACCCCACTTTTGTTTATCCGGGTAAGACTTATTGATTTGTCACCATCCGCCTGGGATAGCCCAAAGTTGTTACAACCCCATGTATGGGAGGATGAATTGGCTCCATCTTTATTCAACCCCCTTTGCTGGTAGCAACAAGGTTTAATCTAACAAGGTGCCTTTCTAATGGGTACCCCTCTCAGGCCCAATGGAAAAATGAACCAATTTAACCAGGGTTTCCTGAGTTAAAGGTAGAGTAAATTTAACTACAAAAATCGTAAGGAGAAAATGAAAAAGACGCATGATATGCATCCATACAGATTAGAAATGAGTATTGAGCCCAATGGTAAGTAACTATGAATAAAATGGTACATGGAACAATCCTTGACTCACGAGGAGTAGACGATGAAGCACGCAGCGGTTGCAATTGAATTTCAGTTCGGTTTACTTCGGCAGACAAATAGTTGCTTCTTCGATTCCAGTTCTGTGATTTGGCAGAGAAAATCCCCGGTTCTTTTTCCAGCTGTTTTCTGGCTGGGCTGACTTCCTCAGTCAGAGAGAGAGCGATTTGAGATATACAGCTGCTTCTCCTCAAAGAGACACACACACATAGATACTGGGATAAATCTTACAGCAAGCTTTTAACACCTTCTTTGTACATTCCAAGTGGAAAATGGGATCCACACGTCAATTGAGGCATTACACACAGGAGATTTTGAAGTGAGATGGCTATTCTGTCCTTTTGTCTTAAGAGACATGGTAATCAGTCTCGCGATGTTTGTAAAAGTACCTTGTCTAGAAACAGGGGGAGTTTAATAGTCATGGAGGTGTCCGTAAAGGAGAGTCAGAAAATGGGTTATTTTCAAAAGGAAAGTATTTAAGAGTCCCAGTCTGAGTTGGGACTACCCTGCAGCTCAGCTCCTACCTGGGCTGGCTTTTATGGTACTGAATTAACTATCCCGCTGATGGACCTCCGCCCCTCAGCGAGGAGCTCGTATTCCACGAGGCTGATGGGGAGATTAATTGGGTTGTTCCCGTGGGTCTCGTGGGGGTTAAAACAGAGGGGTTCCATTGTCTCTTAGAGAAACACCCTGAAACAATTTCTGTCAGTAGGGGCTGGTTTAGCACACTGGGCTAAATCGCTGGCTTTGAAAGCAGACCAAGGCAGGCCAGCCGTACGGTTCAATTCCCGTACCAGCCTCCCCGAACAGGCGCCGGAATGTGGCGACCAGGGGCTTTTCACAGTAACTTAATTTGAAGCCTACTTGTGACAATAAGCAATTTTCATTTTCATTTTCAGTGGCTGACTGTACATTCTCAGCCAGTTTTGGGGATTGCGTTTATTTTAAAAATAAAACTCGAGTGTTTTTTGTAGTTCAATATTTTGGGCATATTTCTGTGTTTTTTCTCTCTCCATCATCATGACATACAAGTCTGAGTCATTTGACAAGCCTCTGGAAGCAGCAATGGAGATGATGCTGGAGAATATGACACAGGGAAACCTCAGGCAGAGGTGACAGAGGCCCCCAGTCGAGTAGCAGGAGAGGCGGATGAGTCCGTCCTCGTATTCTCTGACGTTATGCCTCCGACGTGTCAGAGAATCAAAGTTTCTTCGGGGGGGATGGTGGATGGCATAGAGAACCTGGTCCAGCGGTTTCTGCAGGAGATACACTGGGACCTGCATTCCATCGCTCCAGCCATAGGTGCACTTTTGCCGTCGCTACTGGACGGCATGGTAGACAACAAGCACATCCACCTCTGCTACAGATGTCAGGGGTGCACCTCGACATAACCATAGGGTTAGGAAAATTAAGACATGGGTGTACAATCATTAATTTTGGTTTATCGTTTCTAAATATGTTATCTTGCACTAATTAGATGTCGCCTGGATTAATCCTTGCTGGTAGCTGTTTCAATAGTCCTGCGGACTCCACCTCTTCTAGTGCCCACTAGGGATGGGTCTGCGCATGCAGACATTGCTCTTTGGCAAGGTGATGACTTTCATGGGCGAAAGGCATCTTATTCATATTCTTCAGCTTGCCTTCTCTATGGATAGAGACTCTATGGATTTACCATGGGCGGGATTCTCTGACCCCCCCGCCGGCTGCCGAATTCTCTGGCACCAGGGATTTGGCGGGGGCCGGAATTGTGTCGCGCCAGTCGGCGGCCGCTGGCAGCGGCGCCCCCCGGTGATTCTCCAGCCTGCGATGGGCCGAGTGGCCGCCCATTTTTTTTTCAGCCAGTTTCGCCAGTGTAAATTACAACAGGTACTTACCGGCGGGACCTGGCTGCGCGGGCGGCCTCCGGGGTCCTCGGGGGGGTGCAGGGGGATCTGGCCCCGGGAGGTGCTCCCACGGTGGCCTGGCCCACGATCGGGGCCCACCGATCCGTGGGCGGGCCTGTGCCGTGGGGGCACTCTATTCCTCCGCGTTGGCTGCTGTGGACCTCCACGATGGCAGATACGGAAACCTCCCCTGCGCATACGCTGGGATGACTCCAGCACACACTGGCGGTCCCGCACATGCGCCAACTCGCGCCGGCCGCCAGAGGCCCTTTGGCACCGGTTGGCGTGGCGCCAATCCCCTTCCCCGCCGGCCGGCGCGGCACAAACCACTCCGGCGCCGGCTTAGCCCCTGACGGTGCGGAGGATTCCGCACCTTTGGGGCGATCTGATGCCGGAGTGGTTCGCGCCACTCCTTCGCGCCGGAGTTGCCCGCCCCGCCGATTCCCGCAGAATCCCGCCCCATGTCACAATGGACAGACTAATCACATGCTCCCTTATCAGGCAAGTCCATTTTCCTGGGAGGATACATGGTAGCCGTTGTGACTGCATTAACCCTGCATGTGCCTTAAGGCCAGCGGCGTGCAGAGGGGGGGGCCGACGGGGCGCTGGCCCCGGGCAGCGACTGGATGGGGGCAGCACCGCGGTCGGCCCGAGCGCGCCTGCGCACCGCGGTCGGCCCGAGCGCGCCTGCGCACCGCGGTCGGCCCGAGCGCGCCTGCGCACCGCGGTCGGCCCGAGCGCGCCTGCGCACCGCGGTCGGCCCGAGCGCGCCTGCGCACCGCGGTCGGCCCGAGCGCGCCTGCGCACCGCGGTCGGCCCGAGCGCGCCTGCGCACCACGGTCCGCGGTCGGCCCGAGCGCGCCTGCGCACCGCGGTCGGCCCGAGCGCGCCTGCGCACCGCGGTCGGCCCGAGCGCGCCTGCGCACTGCAGAGGCTGGAGAGGGAGCAGAAAGGGCGCGAATTTTCCAGAATGGACGGCATTGCCACCATGGGTGAGTTTTATTTATTCATTTATTTATTTTATTTATTTGATCTATTTTAAAACTCTTCTCTGCACCCTCTCTGTAGCTGTCAACTTTTAAACTGTCGTGCCCAGAATTTGACATTTGGGCCAGGGGCACCCATTTGGGACAGAACCAGTATTTTATAAAAATTCATCATGGCCTCTTAACTTTTGCCCTCTTACCCTTTATACTTAAAGCCCAGGGTCAGCAGGGTGCAGGGGAGATTCTCAGAGACTTGACTGCAAGCTGCTGGAGCTCGGATCTTGAACAGAGCTTTATATCTGGATTTGGGGACCCTTTATGCACTGGCATAGTGCACAAACAGGCCCCACATGACCAGGGTTTTGTGAAGAAGAAGGGATCTGGAAATGTGTTGACTGTGAAAATTATATTTGTGGAAATTGGGTGAAGTAGTTTGATGAGACTTGGTGCTAAAGCTTTAGAGAAATGAAGATGGAATTTGATTTGAAGAAGTTCAACGTTTTGAAGGATATTGTGGCTGAAATGAAAGCGATACGTGCTGAATGAGCTGACCGAAATGTGTGAGATATGTCTTTGTATCTGCTATGTGTAATTTATCGGTCATATTATTGCAATTTTCCTGTTAATTCATGTTTAATTTACGTTGATTTTGGTGTGATTGCTAATATAAAAGTGAAGTCTTGTATATTGGTCTTAGTTGGGTTGTTTGTAGTTGTTTCCACAAGGGTCATAACAGTATTTCCATGACGTTCTGCTCATATCCTTCTCCATGGGGGTTGCAGAGGAGGGAGGCGCAACTTTTGAGACATAACATCTCACCCATTGATTTAGATTTAGAACAGTACAGCACAGAGCAGGCCCTTCGGCCCTCGATGTTGTGCCGAGCAATGATCACCCTACTCAAACTCACGTATCCACCCTATACCCGTAACCCAACAACTCCCCCTTAACCTTACTTTTTAGGACACTACGGGCAATTTAGTATGGCCAATCCACCTAACCCGCACATCTTTGGACTGTGGGAGGAAACCGGAGCACCCGGAGGAAACCCACGCACACACGAGGAGGACGTGCAGACTCCGCACAGACAGTGACCCAGCTGGGAACCAAACCTGGGACCCTGGAGCTGTGAAGCATTGATGCTAACCACTATGCTACCGTGTTGCAAAGCAAAATGACTGAAGAAGAGAACAATATCCCTAGAATTCCAGCGCTAAGGGGAAATTGACTAACTTACAGCGCAATTTAACCTCAGGCAGCCGTCCTATACCTTAGAGATGGCAAAGATAAAGAGGTCAGTGAATAGCTCTAGAACGGGTGCAACTACGTTTTTTATAGGTTTTTTGGTGATATTTAATGAAATATTTACGTGGGATGTAGTAAGAGTGAAGCCTGGATGATCAGAGGACTGCTATGGCATTTAATCTCGGAATAGGAGACATTTATTCCTTAACATGCTAATATTTGAATACAGATACCACTAATTTGCAAGTCTATGATATAAATTGCACAAAATTATCAGTGGAGATGAACAAGAAAGAGAGAAATTAAAAAAGGAATGTTCAGACTTTGCAAATTATTATGACAATGATGTGGTTGCAATTCAGTTATATGACGAAATTATTGATTTTGTGATGCTCCTTCGAGCTGGAGGGACTAGAGTTCCCCCTGATCCTAAAGATGCTCTGGAGTCTTTACTGCAGTATGGGAGGGATGTCTTTCCGACGCTGTGTGTTTCATACAGATTACTGCTTACAATTGCATTTTCAGTCGCAAGCTGTGAAAGGTCATTTTCAAAACTGAAATTAATAAAAACATATCTGAGGTCTTCTATGTCATAGGAGCGACTGACCAACCTGGCTTTAATAAGCATTGAAAAAGAATTTCTCACAGCTGATGTAAAAAATGAAGTACTTCAGGTGTTTTGTGACAGGAGGTATCATTTGGGGAAAAGAACTTAATAAATTTGATTGATTAATATTAAAATCGAATAAATCAGGGTAGCATGGTGGTTAGCATAAATGCTTCACAGCTCCAGGGTCCCAGGTTCGATTCCCGGCTGGGTCACTGTCTGTGCGGAGTCTGCACGTCCTCCCCGTGTGCGCGTGGGTTTCCTCCGGGTGCTCCGGTTTCCTCCCACAGTCCAAAGATGTGCGGGTTAGGTGGATTGGCCATGCTAAATTGCCCGTAGTGTCCTAATAAAAGTAAGGTTAAGGGGGGGGTTGTTGGGTTACGGGTATAGGGTGGATACGTGGGTTTGAGTAGGGTGATCATGGCTCAGCACAACATTGAGGGCCGAAGGGCCTGTTCTGTGCTGTACTGTTCTATGTTTAAAGCGTTTATTTCATGTTTCATCTGTGTTTATATATTCAAAATGTTTTCCTTTCTCATAATATTTCTCAGTATATTAGGCCTTATACTTGAGTCTTTGGGGGCATATAATCAAGATTTGCCCCGGGCATCACCAGACCTCTGCACGCCGCTGCTTAAGGCACCCCCTCCCTCCTTCCCCCCTTCCCTAACTCTGCCTGGAGCTGCCAGCAAATGGCTCAGGGTGAACAGCAGCATTACAATTTGCTGGAATCTCTTTTTAATTGGAAGTCTCAAGCCAGACCTGCTGCCACATGGTCTTCACCAGACAGTTAGGATTTGCAAAGCAGAAAGCTCTTATATAGTCTACACTTTTTTCAGCTGTCCAGCAGTGCTGATCTCCATCATCATCCACCCGATGAAGACCCTCTCCTCACCTTGATGTTTTGCAGTTGAACATTGAGGATGTTGCATTGGTCTGGAGCTGCCTCTGTCTCAGATGGTGCAGATATCAGACTGTCTCCACAACCCTTTACCCTACTCTTCCACCAACTCCATCCCCCTTGCCTCCATTACCATCGACCTCCCCCAATATCACCTTCATTCTCCCCTCAATAACCCTTCAGCCTCCCCCATCAGGGACCCAATTACCCTACCTTCCCTGCTGAGCCCACCCAGTCACCATTCCTATGCCTACCCTAATCGTTCCCACTCCCACAATCCGTGCCACCATCCTTGTAATAAAAACTACACTTGCCATACCCCGACACTGACCCGACCATTCTACCACCCACTTCCTCTCCTCTTAACAGTCTCCTTTGTGTCTTTAACCCAGCCCCACTTCGTCTCCTCCAGACCTGCTCCCTTTCATGTCTTTGCGCTCACTACACCTGTGGTCAATGCCAATGGTGCCTCCAACCTCTCCTGTCAGGTAAGTGTCCTGAAATTCTCCCTTTCCTGGTGCTGCAGTCAGGTAACTGAACAGCAAACATTCCCTTTGGATTTGACAGGGACGGCACGGTTCCAGTCTGATTATGTTTTATAGGCAGCGTGGGACAGATCCGCACAGTCAGATCCTCGGGCGCAGGCCCGATCGCGGGAGGGGAGTCTAGTTTTTATGCGTGGCTCCGTGGTCCAAGTCCGCTGGAGGCTGCCGCCGTATGCATGCGCGGACTCAAAACCGGAAGTGCAGGGGCCTGTGTCCGCAGCTAAAGCTGTGTGAATTACTCTGGGTCTCTGCTAGCACCCTGCAGGGTATTGAATTAGCAGATATTTTTTGCAGGAATCTCAAGAGTAAAACTCCATCATGTTTACGCCGGCATGGGGACATGGTCCCATTTTGGGAGAATCCCGCACCCCCCCCCCCCCCCCGCTGAACTCTCTCCAGAAAAACCAAGACCAACCCTCTGCATGAAAAGATCCAGCCAACTCTTTCCCTTTAATAAGCCTGTGAGATTTCTGAAAACAGGGCCTGGAGGAGAATCTGCGGCCTGAGAGCAAAGTCTGAAGAAACAAGACCTCTGTCACTCCAGGAAAGGTGTGAGTTCAGTGTTTTAAAAAAACTGCAGGAAAGCCAGTGTGGGCTGCAACATTGGAGAATTTAAACCTAACTCATTCTGGGAAGAAGTACACTGAAGACATCCTCAACGGAAGAAAGGAATTCTATCTCTTCCGCGTAATCCTTTATTATTTTCACCCCTTTCCACCACAGTTTGTGTGTCTGTCTTGTGTGTGTGTGGGTGGGTGTGTAGAGGGTGGGACAGATTAGCGGGGGGGGGGGGGGGGGGATTGTGGTGGATAGCTTGCCATTAAACCATTATAATCACTGCATATTTAATCTTTATTTCTGCTACAAATAAACATTAATTGTGTTTCAACTTACAAACCTGGTGACTGCAAATCATTTGGCAGTCAAGGGCCAAAGATTTCGGGAATTGTATATGAATTATTGGCTAATTCACTTGTGTTGGGACTCTGGGGTCTGTGTGACTGGAATTGACTGCACACCAGCCCAGGGTGTCAGAACACAAGTTATTTTAGCCTCCTGGAAAGTTTCAATGTTACATCCATGAACTTCCAGGTCAGTCAGCTGTTAGCATCCTGTCAACACCAAAGCAGGAATCCGTACTGATAACAAAGCCTGCCTCAAGTTTAAACCTCCTCAAAGCCTGGTTCTCTGGAAGATTCCTGCCATCGCAAGTCGAGTGGATCAAGTACACCAACCTCATCTGCATCATCACTAACTTTGAAGGAATTTGGCAACTCCTGCTGTCAGGAGTTAAAACTCTTCTCTCACATCCGGGGTCTCTAACATTGATGCACCATCAATTGGACACGAGACAAAGATGTGATCCAAACAAAAGGCTTTAATGCACAAGATGTGTGCCCGGCAGCAGACGTACAGAAGAATGGCCGACTGCCGGGGAACACGGGTTCTTATATTGTAGGTGGAGCTACCTACCTCTCAGTCAATCGGCTGAGAGGCACATGACTTACCTGGGCCAATGGGCAGTGAGTCCTCTGCACCAATAGCAGCTCACTTCTGAGGTACCGTAATACCCCTAGTCATACTACCACAAACATTCATGTGAATTAATAACCCTATCTTTTTTTTTGTTTTAACTTATTCCTAGTTGCAAAACCCTTTTCTTTCCTATTCCCTTCTTGTGTGCATGAGTGTAGTTACAATGACCATCTCCCGGGTTTAAATGTATGAACAAACAATACTTATGATTGAACTCTAAAGAGAGTTTGCTGTAAGCCATTTTAAAATTCAGTTCATACAAATAGAGGATTTGGAGGATGGTGCCAATTTCAAAAATTGAAACACATTTGCTTATGGACGGACTGCAAGAAAAATAAAGGAGTTCAGTTTTCCTCTCTTCCCCTGTCTGTAACATCATAAGCCATTGAACATTGTGGAGAAGGACATGAGATCAAAATCAGAATCCCCACGAAGCTGAGCTCCTGAACTCAACTGGACCTTCAGGGTGGAGGTGCCAGGGTGGGGATGGGGATGGAGGGTGGGGTAGGGGTGGTGGGGGGTAGGTTGGGGGGGAGGGGGGGGGTTGCTTCAGATAATTCAATTTGTGGCGCCTGCCCCACCTTCGCTACCCACAAACACTGCTCAGCTGGAGACTGGCTTTTATTTGTAAAAGGTCTGGGAATAGATTATCTGGCTGTCCACTCAATTGGACATGGTGAGCTGAAAAGGAGAAAATAATTTGGATAGGCAGAAAAGAAAAATATGGTGACGGGTTTGCTCTTTTAGTTTAAGATGCTGGAGTAGATTTTCCAACTGCCCCTGTTCTTAGTGAAACATTTAACACATTCATGCTGAACTGGCCTCGGTGATATATTATCAGGAGCGTGACCCTGAAAATGGCCACTGGGATGAAGTTTGTGTGAGCGCATTAAACGCTTGCACAGAGCAATGCCCTGCAGCCAGGCAACCATCCCACTGTGTGAATTACTGACTAGTAACTCGCTGTGAGTTCCCTATTAGGTGATAGCTACTAATTTAGCTGAAAGAGCTATTGTGCTTCTTTAAGAATTGCAGAGTGAATAGTTGTAGCAGGTAGGTTTATTGTCTCCAGGGTGTGCATTCAGTTCCTGAGCATTATCATCACTCATCTTGATGAGAAAAGAAATTGCACCCAAATTCCAGCTCCCATTAACGCTCTGGGAAATATGCTAAAGTACATTACCTGATGTAAATTATTTACGTGTAGTTTGTCAAAATATGCCATCATTTCCTTCACAATGCAGCATATCAATAACGTACCTGTGCCTTTATAAGGCTGGTTGGTGCAAGCAGCAAACCATCTGCATTGTATTGTGTGCCTTTAGAAATGTTCTGATTTTTTTTCCCCAAGCTCAGGGAGGGTTCCGCACGCCCTGGTAGGAGGCCCAATGCATGAGTCCAGGGAGTGAGCACCAGCCAGCGATTTGACCATGGGACCATTACGGATGAAGGTGATCACATTTTTAACTTATGCCCACGCACTTAATTTCCGGAAAAGGAATGCTGGATGGCAATCAGGAGCAGGAGATTCTAGCTGATTTCCATTTCACGCCTCTCTTTTTATTCCATTGTGAGTGAGGACAATTGCACCATAGCTCGTTCTACCACTGCAGTTGCCAACAGGGCGCACACGTTCTCCAAAGCTAAAAAGCTCTGTTTAGGGAAATTATGGGCAGAACCTTACCAACATTTGGCCAAATGTCGGTTCAGGTGTGAAAACTGATGCGAATCTCAAGGAATATTGAGCCTATTTGAAAAAGATTTTTTTAACCACGTGAGTCATGCCGTGCGCGTGGCGGCCTCCTGCTGATTCGCTAGCTTTGGGGCAACTTAACCTCTGCAATCAGTGAGGAGATCCATATCAATGCCTCCCCAGCATTACCCAGCACTTGATCCACATACATTAACGGGGAATGGCTGCCAGGCAGCCAGCACCGCGTTTCTCAGAGGGAACCCCGACCAAACCCTTGGACGGTGTGCAGCAGAGACGAATGTCCCCTATCCACGATCGCGCAGGCATCCTTCCAGCAAGCTGACCACCCCTGCCTGAGAGGCAGTGACAGCCTTAGTGCCAGCTCTGAAGAAGAGGACGGGGTACCAGTGCCACAAAAAGATGAGTGACCTCCTTTGCGCAGCCCGGGTAAGACTGCCTCCTCGAGTCTCTCGTTGACCCCCCTCACCCTCACCTACCCCTCGCACCTCCAAGATGATCTCTCACCCAGCCAACTCGCAGGTTGCCACGAGGCCCACTCCGCCTCCCCCCATCCTCCCAATCCTCACGGTCTGCCCCAGTATCTATCCTGCTCCTCACTTCCCCGCTCCCAATTAAGTCCCATGCATGCCGCATCGCATCATCATCTGAACTGACAGGACCTCCACCTACACTCTCCCCATCAGTCTCATTGTAGGACAAAGCATAACATGTGTGAACGAGGACAGCCATCCAGAGCCATTCATAAGCTCAGAAGCCTCATCCCCTTTGAGGAAAGAGCCCTTGAGCTGTCCAGTCACCCCAGAGCTGCTGGAGCTGCAAAAACATCTCTCCGCAGAGTACAAGGCCGACTGGAGGAGTTCCCATTGCCTTCTATCCACGGAAATGGTGCTGTCACTCCAATGCAACAAGGCCAACACTGCGAGGGTGTCGTCTGCAGTGGAGACCTTGATGCAGGATGTGCACTCAATGGCGGAGGATGTCCGCTCCATGGTTCAGCACCTGACCTCCATGGCTGAGGAAATAAGCTCCATGGTGCAGGGCTTCAATTGCATGGTGCAGGCACTCATGGGAAACCACGAGAGTCGGCGCCAGAGGACGGCGAGCCTTATGCATCTCACTTCAACTGCCCCTCTGTCCCATAGAGGAGCACACGGAATCCCAGGCACGGAAAGGGAGAGAGTTAACAGGAGCGCAGCTTGGGGCCCTCCACCCAAGGGATGCTGGGAGTGTCCACCCCATTTGATATGCCCTTCCATATGAGTGACACACCTCCAGCCCAACATGCTGGGGAGGGTAGCACTGTAACATCTGTACTGCCCAAAGGTAGGCTTGAACCCTCAAGGTCCAGGCCCCCCCAGGGGATGCCTGCCAAGGTCATCCCAGGTAACAGGGCTTGGAAGGCAGCAGACCGGCTCAACATCATCTGTGGATCCTTGGATGCACCTAGCTATAGTGGGTGTGTGAGGAAGAGTAAGACATTATAGGCACCAGTGGGCATGGGTGAACCACGGCATAGATGAGATAGGCCACCATTGTAATACAACTTTAAACATCACTTTGTTCACCAGCAGATCCTCTGCCCTGTCATTTAATGTCGCTTTGTTCCACAAATCCCCGTGTGCATTCAGCGCTTCATCCCTATACTGTATGTGAGTGGCAACGTGATGTCTCTTCCACCTCCTCAGTAAAGACGCGCTGCTGCTGGCAAGTCACGCCGGTGCCCGCTGAATATTCAGTCGGGGACGGGTGGGAACTTCAGGAGTGGATGACATGCAAATGTATTAAAAGGATGTTCGTGGGATCCTGTGGTGTGTTTCATGTTACTCCACCGGTAAAGTGGTTTGAAAATTGGAAATTGCGATTTCGCGGGAGAGAGTCGGGTTTTCCGATTCTCGCCGTATTTTCCACCCGTTTGCCAATCTCATTAAGGGCAAATGCAGGCTCAAAATCGTCCCTTGTGCCTCTTTAGTTTCTTTTTCTTTAAAGGAATTGAACAATCTTATTGAATAATCTTTATTAGTGTCACAAGTAGGCTTACATTAACACTGCAATGACGTTACTGTGAAAAGCTGAACAGAGAATCTAAACAGAGCCTCGGATGCGCAGGTGAAATGATTCCAAGAAGGTAGCTGGGAATTGGCACCGCTGACAATTTGAAGATGCCCATTGTGCACCACAGAGATTCTGCAACTTTGTGTCAGCTGTGTGAGGCCCTGCATTAAGAGGCTGTGTAGCTAAACTGAAACAGGTCTTCTATAAAGAGGATATATCTCAAGCGATGTTTCTGGGTATTGAATGGTGTAAGGGATATGAGTGCTGGGGAGGGAAAGACTGGTGGATGCAATGTCAACATCAACCCCTTCAGTTCAAGGCTAGACGAGTCAGCTTTAGCATAGAGCTCCATTTATTCTGCCTCCATCATATTCGTTAGACCTATTTGAAATTACTAATTCAGGTGGGCTTGGGCATTGATCTTGGAATCTTCCTGCATTTTGTGACTCCTTTGGAGAGCGGGCAGTGCATTCACTATCAGGCCCATTAAAGCCCTTTACTCAAAGGAAGCAAAAATACAAGAGCTTGGATTGACACATCGCCTGAGCACATCTTCTGGAGTATGGTAGCATTGTCATTACTGAACTAGCAGCCTGGGTTTACGAACCTGGAGATATGAGTTCAAATCCCACAATGGCAATTGCGGAATGTAAGTTCAATGAATTAAACACATCTGGAATTAGAAGTCGAGAATCCAAAATGGTGACAATAAAACTCCTGGATTGTTGTAAAAAGCCATCGGGTTCATTCCTTTCGGGAAAGACTCACCTGATGAAGGAGCTATACTCCGAAAGCTAGTGCTTCCAAATAAACCTGTTGGACTTTAACATGGTCTTACTGTCCTCATCATGTCTGGCTGGTGTGACTCCATTCCCACAGCAATGAGTCTTAGGGCAGGATTCTCCCAGCCCTGTGCCAGGCTGGAGAATCCCCGCGACCGGGCCACACCTTCCCGACGGCAGCACGCTAATCGGCGGTGTGCCGGTGTGGTTGGCGCGGTGCCATTCGTAGGCTGCTCTACGCGGCCGGCCCGCCGATTCTCTGGCCCGTATGAGCCGAGCGGCCGTGAAAAAAAAAAAACGAGTACCGTCGGTGCTGTCCACACCTGCTCGCAGCCGGTGGGGACTCTGCGGGCAAGAGTCGGGTGGTGGCCTGTGGGGGGGGAGGGGGCTCCGATCCCCGGGGGGGCTTCCGATGCGGCCTGGCCCATGATCGGGGCCCACCGATTGGCGGGCCGGCCTCTCTGTCCCCTGGCCTCTTTTCCTACGCACCGGCCCCTCTACTCCTCCGCCATGTTGTATCGGGGCCGACTGCGCATGCGCGGATCCCGTGGTACCCAGTTCGCGCTGGTATCGCGAACCGCTCCAGCGCCGTGCTGGCGCCCTGTAGGGGCCAGAATTACCCCTAGAAGGGCCCGTTCACGCCGTCGCACGACGGCGTGGACACTCTGCCGCGGGATGGGAGAATCCCGCCCACAATTGCCCTCTGAAATGGCTGAGCATCCATTTAGCTATATTCATACAGGTGGCTCACCATCGTCCTCAAAAAGGCAACCAGATGTGAGCAATGAATGCTGGCCTTACTAGTGAAATATACATTGTATAAATGAATATTAAAAAGACTCATGCACATCTCAATTTCAACATAATGAATTGATTTTGCTTTGCAGATGAATTAGTTAACTTTTTTTGCCTATAGTTACTGCTCTGTAATCACTATTGAAATGAATAATTGGTTCACTTTTTTGGTGCTGTTTGCTGCTGTGGCAAACAGTGGCTTCCAATCTGAGCCATGCCATATGGTTTCCCAGGGAATTCCAAGATCACGCCGCTGGCAGCGCAGCGGAGGCAGCTTGACATTAGTCGCAGGTGGTTCCATTAAAGTCTACAGCTCTTTTGCATGGCCCATCCATTCTGTCGCCGGAGGACTCGCGGCATGGGTCAACGTCAGTGCGGGCAGAAGATCCCACCGGCGGAATGGGACAGTAAATCCCACCCAAGCAGTCAGGAAGGGCATGGAAAAAACAGAGGGCAAAGAAATGAAAGAAGATGGCAGGAAAGCGAACCTTCCAGAACGAGTAAACATCAGTCAGCCTCAGGCCAACACCATTCACCTGTGCCAGCTGTGGAAGGGACTGCAACTCACGGCATTGGCCTTGACAGCCACAATAAATTACGTTCAATACAGTCCGGGGGGTACTCCATCATCTCCTGAGATGGACAAAGGTTATCTTAGTTAAGGGTAATACTTTAGGAAAACTCTGCTTTTTCGAATAGTGACGTATCACCTTTAACATCCGCGCAAGTCAGGGGTGTTACGTGGTGCAGTGGTTAGCACTGCTACCTCAAGACGCCAAGGACCCGGGTTTGATCTTGGCCCTGGGTCACTGTCCGTGTGGAATTTGCGCAATCTCCCCGTGTCTGTGTCGGTCTCACCCCCACAACCTAAAGGTGTGCAGGGTAGGTGGATTGACCACACTAAACTGTCCCTTAATAGGAAAAAAGATGAGTTGGGTACTCTAAATTTAAAAAATACATGCACGTAAGTGGCTTTGGTTTAAAGTCAAAATATGGTACTCTGCAAAAACATCACACCCATCAAGATTGCAATAGTGATCGTCTGCTCAAGTGTTGGAGAGGGGTTTGAATTTTTAAAATTTGTTAAAGAATTTATTATGTATATTGAACTGCACGAACATTGGAAGGTAAGTAATTTAACCAGGCTTTCGCACAACAGTGACACTCATAAGTCGTGGATGATGGGAACATATCGGTAGCATTGTTCCTTATAAATAATCTCTTTCGATTCCCTTGCATGAATTACCAGTTCTGGACTAGCATCACAGGCTCAGGAGAATTAGATTTTCCTGTCAGCTCAAATATATAACAGTAACTAATCTCAAATGAATAGCATTTGTGCGGCTGGAACCTGTAAAATATACTGGTTGCTCACATCTAATTTCTGATACAAAAGCTATTGCTGAATCTATTATTGGTCGCGCAGCAAATGGGAGGCCATAGCTTTAAATGAACTCCTGGCATTTGAAAGAATTCCTCATTGCTACAGATTTGGTTTCAGAACCTGATTAGGTGCAACATTAAAAAGGCAGCAGGGTATTGTGCTAAGCAATGGACCTTGTTGCTTTTATGTTAGAAACAGCCACTTACGAATGAAATGAAATGAAAATCACTTATTGTCACGAGTAGGCTTCAATGAAGTTACTGTGAAAAGCCCCTAGTCGCCTGTCCGGGGAGGCTGGTACGGGAATCGAACCGTGCTGCTGGCCTGGTTGGTCTGCTTTAAACGCCAGCGATTTAGCCGAGTGCTTATGCGTCTAAATTTAACGAGGACTGCAGTACAAGGTAAATGAGGGAAATTTTAATTAAATGAGTTGACATTCCTCATTATTGAAAAAGATTGCATTCATAAAATCAACGGCTCCTCAGCCAGTTGCAGACAATTAGGTGTGGGCCTCTCCTTGTTGCTGGCAAACTAACATTTTCATATCCCTGAAATTACCTTTTTACGACCTAAAATCCCAAGGGATGATCAATATCGCAGAAGAGGAAGGGTATCTCACCTCAGGCAACAATAACAAAGCACAGCAATATCGAAACTCGACTGACAAAACTATTGCTTTACTCTGGAAGTGGGCCATATACAGGGTCCTGGATTTGACCTTGTGCCTCTCCTGTGTCAGCTGATCTCAGCTGAGACCACGATGTTTGCAGCGTCATGGAGACGCTACGCAATTTCCAAAAAGGCTGGCTTGACCTAGATGCGGAAATCCCAACCCTATTTCTGACAGATCCCATTTATGATGCTGGGGGAAAAGGCGTGGATTGTGAATAACACTGGTGAAACCCAAATACAGCAATTGAACTCAGTGCTGAGTTTAAATAGGCCTCATTTTCACTGTTGCAAGGACCTTAACCTGCAGTGTGGGAGCTATACATTTTTAGAGTAGACATAAATGCTCTTGATGGGTGGATAAGGTCTGTAGAACTGTCATGATGTGAAGTTATTTAAATCCCCAGTCCTTTAAAAATTGAAAAAATAGCCTGCCTGTGACAGTTTGATTGACAGTTTAAGGGTGATATTAAAGCATTTGCTGTCTTTGATGTGGGTCTATGAAGAGGAGTTTATTTGTTTTTATAAAGGATAAAGCACTTGAGGAGATTCAAAAGTTTTGAATGGTCTTCCTTCAATGGGAACATTTTTATTTTCGTGAAGACTGTAATAGATACTTGAATCTTTATTATGTTTCATCTCAGCTTGGCTGCTCTGGTCTGATCAAGGTAGATATGGGGTGAATAAAGTGCTGTGGTGGTTGGTGAGTGGATTTGGATTGGCATAGGTTGTCATCAAGTTGGCATGGAAGGTTTAAGGAGCTATTGGGGGTAGGTGGCAGCATGTATGCGACATGGGCAATGGATGGGCATTTGAAGAGGTGTGAGGGCTGGAGGGCCTAAAATATAAGCAACCAACTGGGACAAAATCTCAGAGAACCGAAGAAGGCCTTTTGATCAGCCAGCATTGGCAATTGTGAATCCCTAAGGCTGCCTGCAACATGTCCCCAGGAGCAGCAGGACCAACTCCATTCCACACCTACTGCCCCACATTGAAGATATTGCCATTCTGTGAGTTTCTCCTGAAGCGGATGCAGCAGAGAAATTTCCAAACTCATGCTACCCAATGCACAAGCAAAGATCTGGGCCTGAGCCAGCAGTCACGCAGACAGATTGAATGTTACCCATCCATGTGAGCCTATGTCACTTCCATTCTAAATATTCTTGCTGTTGCATTTGACTCAGAGGTAAAATTTCAACATTATGGTCGGAATTCTCCAGCCATTCACTGGCGGTGGGATTCTCTAATCCCACCGACAGCGCACCCACGCTGGGACTTCTCCCAGCGGGTGGGGTGGCTTCAATGGGAAAGCCCATTGTCAAGTGGTAGGAGTAGAGAATCCTGCCACCAGCGAACGGTGTGGCCAAATTGCCAGTCCTCGCTCGCAGCGGTAGCGGAGCGCACCCGCAAAAGGAGAATCTCGCCCTATATTTGTGCTACGAACAAGACCACCCGTTTCCACCTCTGCAAGTCCATCCCGCTCAGTTCACCAGCTGCTGAGACCCTCATTCATGTCTTTGCTACCTCCAGTCTTGACTATTCCAAAGCACTCCTGGCTTGTCACCCATATTCTCAGCTCCCTGAAAACCTGAGGGTATCATGTTTTAACTTGCAACAAGTCCTATTCCCCTATCACTCCTATGCTCATTGAGCTACACTGGGTCAATTCTCATCTTCACTTTCAGATCCCTCCATGACCTTGCCCCACCCTATCTCTGTAATCTCCTTCAAGCAGGGAGATGGCAGTAACAAGGTGGGTCAAATGACCTCCTACCATGCTGTAGGTAATTATATGGGAAGGGAGGTGGATTTTGTTGTGGGCAAAAATGGTGACTCCAGTGGAAAATCCCATGAGACCGCAGGCACGAAAACCTTGACGGTGAGATCTAGTTCTGAGATGTTTCCTGCCTCTCATTGGTGACACAATGAAGTTTACCTGATTTAAATATATTTGGATAAATTTAAATGTATTCGAGGGGCTTCACACCCTATGTTCCCCCCAGGTAGGGAACGCCCCCTTTCCAAAGTCACGCCTAATTGGCAAGGTTTACAACAGTTTTAGCAACATGGGCTGTCGAGGGAACCTGCTGGGGGTGCAAAGGTAAGTATAGCCCACGGGGAAGACAACCTGATAGTTCCAGGGTGGCAGCGCCAGGGGGCTGTAGCAGGAATGGGCCTTTCGAAGAGCTCTATTGGGGGGGAGGTTCTCCTTATGTGTGTGTGGGAGGGGGTGGCCCTGAGGTGTGTTGTGGAGAGGGTGTTACCTCCCGATGCTTTGTGGGGGGGGGGGGGGTTTGCCCCGATTCATTTTTGGGGGGTGGTTATCCTGATGCTTGTGGGGGTGGCGGGGAGGCCCAATACTTGTGTAGGGTGGGATACCCCAATGCCCCATGGTTGTGGGGGAGGTGAGGGGTGTTGCCCTGTGATTGTTTGGGGGTTTGCCCTGATGCATGTGGGGGTGATCTCCCGTGTCCCTGGGGATGTCTTTATTTCAAATGCAGGTTGGGGGGGGGGGGGGCTTTAAAGATGGCTCCCCGATCTCTGTGAAACCCGCATTGCAGACTTGCTGTGTTTTTCCAGTGTCCTCTGTTGTTACATCATGAAAATATTATTTGTTTCTGTTTTGTGTGCACAGTGCAGGCATACTTACTTAACGAAAGATGGAAATGCACCAGAAGCAGTTCCAAGAGCGTTTATTAGACCAATAGCAGGAATGGGCAGGTTGTCTTATGAAGAAAGGTTGTATAGGTTAGGTTTGTGTCCACTAGAGTTAAGAAGAGTAAGAGGCGACTTTACTGAAACTTTAAAGGTCCTGAGGGGTATTGGCAGTGTGGAAGTGGAGTGTATGTTTCCTTTGGTCGGAGAATGTAGGGGTCACTGTTTGAAAGTAAGTGGTAGCTCATTTAAGACAGAAAGGAGGAGAAACATTGGGCGGAATTCTCTGATAATGTTCCCACGCCCGCGGGAGAACGGGCGCGAATCACTCTGGACTTTCCTGTAGAAAGTCCAGAGTGATTCTCCGTTTTGAAGGGTACTCCACTCAGCTCCGGCTGCCAATACAGGGCCCTGCACGTCCGGCCGTGGGTTCGCGCAACATGACGGACCCACACAGCGGGCCGGCCCCAACAATATAGGCCCACCCCAGATGGCGCGCACCCGCTGATTGGTGGCCCCCGATTGTGAGCCTGGCCATCCTGGAGGACCCCCCGGTGACGGATCCCCCCACCAGGGCGGCAGCGGACTGTGTCCACAGCTGACACTCCGAGTGCCCGCCAGGTGGAACCAAGAGTGAACTACGCCAGTGGGAACTTGGCCATTTGCCGCCGGAGAATCGCCACCTCTCTCAATGGACCCCGACCGGCGCCACGTCAACCGCGCGCGCGTGATTCGTGCAAAGGCATTGGACCCGATCGCGGGACTGATGCCCCATTCCCTGCCCCCGCGTCGAGAATCCCAACCATTTTCTCTCAGAGGACTGCGAGGGTCTGAAATGCTCTTCCTCAAAGGTTGGCAAAAGCAGAAACTTTGACTATTTTTAAGGCAGAGCTAGATAGGTTCTTGCTTAACAAATGGGGGTCAGCAGAAATGTGGGGTTGAGGTTACAATCAGATCAGACATGATCTTCTAGACCAGTACATAGACCATACAGTGCAGAAGGAGGCCATTTGGCCCATCGAGTCTGCACCGACCCACTTGAGCCCTCACTTCCACCCTATCCCCGTGACCCAATAACCCCCCCTAACCGTTTTGGTCACTAAGGGCAATTTATCATGACCAATCCACCTAACTTGCACGTCTTTGGACTGTGGGAGGAAACCGGAGCACCTGGAGGAAACCCATGCAGACATAGGGAGAACGTGCAGACTCCGCACAGTGACCCAGCGGGGAATCGAACCTGGGACCCTGGCGCTGTGAAGCCACAGTGCTATCCACTTGTGCTACCGTGCTGCCAAATCTTATTGAATGGTGTAGCAGGCTCGAGGGGCCGGGTGGCCCACTCCTGATGCTAATTCTTATATTTGTATGTTTATACATTCTCATTTGTAATATATTTGTATATTTGTAAATTGTCTGTTGGTTTTCTCTTCAAATTGGTAACCTTAGTGCAATAGCAATCTGCAGGTTATGAAGAACTGGGGGCATTCTAAATATGTGATATGCGCTATATAAAAGAAAGGTGTTTCTTTCGTAACTACGGCAACTCAATTGTGTTGCTGAGATACGCTTGTCAATCAGGAGCTGCGCATCATTGTAGTTAATTTTACAAGAAGACCACAATGCAAGTTTCAGAGCTGGGAAAGGTAACTGCAATGTGCTTCTGTGTTGTCCGCTCTGAAATGAAAATTCCAGTTACTCCCAGGGTGCCTGGATTTATGTTCTGATTAAAGGAGAGCCCCTGAAGGCCTGAAGCCTTACATGCATTCCTCTGCACTGATGGTTATGTTCAGGAACTAGCTTGTGACATTTCAACAAGGCCACGTCAATGTATGCTCAGAATATGTTATGGAACAGCTTGTATTGTATTATCTTGCTGGAGTCACGTGTATTGTTCCAGCAAGTCAAATGGCACAAGAAGAGTTGGAAAGAATTGGCCCTTCACTGAGGGAAATCTTCAATCACGTGATTCTTTGAACACAGTGTTAATGGAACCAAGAAACCCAGTAGCTCTGTTGGACAGCCGGCAGCTTCACAGGTTTCTGGGCTGCTTGTGGTGACTATTAACAGAACACGACTCATGTCCTTCACACGAAGCTAAACCCTGACATGAAAATCGTACCACTAGGATCGAGGAGTAGATTTGTTGCTGTGAAATTCGCCCAGTATTAAAATCTACACATCTGCAACTTGACTAAATGTTTTAAACACCTTTTCTACATGGCATGTTATACTCTCCTTGCAAATTTTCTCAATCCCATTGAGATTAATTTAACTTGGCATATGTTTCATTTATCAGCAGTAGACCCATATTAGCTTTTCGTATCTTTGTTTACCTAAGTTCAAATGCAGTCCATGTGCCCTTAATGTCTCGAGGAATCCCAATGCACAGTCTGAAGGGTGGCCAACTGGTCTCTGATTGACTGCAAGTAATTTCAAAGGCTGTTTACTGACCAATCGAGTCTCAGAACTTCCAATTTTTTCATATTTCTTACCTCTGATACACATTTGGAACACGTCAAATGTTGCACTTTTAAAAACGCAAGTAAATTGTTTTTAACAAGTGTTAACAGTCAGGCAATCTGTTCCTGCTGTTTTTACTGACCTTGATAACTTGGCCTTTCTCCAAGCTGTAATTGAGAATTTAGAAAAAGCACAGAAATTGCCTGCAGCAATTATCCTACGACGACCTCAGAATTTGCCTGTTTAGACCATTCCTGGATAGTTAATATCTGAGAAATTCCATTTAAGGTTTCGGGAATGTTAAATCCTGCTCCATTTTAGCAGCTTGACAATACAAGGGGTGCTTCCAATCTCAGATCACTTGTGAACCACGCCAGGTAGGGTCCGCGCGTCAACAGTAAAGTACCCGAAAACACGGAGCAAACCCATCAGCATCTGAAAACATGACCCCAGTCACTGCACTTCAAAATTAACATCAGTCCAATGAATTTTTTTTTAAGTTAGAGTACCCAATTCATTTTTTCCAATTAAGAGGCAATTTAGCGTGGCCAATCCACCCACCCTGCACATCTTTGGGTTGTGGGGGCTAAACCCACGCAAACACGGGGAGAATATGCAAAATCCATACGGACAGTGACCCAGATCTGGGATCAAACCTGGGACCTCAGCGCCATGAGGCAGCAGGGCTAACCCACTGCACCACCGTGCAGCCCTACATCAACCCAATCATGGTGGGGCCTGCGCAGGAGATTCGGCGGCTCAGCCAAAAATACAATCGGCTATCAACGGGACCCGGTGATTTTGGCAGTGGGTAGAGCTGGAAAATCCTGCTCATTTGTATGAACCATTTTGAGACCAATGAGCTACTTGACCCCACTATCTCATGGCACTCTTTCGTTTTGGGTGTCAGTGGGGAATGCCCACCAAGTCGCATTTCCTGCACTGAGGAAATTCGCTCGCCAGTGGCGGGAGAGATCGGGGCGCCATTTTAAAATATCGCCCCAATCTCTCGACCTCCCAACATAACCACCGGAGCCCCCCAATGCCCCAACTCACCTGTTGTGGTGGCAGTGCCAAACTGGCACCCGGGTGGCACGGTCAGAGTGCCAGGCTGGTAGTGCCAAGATGCCGAGGTGGAATCAGCAGTGCCAAGGTGCCACCCTGCCAGTTACCAACCACCCGGCTGGGGACCAGTACTAAATGATGCCCGGCTGGGGTCTTCTGGGCTTGGCCAGTAGATCTCGGGAACCGGTTAGATCTGGTGTCGGCAGAGTTAAGTGAGTTTTTAAACTCACTTAACTCTGCAATCTGGGTCCCGCCAGTGTGGTAAATTGCACCCAAGTGTCAATGGAGATCGGGAAAGCAAAGTTTGGCGGGGATAAGATATTGTTGTCAGAGTTTTGAATGGAGGGACTTCGCTATATCTCAGTTTAAAATATTTTGATTGTGTTTTTCCATTGCTAACCTATGTGTCTCTTGCCCCCTGTTTTCCCCCCTTGTACCTGTTGCCAGTTCCCCAACTCAAAAGGTTTTTGTTCTTATGTTGCATTCAGAAAGAGTTATTCCATGCCTGTACAGGAATATTTTCATCTGTTAAATTTGTTTTCTTTGAAGTCATGTATGTTACAACTAACATGTGACTGAGGAACCAATTAGAATTCACTTGCAATGATGTTACTGAATCACACCATACATCTCAACTGGGTGGGAGGGTTGTAAATCAGGGTATGGTTAATGGGGTGTCAGAAAGTCCACTTCACTGCAAAAACCCTGTGGATGATCACGGATGGCACAAGAAACAGTTGAGAGACCCTCAAACAAGAAATAAATAAAGGTTTGCATTTAGACAACACCTATTCCAACCTCAGAACATGCCAAGCACTCTACAGCCAATGCAATGCCCCTGAAGTGCAGCCAATGATATAATGATATAATAGTCAGCTCTCACAAACAACAATGTGCAAATAAGATAATCTGTTTTCGATGATGTTGGCCAATGGATCAATATTGACTAGAAAATCAAGGCAATGCCCTCTGCCCTTTTCAAAATAGTGTCATTGGTTTATGCCCACACTAAGGTACAAATGAGATGTTGGTTTAATATCCCAACCAAATAGTGGCAGCTCCGGCAAAGCAGCACTCCCTGAGTACTCCCTTAGTGCCAACCTGGATTACGTGCTCACGTCTCTGCAGTGGAACTTGCATACACCACCTTATGGAGTGTGAAAGTGAAACACGCTGAGCTCCAGCTGCCAACCTGTAGATCAGAATGGCAGGGAGGGATTTGCACAGGAACTTAGCGACTACTTGTTGACCGGGTCTTGGTATTGAAATGCCGCTTCCACGTAGAGTTCTGGATAGACAGCAATTGAGGGTGTTACTCTCAGATCTCAGGACTACATCACTCTGTGTAGGACTCTGTTTGGGAGCTGCTGTTTTGTAATCCAGATCAACACTGTTGCTGAATTCATTTGTATGCAGAGTGCCCAGGCATTGTGACCCTATGTGATGAATAGTGATTGAGCTTTTCATAAACCAATGATAAGACTCTGATTGCATGGTTGTTTGAGTTGATTTTACATAAACACCTGCTATCGATGTGCTACAAAGCTAGTGCTACGGAGCTCAGTTGGGCAGCATTGCACTCCCACATAAGTTAATGCAGACTAGCTGTTGTTGGATATGGGTTAATGACTTAGGTTTCTAAGGTCTCACATGGTATGTTACTGTCAATTGGGATCAGGACTCTTAACTCTCATGCTGTTTGCTTGAATAAAATTGAAAGCACTGAATATTTTACTCACCACTGATGTTTGCTGTACATTGCGGAAAGAACCATTGTCACTGTTGGGTGATTTTTAGTGGATGGGAAGCCGTCATGTATCTATTTTTGATTCCTAATTTTCTCCCTCCTTTCCTGAACAGCACAGAAGGCAAATGTGTTGTATAAGGTAACTTACCTTGTTTATAAATGAAGGTGACATAATGTCCAGGATCTGGAACTCAACATTATTACATTCTCCATTACATACATGAGGTAATGTTATTCTAACAAAAGTGAAAAAAAGGAATGAAATGGTCTTTTGAAAATGTGTCTGCTGTGACACAGCTTGGTCGCAGCTGAATTTACAAAATAAGTTGTTCCTTTATGCACCAGCAAACGTGCTTGTTAGAAAATTCTCCATGAAAGTAAAGATCAAGCAGCATCTGCTTACGGATTTTTATCCATGATTTTTGCAGTGCAAGTCATTAAACTTGCGAAACCTCCAATGCAAAACTCCTTGCCTCCAGAGTGGGACTATCCACTATCGTCGTGACAATGGAATTACCATGGAGCTGGTGGAATTTAGTATTCAATTAATTAAAAATCTGCACACAGCAATGGTGACCCATGAAACTTTCAACTGATTGTCGCAAAAATCCTTCTGGTTCATTCATGCCCTTTAGGGAAGGAAATCTGCCATCCTCACCCAGTCTGGCCTATGTGTGGCTTCAGGTCTACAGTTATGTGGTTGCTTAGTAGCGGCCGAGCAAGCCACTCAGTTCAAGGGCAATTAAGGGTGGGAAGCTAATATTGGCCTTGTCAGTAATGCCCACATCTTATAAAGGAAACAGCTTCCACCTTACATCCAATCTTCCTTTTCTCCTCCAACCCATTGTTTTTTTTTATACCTCATCAATTTCTGTTTATAGTTTGATCTTATCTTCTGTTGCAGTGATATGGGGCTAGATTATTTGGGCCCCCAGCCGCGTGTTTCTTGTCAGCGCGCCGTCGCTGGCGGTGGGATTCTGTCTTCCCGCCGCTGACCAATGGAATCTCCCATTGAAGCCACCCCACGCTCCAGGGAAACCCACGGACTGGGGCGTGCTGCAGGTGGGAAAAATGAACCACAACTTTCTAATCAAAACAGCTTCATGTACGAACACTGAGGCCGATATTTTCTGCCTCCCCGCAGCGTATTTTCCCGTGGCAGAGGCCATTGGCCGCCGTCTAAGTTTTTTATGGCTCGCTTGCTCTGCTCCAGGAAACCTTCCGCGTGTCCGGGTCTTCTTCTGCGGGACCGAAAGATTCTGCTGGCGGGAAGAGCTGGAAAATCCCATCCCAGGTGTCTTTGTTACACATTCCTGTTTGTCCTCATTTTAGTTAGGTGTTAGCCCCCTTCAGTAAATGCCTGTTTAAGAAATAGTACATGTGTTATTGTGTACAAGTGTTGATTTCTGATTTTTACCCATCAGAGGATGTGCATCCGCATCTTTGCACTGTGTCCCTGCTCCACATTTCTCAAAAACAGTATGACAATCGACTGTTCCCCCAGTGATCCTACTTATTCAAATTAATGATGTTCCTAAAATGTTTTAAGCTGGAGAAACAGCTTGTGAGCAGGTCAATTAACAAAAGAAACTTCATTCCACATCCACGTAACCTATTCAGCAAGCAACCGCATCTGGTACTTTTTCATTTGACATTTTGACAAAGGTTGCCAACTGCTTTTGTGTTTCTTCCACAAGCTGTGCATTCCCAGTATTTTTTTTCACGTGTTCTTACATCCCAACCTCCCCCCCACTCCCCAACTCCATTAATTCTATGCTTCATCCTGTAGATGAAGAATGAGATGGGCAACCTTAAACTCTGAAATCATCCTCAATACAATTCTATTGTAAGGTCACAAGAGGTAAAAAATCATTGGGGAAGATTTCTTATACACTTTGCTCCAGGCTATCACCAGAATCAGACTGCTTTCCCACCTTGAGCCTTCATTCCGAATGACGATGCCAAGGGGGGCTCAAAGACCATTACTGGCTTCAGTTAGGTTAGCTTGAAGATCCAAGGTTGATGTGTACACTTTGACCTCCTGAATGGGAGATCACTGCTACCAAAGCCTATCGCCCAACAAAAGATGATGGCAGTGCAAGCAATTAAGATGTGTAATGACTCAGAGATATTTTGCTTACATTCATTTGAGCACTGATGTTAATCATGGCCGTTTGTTTTATGTACATAGCACAGAGGAGAAAGGAGCTGCCATGATATTTACATTGTACTGATAGGTCTGTCATTGGTGTAGATGGCACCACACTGCAACTCAGAGTTAATTATTCCAGTCGCATTGTGATATTTTATTGCCATTGCCAGGCATGTTGATAGCACCATTCATCTTTCTGCTTGTTCGGATTTCATCAATATGTACCTGGATTGTTATGAAACTCCCTGTTGGAGGAGATAAGTCACAGTGAGAACCCAACTAAATGCTTGCTGTGAGCTATCAGCTTGTTCTCAATAAGCTGAATGTGTAAAGGGATCACCACCATCTTTACATTACACTGGTAGCATTCATATTCAGCCTGACACTTCTCTCGGTTAGTGGACTGCAACACACTACTGTATGAAACAAAGATTAGTGCTCCTGCCCTAGGTCTCAATAATCAGCTTCTTCCCCACCGGTATAACGTGGCTGCAACATGTGCAATCGACAGGAAGGAGTGACCAAGGTTACTTCAACATCATTTCCATTCTCTGCACCCTCCAATGGGAAGGCCTAGCACAGCAATGTTGCAAAAATGCCGCAAGCTCCAAATTTCCATCTGGGTCACACAGCCTTGTGACTTGGAGAGATAATGCTCTCCCTTCATTGTCACAAGACCAATATCTTGGGCCTTCCTAGCGAAGCAGTTCAAGGAAAAGTCCCACCTTCTCAAGGCAATCAGTGATAAGCAATAAATGTGACCTTAGTGTTCCACACATCCCAAGAACAAATTTTAAAAAGTATATGACAGTCCAGCTGATGCTTCACGTCATTCCTCATCGAAGAGCTGCTGGTTGCCCATGTCCCAGCAAACTGTCAACCTATCTTTCAAATCTTTCTAAGTTGTGACCCATCCTATCCCTGTGATCCTTTGCTATCTCAGGTCAGAAATACATATCCTCTTCCAACTCAGAAAAGATTGTGTGCTAAAATGGAGATCTTTTGTAATCTTTGTGAATCAGTGTTTGACTGACCTACCTAGCCAATAAAAGGTCAGAAAAGCAGAATCAATCATGGCATGATCCAGCACAAACATAGACCTTTATGGCCAATTTTCAAAAATTAATTTGCTCATTTGGGCTTCACTGTCTACACCAGCATTTATTTGCCACCCCTAATTGCCCTTGAGAAGGTGGTGGTGAGCAGCCTTATTGAACCGCTGCAGTTCCTGAGGTGAAGGTGCAGCCACAATTCCTCTTCGGGAGGGAGGTCCAGGAGTTTGACACAGAAACAGTGAAGGAATGACGGTGTATTTCCAAGTCAGGATGGTGAGTGACTTGGAGGGGAACTTCCAGGTTGTGGTGTTCCCAGGTATCTACTGCCCTTGTCCTTCTAGATAGAAACATAGAAAATTGGTGCAGGATTAGGCCATTTGGCCCTTCAAGCCTGCACCATCATTCAATATGATCATGGCTGATCATGCAATTTCAGTGACCCATTCCCGCTTTCTCTCCCTACCCCTTGATTCTTTTAGCCTCAAGGGCCATGTCCAGCTCCCTCTTGAAAATATCCAATTAAGTGGGCCCAATAGTTTTCTGTAGTAGAGAATTCCACAAGTTCATAACTCTCTGAGAGAAGAAGTTCTTCTTCATCTCGGTCCTGAATGGCTTACCCACAATTTTAAGGCTGTGACCCCTAGTTCTGGACATCCCCAACACTGAGAACATTCTGGTAGTGGTCGTGGGTTTTAATCATTGTGCCTGTATTGGTTCTTTGAGAAAGAGCTATCCAAATTAATCCCCCACCCTAGCCCTTTGTCATTGACCTGCTATTTCCCCCCCTTCAAGAATTATTCAAATGTTCTCTTGAAAGTTATAATTGAATGTGCTGCAATCACCCTGTCAGATATCAGGGGCTGGATTCTCCGCTCCCTGATGCTGAAATCGCGGTTGGTGCCGGGGCGGAGAATCCAGTTTCCCTCATGGAAGCAGCGTATTCGGAGAGTACACTGCGCCGAGTATCGCCTACCTGCGGCCATTACTGGAGGCCCACCATGCCATTGTCCACCCCCGACCAGCCGAAGTCCCGATCCCATGGATCTAACATGGTCTTGCTGGTTGGGTTGCTAGCGTGGCGGCTGGGGACTCAGTCCGTGGCTGCCATGGCGGGCTGATCCGAGGGCAGGGGGTCCTTATACAGCACCGCGCTAATTTTGGGCGGGTGGTCCGGGTCTGGCGTGTGGCCGATCGGGGGAACTATTTGGAGAGTCCAGCTCGGCGGTCTGAGTCTGTGATGGAGCATGGTGCGGCCGCTGGAGGCAGCCGCCATGTGCATGCGCGGCCTCTGACCCAGAAGTGCGGGGGCCACAGTTTTTACGATGGTGTGGAGACATAATCCCAAAAACAGAGGCCGGGATTCACCGATATCGCGGCCATGTGTCGATGCCGGCGTGAAAACCGGCGCAAGCGATGCCGGTGTCAACGGGTCTCCAGGCTCAGTAATCCTCCTCTTCTAAGGGGGCTAGAATGGCCCGGAGTGCTGTGCACTGCTCCCGCGCCAAATGTTGGCCCTACATAACCTGCACGGGTCAGAAGCTCTGTGTTCATTTATTACGTATTTGAGACCTTATCGAACAGTGAAGCAGGCTCGAGGGGCTGAATGGCCTATTCTGCTCCTCGCTTATGTTCCTGTGTGTTCATCTAATCTATAGTTCGAGTCTTCACAAGACCCCCTTTTGGTCCCCAATCAGCCCCACCCTTCATTTGATTGGACATTTACTATATATATGTTTTTTTTTTAAAACACTTGGATTTACATTTATGCGCCCTGCCAATCGATTCTTATACACTCTCTTTCATAGAAATAGAAATCAGAAAAACTTATAAGTCGAGATTCAGACCATCGTGGGAGTGCCGGCTCTCTGAGAAAATAGTCTACGTCCTTATCTACTATCCATAACCCTGTAAGTACCTCATCCTCAAATACCTGTCTAAATCCCTTTTAAAATTGTTTATGGAATCAGCTCTCACCACCTTTTCAGGTAGAGCATTCCAAACCGACACGTCTCTGAGTGAAAGAAACACTCCTCATCTCTCCTTTTGAGCGTTTTGCCAGTGATTTTCGAGTCTTTAATCTTTTAGTTATTAACACACACACCAGCGGCAATCATTTTTCTCTCTCTACTCTAATAAAACCTCTCATCATCCTGAGAGCATCTATTATATCACCTCTTAACCTTTTCCGTTCTAAGATAAACAGTACAAATTTTTCCTTGGGCCTTTCCATTTTTCCTGAAGTGTGGTGCCCAGAAATATTCGCAAAACTCCAATTGAGGCTTAACCAGTGATTTATAAAGTTCTGGCATCATTTACTTCCTTTCATATTCATCTGCTCTATTTATAAACCATTAGCATGTATGCTTTCTTAACCACTCTTTCAACTGATCCTGCCACGTTTAATTATTCGTGCGAGTGGAAATCAAGGTCTCTCTGCTCATTTACACTTTTCAAAATTGTGCCATTTTTCACATACTGTCTTTCCATTTTTGCCCTCCCAAAGTGCGTCACTTCACATTTCTCTCCATTGAATTCCAGCTGCCAAGCTTCTGCCCATTTCACCATCTGTCTTGGTCTGTAAATAACTCCACACTATCACTTTGACCAGTTTTGTACCATCTGCACACTTCATAATGCTACCTCCTCCACCCACGTTCAGGTCGTTTATGAAAAAAATGACCCTTGGTGAACACCAAAGTAAACCACGTCCTAGTCAGAAAAACATTCATTCACCATTGCCTTTTGTTTCCTGTTGCTGAGTCAATTTTGTATTTATACAGACAATTGGGCAGCACGGTAGCATTGTGATTAGCACAATTGCTTCACAGCTCCAGGGTCCCAGGTTCGATTCCGGCTTGGGTCACTGTCTGCGTGGAGTCTGCACATCCTCCCCGTGTGTGCGTGGGTTTCCTCCGGGTGCTCCGGTTTCCTCCCACAGTCCAAAGATGTGCAGGTTAGGTGGATTGGCCATGATAAATTGCCCTTAGTGTCCAAAATTGCCCTTAGTGTTGGGTGGGGTTACTGGGTTATGGGGATAGGGTGGAGGTGTTGACCTTGGGTAGGGTGCTCTTTCCAAGAGCCGGTGCAGACTCGATGGGCCGAATGGCCTCCTTCTGCACTGCAAATCCTATGATAATCTATGATTTTCTCTTAATTCTTTGGGCCTCCATTTCTTTATTGGTTCAATGAGGAGTGAAGGAGAGCATGCCGGGAGGTGTACCAGGCATACTTAACAGTGAGCTGTGAACCTGGCGAAGCGACAAGGCAGAATTACATGCATGCAAAACAGTGGAAGTGGCAGGTGATGAACAGGCCTCAGCAATCCCCCACCAATGGACCAGATCCATGTTCGCCAGACCTGTCTTTTTCAGTCATGAATTGCGGTGGACAGTTGAACAACTAACCGGAGAAGGAAGATCCAGAAATATCCCCCCAGCCTCAATGATGGGGAGCCCAGTACATTAGTGCCAAAGGCATTAACAACCATGGGTGCAGTCATTTGTCAAAAACCTGGGGCCAAATGATTAAACTTAACGGTTTCACATAAGAGTTAAGGCTGGAATACTTGGATATCTTTCAATTTGGTTACTATGGAATAGACTGATGGAATTACTCCGATACCAACGGGAGAAAACTGGAATAAAATTGTTACCTAGGAGATCACTGGTGCATTATTAAATTTACCACTACTGTCAGACTGAGAGATAGGCGACTGATTGAGAGATACTTCAGCAGGCAGGAGGGAGAAGATGAAACTCTTATTTTAATTTGCTGCAATTGCATAGCATACATCAAAACAAATGACCATGGAAACCACGATAAAATGAAGCTTCATATGCTTGGAGATTGACAGGCAGTCAGTGAATTGGGTAAATTAAAGAGCAAACATTCAGCTGAATTCAGGAAAACAAATTCAGCAGAGTTCTGTTTATTGCCTGACCTTGAGTTTCAAACATGTTTAATTGTTGAATTCACTTATGTGAAATGGGGTGTAATAGAGTAAATGTCAGCGACATTTGCCTTTCGATGACTAGTTTGTGTTCTTTCTTTTCCACAAATCTTTTCTCATCAATTTGATGAATGTACTCAAGGCTACATAACTGTATAAATGATGTTGCAATTCACTTTTGCAGACAGCAATGATATAAATAAATTATTTTAAATACCGAGCAGTATTCATAGCACATCTGATGACACAAATGGAGGGTTTATTAAAAGTTATTGAAGAACAAATTATGTATTTGACTGCGGAGTCAATGAATCCACAATGTGCTTGTCAATTAGATAAAGGATGGTAGAAAATCTTCACTCAAGTGCATGTTAACTACTTTGTAGGTGAAATGTTGTGCTGTTGCCACTGTTACATCTATCTTCTGCGCAAGATACAAGTGAAGACCTATTGGCTGACTGAAAACTATTCCTTCAACTGTAGACTGCAAACTCCCACTCTGTTTATATATTTATTTACCTTGCCACAAAATAGTACTGGCCAATACTCAAATGATCTCCCCTCTTCTACTATTACCCTGCTGCTGCTGGAATCAAGTTTCATCAGCCCACCTCATAGTCCAACTCGCTCTTTCCCAGGATGACAGGGCTGTAGAATGCCTTGCCATCCATCTCCTTCTTCTGACAATCTTTGTGCCATTAAGCCCAAATTGAGCTTCATCTTTGCTGTTTGCCATGTCTTCTCTTCTACTCAAAAGAATATGACTAGTGGATGTCAAATAAACAATGGGTAGACTGAGAGACGGTTGCTTCACGGCGCCAGGATCCCAGACTCGATTCCCAGATTGGGTCACTGTTTGTGCGGAGTCTGCACGTTCTCCCCGCGTCTGCGTGGGTTTCCTCCTGATGCTCCAGTTTCTTCCCACAAGTCCCCAAAGACGTCGGACATTCTGAAGTCTCCCTCTAAGTACCCGAATAGGTGCCGGAGTGTGGCGACTAGGGGATTTTCACAGTAACTTCATTGCGGTGTTCATTTAAACCTACTTGTGAAAATAATAACGATTATTATTATATTTCTAAAAAACGGTGAGAAAAGGTGTTGTCCTTTTCAAAACTGATGGAAAAATCTACAAAATATTTGTGTCCTTGGCTATTCTGTTTTTTTCCGACAGAATTTACAGTACATTTTCATGTTATGCACCTTCTCATGTTTGATTTTCTTTTGATCTTTTCTGCTGCAGATTAATTATTACATCCCCAGAATGTAAAATTTATAGGTCAAAATTTAAATAAATTATTTCAAATTGAATTTCAAGCAAGCTGTATCATCTCACACAAGTCAGATTCAAATACTGACACATAAAATATTTGACATTTGTTTTTCAAAGTGCAAAGTTATCTAAGGAATATCCTCTCAATTTTACCATTGGTTTCACAGGAAATATTTAGCTCAGGTACAAACTCCACTAAGCCCCACAACATGAGCTGCATAGTTATTATATTACAGATTTCAATCTAAGGAGACACAGTGAGCTGGATTTTCAATCCCTGGATGAAGCGGGACCAGAGGCAGGCTTGGGCCTAAAATTGGATGTACAGGTTGAGTATCCCTTTATCCATAAATCCGAAAGCTGAACACATCCAATAACCACACTTTTTTCGAACCTCATCGACCTTTAGGCCAGGAGGTCCCTGACCCGAGCTGACACTGCCTGAGCTAACGTGGACCTCACTGACAACACCCTACCTTTAGCATGGGAAATCCCTGACCCGGCCTAATACAAACCTCACCAACCGCACCTTCAGCGAGGAAGTCCCTGACCTAAGCCAACATGAGCCTCACCAAGCACACCTGACCATTAGCCTGAAAAGCCCACGACCCCAGCAACATGAACCTCAATGATTGCACCCAATCCTTAGCATGGGAAACCTATTTGTTTGTCTGCATCGACACTCTGAACTCTTTCCTACAAGCAGAATCGTTGATGGCGCCACAAGTGGAAATTTATCACAGGTACCCTAGGGCCTGTATTTCTTATTCGGTGATACTTTTTACTTCTCTAGTCATTTACTTTAGATGATAGCTAGCCAAGGAGTAAGCTATTATAATTTAAGTCGGCCTAGTCCTACATGCAATATCCAAAATCTAAAATGATCTGAAATCGGAATGCGATCAGACCCAAGGTATTTGTATAACGGATACTCGACCTGTGGTTGCAGAGTACCAGCTTTCTGATGCAGTCTCACCTTCATTTTGAACAACCATTGGGGCCTGGAAAGCTTCAGGACTTGAGCCTAATATAATTGACAGCGATTTGAAAGGCTTTAAGTTATTTTGTTCTCAGACACGAGGCCCATAAAAGGACATGACCATGTCCCCAAGTAAAAGGAGGCAGCTCGAAGGAGGACCAGTCATGGAGTTGGATCAAGCATTGCGGAATTAAAGGGTAATGGCTCAGAGAGCTGCCCAAAAAGTGGCCAGTGAGTGTGCTAATATTGCCTTGAGGTAACTATGTTGGTACTGGAGCACCTGGTGGAGAAACACCCAACATGGGGATAGAAGGGGGGAATGCAAGCAGCTGTGACCTTGTTTCTGGCGGGATGGGAGAACAAATGTGGAGATGGGGCTGAGCTACTTGGAGATTGTGGCGAGCGGCAATGAGGAGCACCCATAGCAATTCTGGTCACTAGCTCTGTGGCACGCAGTGGTGTTGATGATCCCACCTCCACTGTTTCTAATTTAGTGCACAACACTCTTCCTAGTCAGTAATTGGCCTGTTCATTTAAAATTGCATTCAATGTAACCCGGAAATGGTCCCAACTTCAGATTCAAAATTCTGCCCAATATATTTGTCAGAAAATCTTAAGCAAAGCAATTCAACATAAGGCCATAAGAGGTATTAGCAGGTGGAAACCAAAGATCCACTTTAAATATATTCAATTCTGAAGCATCCAAATTCTTGGGGGTGGAGAATTCCAAAAATTCCCACTTCTTGAATTAAATAAATTTGGCCTCATCTGAGTCAGAAATAATCGGCCCTTGCCTTGAGACTGTATCACTTTTCTATATCCCCTAGCCTGGGAAACAACCTCCTAATGTCAGCAGTAGGAAGCTTCTTTGTTACAATCCCAGCTGATGTCACTACTGGACAAGTCAGATCCAAGAGTGAAACCTGGCTTGATAAAACTTTTCTTTTTAAGGAACCATGCAGCAAAGATGCTGAATGAATTCAAAAACACAAGAAGAAGATTAAATGTCCCATTATTCCTTTACCCAGCATGATCTTATCAGACACACAGGCCAGTGAAGAGTTACCGCCAGCTTGACACAAAGGCTCCTTGCTTGAGGCTGACACACATGCAAACAATTTTCTTCCAATGAATTCTTGAGCGTTCACTTGGTATTTCTCACCCAACTTGCATCTCTACCCGAGACCCCCCCAAAAAGTCCTCTAAACTCAAGATTGCTTCAACAGCAGTTGCCTAACTCAATCTCCCAGTAGCCTTCAGTACTTCTTGTCTCATAGAGCTGCAAATCCCTGTCTTCACTCTCTGACACACATTGATCTCTTTCCTATCTTTATTTGTGTCTCTGTGTCACTCGACCAGCATTGCTAGGTAACAGCCTGGATCTTCTACTTTGTGTTATCCCCCCCCCCCCCCCCCCCCCCCCAAATCATCAAACATCCAATTCCCTTTTAATCCATCTCTTTAACTCCAGCATTGTAAAACATCATTAAAAATGTATATACATGTCCAAAAGTCTGACTTTTCAATCTCAAGTCCACCCAGACCTCTAGGTACCAAGACTCAGAAACAACTAAAAATGAAACTGAAACCAGTTTACTTATCTTAACATGCAAATATATATATATAAAATTTTTAAAAATATACATTGTTCCTGACACTTTCAGAATCTTGTACATTTCAGTGAGATTGCCTCTCAGTCTTCTAAACTCCAGATTACAGCCCATTTTATTGAGCATCTTATCACAGGGCAACCCTCTCAATCAGGAATCAATCTAGTGAGCATTCACTTTAGTATCTCCGCTGCAAGTGCATCTATTCTTAAATATGGAGGCCAAAACTATGCACAGTACATTTTTCTTGTCCTCCGATCCCCTTGCGATAAAGGCCACCACACCATTTGCTTTCCTAATTGCTTGCTGTACCTGCATGCTAACTCTGTGTTCCTTGTACTTGTACGCCCCCCTGAATATCAATATTTACAATGTTAAGTAATGGGTTAAGAGACATTGCAATTAGTTGTCTCATTTATGTTAAGTGTTCAATGATTGTCTCATTTATGTTAAGTGTTCAATGATTGACACTGATATGTAAAGGGGCTTCAGGTGGACTCTGGAGCTTGTGATGATCTGTAGAGTTCTGTGCAGAGTGAGTTTGAACCATTAAAGGTGTGTTGGTGAAAAAGTAGCTGAACTCTTGTCTCTTCATACCACAGCATCTAGTACATGTTAACATACAAGATTAATGCTTTTTAAAAAATATTCTGCTTTTCCATTCTTGCAACCAAAATGAATAACCACTCAAATCCCCACACCGTGCCCTCTCTAATATCTTGTTGCTCACTCACTTAATCTGTTACTGCTTTGCATCTTCTATTCACCCTTCTCACAGCGTACATTCCCACCTAGCTTTGTATCAACAGCAGACTTAGTGACATAACCCTGTGTCTTTGGCTAAGTCGATTAATATCGATTGCAAATAGCTGGGTTGCAGCACTGATCTTTATAACACTCCACTGGTCACAGCCTGCCAACTTAGAAATACCCCATTTATTACTACACTTTGCGCCTTCTGTTAATCAATCCTCTATCCATACTGTTGTATTATCCTCAACTCCAAGAGGCCTTATCTTGTTCCGTTCAGTTTTTGTGTGGCATCTTATCACATGTCTTTTCAAAATCCAAATTCACTACATCTACAGGTCGCTCGTTATCTACCCTATTAGTTACAACCTCAAAAAACTCTAATAAATTTGTCAAACATAATTTTCCTTTTGTAAAGCTATGTTGACTTTGTCAGATCATACTATGATTTCCCTGAGTGCTTTGCGAAGACTAATAATAGATTCCAACATTTTCAAGTTAACTGGCCTGTAGTTCCCGTTTTGTCTCTCCTTCCTCTTTTCAGTAACAGCGTTCCATTTTCTAGCTTCCAACCTGCTGGGACCATTCTTGAAATTGGGGAATTTTGGAAAATCGTAACCAGCAGATCCATTGGATGGAATTCTCACATTTCGAGACTGAGGGCTGGATTCTCCTTTTTGGAGATAGTGCTCCCACTGGAGTAGAATTGCTCCTGGTCTCCGCTGATGCTAGAAGTGGCACCCAGGACTGATTCCTTCTCCTTTTCCATGAAAGTCTATGCGCAGAGAGGAACTCGCCGGCATCTATTGGCATCCCGATACCAAGGTCCGGCGGCTGGACCCCTTCCCCCGCACAATGCAAAACCAGTCCCAACCCCCTACCCACCCCCCCCCCTCTGACAAGTAGAGGCATAACCCTTACCAGCATGGGAATTATGGGTAACACCCCACAACACGCACGCATGGATGTGACCCACCAACCTCCCCATCAGACCATCCCCTGCAGATCCTCTATCAGACCCCCCAACGGAAACCCCCATTAGAACCACAACCAGACCCCCCTCCAGCAGAGCCTCCCATCAGACACCCCCCTCAGAAAACCCTGCCTGAATCCTGAAGAGGAGTCTAGGCAGTAGGGTGATAAATCACTGCATTTTCACTCACCATTTCCTAACATCTGCTGCCTCAGACAAAAATGTTCAAACCAGCATTTTTCATTGTTCACACTATTCATGAATTACTTGGATGATGGCATAGAAAGTCATATTTCCAACGTTACGGATGATATAAAGTTAGGTGGTATTGTGGACAGCCTAGATAATAGCACAACATTGCAATGAGATAGTGACCGACTAAGTGAATGAGCAAAATTATGGCAGATGGAATTTAATGTAAGCAAAGTGTGAGGTTATCCATTTAAAACAAAACAGGATAGAGCAGAGTACTTTCTGAATACAAAGAGGTTAGGTACAGTGTGATGCACGATCAATTACACAAAGACAAGAGTTGGATGCAATCGAGGCTTTATTACACTAAGATGTGTGGCCTCCTACAGCAGCTGGCGAAATGGCTGCTGTACAGGGAGCACACATATTTATACTCCGCCTACTGGGCAGAGCCAGCAGGCAGGGAACTACCCCCGTACCTGTAGTACAGGGCCTTACCACAAATCACCTAATATATACATCAGTGGTGACTACCACACAGTGGATGTCCGAAGAGATTTGGTTCAGGTGCTTAGGTCCTTAAAATGCCAGGAACAAGTGCAACAAAAGCTAATGGAATGCTAGCCTTTATATCGAGAGGATTGGAATAGAAAGACGAAAGGAAAGTGCTGAAGCTATACAAAGCCTTGGTTAGATCCTACTTGGAGTCACCGTGAGCAGTTCTGGGCATCACACCTTAGGAAGGATATTTTGGCCTTGGAGGGAATGCAACGTTGGTTTATCAAAATGATACGTGGATTACAGCGTTGAGTTACGAGGGGAGATTACTCAAATTAGACTTGTTTTTGCTAGAATTTAGAAGGTTGATGGGTGAACTGATTAAAGTATTCAAGATATTAACACGGAAAGACAGGGTAGATAAAGATAAACTATTTCCACTGGTTGGAGATTCTAAAACGAGGGGGTATAGTCTAAAAATTAGGGCCAGACCGTTTAGGAGAGATGTTAGTAAGCACTTCTTCACTCACAGGGTGATAGAGGTTTGGAACTCTGTCCCACAAACAGCAGTTGAAGCTGGATCAGTTGTTAACTTTAAAACTGAGATAGATAGGGATTTTGCTAAGCAAAGATATTAAGGGATATGAGCCAAAGGCAGAGAAATGGAGTTCGGTCACAGAGCAGCCTTGATCTCATTGAATGGTAGGACAGGCTCGAGGGGCTGAATGGCCTATGCCTGTTATTATGTTCCTATGAGTGCTCCTAAGTTTTCAGGCAGGGGTCTCTGATGGGGGGTCTGATGTGGGGGTTTGATGGGGGTCTCTTTTTGGGGCCTCTGTTAGGGGGTCTAGTGGGGGTATTGGAGGGGCTTGGGTGACAGTATTTGTGTTGTGGTCCCTCCAATTGACTTTGGACGGCACTTACATGACACACTTACCCCCTTGACCCACCACGAGGTCCACCATGTCAGGGGGTTGCACCAATCCATGCTCGCATAAATCCTACATGATAACCCTGGAGCATCACGGGGGCCTGGAGAATCCGGTGTGCAGCCCGTTAACCAGGTGGAAATAGGTGAAATGACCCATTTGCACCTTCCTGCCGGTGTGGGGTGTGAACTCGGTTCCCAGCACCGATCCCGTTTTTAGCCTAATGCTTGATTCTCCACCGGTTCAGGAACTCCCGCTACCGGCTTCGGCAGCCTTTGTCCCACTGGTCAGAATAGCAGGATCCTGGGACAGATTCAACACATCATAAATTATGCACAGGGCCCTTGAGTCCCTTATCGGGAACTAAGGGCCCACCGGCATGTCCTCTAATCCAGGGATGGCTGAAAGAAGCAAAGGAGCACACCAACCTCACTGCTCTAGCCTGGGAGGCCATTACCTGGATGTCAGCATGGCATGAGAGGTGCTGTACCTTTGCTCGGCTGGAATCGGAGGGTGATGCAGCATATTAGCACAGTGGTTAGCACTGTGTCTTCACAGCTTCCGGGTCCCAAGTTCGATTCCCGGCTGGGTCACTGTGTGTGCGGAGTCTGCACGTTCTCCCTGTGTCTGCGTGGGTTTCCTCCCACAAGTCTCGAAAGAGGTGCTGTTTGATAATTTGGACATTCTGAATTCTCCCTCTGTGTACCCAAACAGGCGCAGGAATGTGGCGACGAGGGGATTTTCACAGTAACTTCATTGCAATGTAAGCCTGCTTGTGACACTAAAGATTATTATTATTATGCACCGGGCTAATGAGCCAGTGTTTAAGTGTGTAGCCCTTATCCCCAAGCACGTTGGGAGGCAGTGACACAGTAGTATGTTCACTGGACTAGTAACTTAGAGACCCAATGCTCTGGGGACCGTGATTCAAATCCCACCGTGGCAGATGGTGAAATCTGAATCCAATAAAATCTGGAATTAGAAGTTTAATGGTGATCACAAAACTTGTGTTTTAATTGTTTTAAAAATTCATCTGACGGAATCTGCCATCCTTATCTGGTCTGGCCTACATGTGGCTCCTGATCCACAGCACCGTGGATTTTGCATAATAGTGGCCCCAGTTGCTTCCTGAAAGACCCAAAGGCAGAAAAATTGAGTACTACCATCACCTTTAGGGCCACTGGCAGGGGGAAGACAAGATGTCTCCACACGGTTTCAGGTCTTCTCGGAGTATGTGGTATATGTGGTGGACCAGATCTTTGAACAATCGCAACGTTGTCTTGCACTGCCTCTCATACATTTGTAAAAAGGAGACACATTGTCGATAGACCTGTGGTAAATGTAACTTAGTAATTCACACTGTATTTACCAATACCATTGTAAGCGCAGTAGCGTTATCCGACCACTAGAGGGAGTAGCTCTGGGAATGCTCAGGAGTTTGTACAGGGCTCCACCCTTGGCTCCACCCACGACTCCTCCCCCTAGACTGCTGTATACTACGGGGGTCTCACTTACGGCATGGCTGAGGACACCGGGCCCGGTACTCCTGAGGAAACACGTCAGGGCACACAAAACCGACCCCCTTGTTGAGAAGGTGCGCCTGCTCCACTCCAACCCCCAGTACGGCCTTCGTTGAGTTCCCTGACGGCAGGCAGGACACAGTATCCCTCCGGGATCTGGCACCCGCCGGATCCAGCGCCCCCTCTACCCCCACAGAAGGACCCCTCACCCGACACCCCATGCTGCCGCCCCCTCGCGCTCCCGAGCCCACGAGCTCGCTCCACCAGTTCCGTGCACCCGCGCCGGCCAGCCCCCAGCGCCCCAGTCCCCGGTCGAACCAGAAGAGTATGAAGCTCGGACACAACCTTCCCTGGAGTCCGCCATTGTACCCCAGCACACAACACCCATCCAGCCACCGCAAGAGGCTGCAACCCTGGTGCTCCGCAGATCACAGCGGACAGTTCGACCACCGGACAGACTTGTTGTAGACCACCACCCCCGCTGGACTTGATTTTTTTGCAGGGGGTGAATGTGGTGAATGTAACTTAGTAATTCACACTGTATTTACCAATACCATTATAAGCGCAGTAGCGTTATCCGACCACTAGGGGGAGTAGCTCTGGGAATGCTCAGGAGTTTGTTTGTACAGGGCTCGACCCTTGGCTCCTCCCACGACTCCTCCCCCTAGACTGCAGTATAAATAACCGTGTCCAGAGCCAGCCTGCAGTTCATCGAGAGTTCAACGGGTAACAGGCTGGCTCTGTATTAAGTAGATTAAAACCACTGTTCATATCTTAAAGCACGTGTCTCGTGAATTGATGGTTCCATCAAGACCTTTGGTGTTGCCAGTCATCTCCACAATCATCTGCTCCTCAGCCTCCTGTTGGTTCCCACATTTCCCCTGGCCTTGTCCCACAGGCAGGGCCTCCTGCTGGAGCTGCACACGCAGCCACCTTTCCCTACTTTGCCTCCTGCCTCGAATGAGGATTCGTAGATAAGCACCCTGGACCATTGGATTCATTCTCACTTTTGACTTCTCTTTGAAAAATAGATGTTGAGGATCAGAATGGGTAAAGGGTTCTGGGTTTAAAGTGTGAATTAAAGCGCAATGGGAGAGGTTGGGCCACTAAGCTTTGGCACTAGATTGCATTGATCCTCATGCTATCTTACTCCTGGGACTCAAGCACAAACAGGTTCGCAGCATTCCAGTCCTCAGGTGTTACATCTTGGACGGGATTCTCCGACCCCCCCGGCGGGTCGGAGAATCCCCGGGGGGCGGCGTAACCCCTCTCTACCACTCCGACGCCGGCCACCGTATTCTCTGGTCAGTGACAAATTGCGCTGATGGGAATTGAGCCGCACGTCTCGCAGAATCGCGAGGATCAGCACAACGCGATGGGCCCTTGGGCTGCTCCAAATCTCCGGAGTCCCACTGACGTGACCCCAGGTCACGCCGGTATAAATTAAACAAGCTTTTTAACGGCACCAATCAGTCATGCTGGCTGACGCCGGTGCACGAGGAGGTAGGGGTCGTCGTCGGGTGGCCAATGGAGAGGAGACAGCACGGCCACAGCTGGGGGGGGGGGGTGTCGCAGATGCCAGTGGAGGGTACACCCCAGGGCCAAGGGTGCGTGATGGTTATCAGGGTCGGTGCCCGGGGTGAGGGAGGGTGGCCGTTTGGGTTGGGTAGGGGATGGCGGGTGCCGTGGCTCGGCAGAGCCGGGGATAGGAGTGCCGGGGATGGGGGGTGCCGTGGCTCGGCAGAGCCAGGGATGGGAGTGCCGAGGATGGGGGTGCCGTGGATGGGGGTGCCGGAGACAGGAGTGTTGGGGATGGGAGTGCCGTGGCTTGGGAGTGCCAGGGATGGGGGTTGACGTGGATAGGAGTGCCGGGAATGGGGGTGCCGTGGTCAGGAGTGCCAGGGATGGATGGGGGAGCGTGGTGGGGAGCGTGTGTTTGCCTGTGCATGTGCCAGCTGGTAACAGTGTTGACCATGCAGCCCATGGCACTTGGCTGCGGAGGGGGGTATGAGCAATAATGACACGTCATCTACCACCACCCCCCACCCTCTGCAGACCGTTATGTTTGGGCATCACCCAGCGATGTTGGCTGCCGTGGCGGAAGCCGCCCTTCTACATATTGCCCTGTGGGAGCGGGAGCAGGAGCGTGCCCGAGAGGAGGCGGAGGCTGCCACAGAGGAGCGGGCTGCAGAGGGGCAGGTGGAAGCCGCGCAGGCTGGAGGGCCGCCAGCCCGACAGGATGAGGAGGAGGAGGAGGAGGTGGTGGTGGTGCCACGGCGATGGAGGCGCATGATGAGGCTCCGTGTGTACCGGCGCAGGTTGTCGTACCAGGGCCTCACGGACCGGGCATGCAGGAGGAGACTCAGGATGCGCCGGGAAACGGTCGCCCATATCTGCCATCTCATGGCACACCTGGCACCGGCTAGCACAGGGGGAGGACACCCTCTCCCCGTGGCCGTCAAGGTTACGGTGGCCCTGAACGTCTACGTGACGGGGCTGTTCCAGCTGCCGAGTGGGAACCTGTCCGGCATCTCCCAGGCATCGGTGCATCGGTGCACCGGTGCATCCGTGCAGTGACTGACACCCTGTACGACATCGCAGACGGGTACATCCAGATCCCTGTGGACTGCGCCCACCAGGATGCCCGGGCAGCGGGCTTCGCTGACGTGGCCAGGATACCCATGGTCCAGGGGGTGATCGATGGGATGCACGTCGCCATGCGGCCACCATAGAATAACAGGGTTGTGTTCACAAACAGGAAGGGGACCTACTCCATGAACGTGCAGGTTGTCTGTGACCATCAGATGAGGATCATGCACATCTGCGCCCGGTACCCGAGCAGTGTGCATGACTCCTTCATATTGACACAATCGTTCATCCCCGCCATGTTCGAGGGAACCCACCCCTGGCTGAGGGTCTGGTTGCTGGGCGACAAGTATTGCCCGTTGCGGACGTGGCTGATGATGCCTATACGGAGGCCACGGACCGACGGGGAGAACCGCTACAACGATGCCCATGCAGCGACCAGGGGTATGGTCGAGAGGTGCTTTGGGCTGCTGAAGATGCACTTCAGATGCCTGGACCGATCTGGAGGGATCCTCCAGTAACCGTCGGAGTGGACCGTTGTGGTCTGCTGCGTCCTGCACAACATAGCCCAGCAGAGGGGCGATGTGCTGGAGGCAGAGGTGGGGGAGCAACACGACGAAGGGCAGGCCTCCCCAGATGAGGGTGATGGGGAAATGTACAGGATAGACGGACTGGACATGGACGGGAGGCTGCCCACCGTTACCGACTGGGCAAGAGCCGCATGGGTCACAGACTGCGGAGGGGGACATGAGCAATAATGACATGTCGTTTACCTCCACCCCCCGCCCTCTGCAGACCATTATGTTTGGGCATCACCCAGCGATGTTGGCTGCCGTGGCGGGAGCCGCCCTTCTACCTCCATGTTGCCCTATGGGAGCTGAAGCAGGAGCGTGACAGGGAGGTGGCGGAGGCTGCCGCAGAAGGGCAGGTGGCAGCCGCCCAGGCTGGAGGGCCGGCCGCCCTCACACACACACTGGCACTCATCTCACACCCCAACCCGCACGCATCGGATAGAGCACGGAGGCAGCTCCTGTAGGTGTGAAAGTGATTTTAATGACAAACAGTTCAGACATGTGCCCTCGCCCCTATAACTAATCTGTGCCCTGCACCCGTGCCAACTTACTCAGTGTCTAATGTTTTGGCCTTACGGGCCCAAATGACTACGTCGAGGTGGTTCCCCAGAAGGTACTTTGGAACTGGAGGTGGACTCCTGTGATTCCTGCCCTGTGACTACGGTCCCCTTTGGCAGTCGTTTCTTGGGGCGTTTCGGCCTGGATGGGCCAGGCTGCGGCTCGGGTTACTGAGATGACGAGCTGCGAGCCTGTCCTGCTCATTGCGCACCAGATGCACCTGGGACGGAAGCAGGGGGGAGTCCGAGGTGTCACGGTGTTCCGGGACCGCCCCTGCAGGGGTACCTGGAATGGACCCCAGCACATCCTCCTCCCTTGGGGTGTCCGATAGACCCCAGGCCTCTCCATGGGACGGGGGTGCGAATGGCTCCAGCACCCAAGACACCCCTGGCACCTGGCGCTCCCGGTCCTGGAGGCCCGTCCTGGTATCAATAAGGGACTGCATGTTTGCAGCAATGGAGCTCAGGGACTTGGCCATCCCTGTCTGTGTCTGGGTGATGCCGGCCAGCACCTGGGCAATGGCGCCGATGCCCTCAGCGATGGCCTGCTAGGACTGCCCAATGGCCTGTTGAGACTGGGCCATGGCGTTGAGCGCCTCTGTGATCTGCAAATGGCTCTGGCTCATGGCTGCCTGTGAGAGGGCAGCCATGTCTTGGGCTACAGACGCCGCCTGAATGGAAAGCCCCAGGCCATGCATACTGCTACCCATGTCTGACACCGTCACACCCATTGCCTCCACTGCGATGGCCACTCTTGCTGCTGCAAGCCAGCCGTCACCCCCTTTGATTGTCCTTGGGTCTGTGACAGCATCGGGCCTATGGGTGGGTGCGGTAACTCCAGGAACTCGGGACCCATCTGGGCGGCAGGTGGTTGCTGGGGCCGGGCTGCCCTCTGACCGTCTGGCCCATCGGCTGTTCCTACTTCCACCTGCTGTACCGGGATGGCTGTGTTGTATGTACCAGAAGCCTCATCGTTAAAATGCCCAACTGAGGTGAGTGTCTTTGTGATGGTGGAGGGTGTAGGAGATAGCAGTGGCGTAATGTCGAGGTCCTCATCGGACCTGAAGTCCGGGGTCCACTGGGGTGGTGTTTCCTGTCCGTTCGTCCCCTGTGTGAGGGTGTCCTGGGTGGTTGTGTCCTGTGTGTGTGTCCTGGGTAGTTGTGTCCTGTGTGTGGGTATCCTGGGTGGTTGTGTCCTGGGTGGTTGTGTTCTGTGTGCGTCAGTGTCCTGGGTGGATGTGTCCTGGGTGGTTGTGTTCTGTGTGCGTCAGTGAACCTGGGTGGATGTGTCCTGGGTGGTTGTGTTCTGTGTGCGTCAGTGAACCTGTGTGTCAGTGTCCTGGGTCGACTGGGACGGGGGCCTGTTGGTGTGGCTGCCCTCCCCGTTGCTGGTTGTGGCCCTCCGGCGTCGCCGCACTGGTTGGGGGAGACGTATGCCTGACGGCCTGGGTCTATCCCTGTCTCGTGGGCGCCCTGGCACTGGGTGGGGGCGTTGTATGCCTGATGGATCGTTCCATGTCCTGTGGGTGCATTGGCACGTCCTGGGGGCAGTCGGCATCTGCAGGGACAGGTGGGTCGACGTTTGGTCCTGCAATACACAATACAGTATGCATGGTTAGACATGCAGACGGGGATGGGGGAAGGGTGGTGGGGGTTGGGAAAGGGGGAGGGGGATGGGAGAAGGGGATGGGGGGGAAGGGAAGATGGGGGAAGTGGGGTGGGCAGTGAGGGGTCTCACTTTGTGCTGCGCCCTCGATCTCTGCATCTGCAATCTCCCGGTCCTCAGGTCCACCTGCAAGGTCCAGGGCCCTCTCTTCATGAACGGTGAGGGGGCGCAATTCAGGTGGACCCCCTCTGCTCCTCTCATGCTCCCAGTTGTTGTGAGTGAGCTTCTCCTATGGGGGGCGGGAGGGTGGCAGGCATAAAGGGCAACAGTGTTCGGCAGACATATACATGCGGACCAGGGCCCTCTCTTCATGAACGGTGAGTGGTCGCAATTCGGGTGGACCCCCTCTGCTCCTCTCATGCTCCCGGTTGTTGTGAGTGAGCTTCTCCTATGGGGGGCGGGAGGGTGGCAGGCATAAAGGGCAACAGTGTTCGGCAGACATATACATGCGGACCAGGGCCCTCTCTTCATGAACGGTGAGGGGGTGCAATTCAGGTGGTCCTCTCACGCGAGGTCCTCTGGTACTCTCACGCTCCCAGTTGTTATGAGTGCGCTTCTCCTGTGGGGGGGGGGGGGGGGGGGGGGGGGGGGGTGTGACAGAGATAAATGGCAGATTGCCAGCAGTTTGGGAGAATTCTGTCCATTATATCTGTATCATTATATCTGTAGCTAATTATTTTTTAGAACTCTCGGATATTGCCATTGGGTCCTGGGCATTTTTTGTATTTAGGTTTTGCCAATATTTTTTCTCTGTTGATATTAATTATGTAAAGTTCCTCACTGTTATTAACCTCGGTTACCCTCTATTTCTGGTACGCAAGTTGTGATTCCTGCAGACATAAAATATTTGTTCACCATCTCTCGTTGACACTTTCTCCTGTTAAATGGACCAATGCTTACTTTAGCTACTCACTTAGAATCATAGAATTTGTACAGTGCAGACGGAGGCTATTTGGCCCATAAAGCCGACACCGACCCTCAGATAGAGCATCCTTCCTCGGCCCACTCCCCCGCCCCAAGCCGCCCCCAAACCACGCCTTCTTTTACCAAAAGAGAAAATGCTGGAAAATCTAAGGAGGTCTGGCAGCATGTTAGGGAGAGCTAACGGGTGGGATTCTCCCGTACCCGGCAGGGCGGGGGGTCCCGGCGGGGCAGATTGGCGTGAACCACTCCGGCGCGGGCCGCCCCAAAGGTGCAGAATCCTCCACATCTTCAGGGGCTAGGCCGGCGCCGGAGTGGTTTGCATCCCGCCGGCCGGCGGGGAAGGTCTTTGGCGCCATGCCAACCGGGCCGAAGGGACTCCGCCAGCGGGCGCAAGTCTGCGCATGCGCGGGAGCGTCAGCGGCTGCTGACCACATCCCCGCGCATGCGCAAGGGGGGTTTCACCTTCACGCCGGCCATCGCGGAGGACCACACGGCCGGCGCGTAGGAAAAGAGTGCCCCCACGGCACCGGCCCGCCCGCGGATCGGTGGGCCCCGATCGCGGACCAGGCCACCGTGGGGCCACCCCCCGGGGCCAGATCACCCCGCACCTCCCCAGGAGCCCGTAGCCCGCCCGTGCCATCAGGTCCCACCGGTAAGGGATCTAGTCTAATTTACGCCGGTGGGACCTGCATATAACGAGCGGGACTTTGGCCCATCGCGGGTCGGAGAATCACCGGGGGGGGGCAGCTGCGAGCGGCCGTCGACCGGAGCGGCACAATTCCTGCCCCCGCCGAATCTCCGGCGCTGGCAGGGGCGGAATTCACGCTGCCACCCGGCGATTCTCCGACCCAGCGGGGGGTGGAAGAATCCCACCCAACGTTTCGAGTCCAGATGACCCTTTGTTAAAGCGCCTTCTTTTATGTACTTGCAAAAAGTCTTTTAAGATATCTGCTGTAGTACAATTCAATTATTGTGAGGTAGCTTCATCAGATACTGACTCCATCCATAAAGCCATCAGAAGTACAGACTGAACAATTATAAGTACAAACCACCAGCCATCTTGGAGGGCTGAGGATGCGGTGAATGAGCAATGTCTGTGTCTCCTTTTTCCCTCTTGATTGATTTTTGTTTCTGTTAAGATGCAAAAGGAAATACAAAAGTCTGAGAACACTCACGAACAGATTCAAAAACAGCTTCCTCCCCGCCGTTACCAGACTCCTAAACGACCCTCTTATGGACTGACCTGATTAATATGCTTCACCCAATGCCAGTGTTATGTATTTACATTGTGTACCTTATGTTGCCCTATTATGTATTTGATGTACCATGAACGCGAGACGAGTTGCTGAACAAAAGTATGGCTTTAATCTACTAGATGTTAGCCCTGCGGTCGATTACAGTAGAAGGACGACCGCCGGGAGTACTGGGTATTTATACCCTGCCCTGGAGGCGGGGTTAACTCAGCCTCTTGACCAATCGGGGAGCCATCACATGACTGGTCTCCACCAACCGGAGAGGCACATGACCGACCAGGGCCAATAGTAAGCCGGTGTTCTGCACCAATGACAGGCAGCTATGCTAATCATACCACCACAGTATTTCCTTTTTATTTTCTTTTATTTTCATGTACGAAATGATTTGTTTGAGCTTCTCGCAGAAAAATAGTTTTCACTGTACCTCGCTACACGTGACAATAAACAAATGCAATCCAATATGCTTTCCTGTTCGGCATGGTTGCACAGTGGTTAACACTGCTGCCTTACAGCACCGGGGACCCTTGTTTAATTCTGGCCTTGGGTGACTATCTGTGTGGAGTTTGCAGTTTCTCCTGTTGACTTCTATATTTTGATGTGAACCACAAGCTGTTTCTTATATTGACCGAATGACCACACAACTAGTGTATTAGTTCAAAGACAGTTTATTAATAACACAAGACTTATCACCATATGCAATAATACACATGACTACGCACTAAACTAGACCTAATAACTAAGATGACCGTTACTTAACTTCGGGGTGACCAGCTCTGTGCGGGAGATAAGGCCTTTATCTGTGTCCACGTGGGTCTGTTGGAAGTCTTCAGGTTCATCTCGGCTGGGCTCGTCCTTCAGGTAGGGATTGCGGGTCCTTGAATTTGGCTAGTTGATATGCTACAGTTGGTCGCACACAGGCCGGTCCAAAAGAGACAGAAATCATGGCTGCATTGTCTTTTAATTGGCTTGAATTTTCCCCACCCCTTTTGTGGGCAGTTTCTGGGTCACTGTCAATCAATTCCTCAGGGCTCCACCTTCTGATTAGTCACATCCAATCAGGGGCCGCCACATCACTTTTGGGGTGGGCACTCAGTGGCCAATCCTGGGAGGGCTCCGAGCAGGACCTCGGTGCCGCCTAGTCTGGAAGATGATGCGGTGGACCTGATGGTCGCATTGTTACTTTAATTGCCTTGAGTGGTCCATTTGCAGGTGTGAATTCCTGCATACTTCTGGGCTGCCGTTTGCAAAGATACAAGCTGCAGCTTGTCTATGTCCCAAACCTGGCCACAATGCACATTTTAGATGGCCACACTCCCCAGTTCTGCATGTGTTTCCTCCGAGTGCTTTGGTTGCCTCCCACAGTGTAAAGGTGAGCAATTTTGGTGGATTGGCCACGCTAAATTGCCCCTTTGTACAAAGATGCGCAGGTCAGGTGGGATTACGGGAATAGGTCGACTGAGGTGGTTGCTCTTTCAGAGGGTTGGTGCAGGCAAATAGCCTCCTCCGCACTGTAGGGATTCTATGATTCTATTTTATGATTCTATTTAGTACAGAAGGCTTGGTTAAAATTTGAATAAGTTAATTTAAATTGAAATTAAAGGGAGTGATTTTCTGGTTGCGTTGTGCCTGGTGCAAATCTCGCTAGGTCAGGAAAATTGCGCGAGAGCCCCAAAGAAGGGTTTGCACTGGGCACAACCTCCCACTTTCCCGGCCCTCTCCAGTTGGCATGACCAGGATCTCACCAAGAAAGGGGAAGAACCTGACCACAACTCATTTGCATTAATGTAAATCTCATTAGTAACATGAAAGTTGAATGCAGCAGCCTCCCCGTGTTCACTCACGCCCTCCCCAGTGGGTAGTCACCTGGGCGTGAATCACTGCTAGTTCCTAATAGCGAAGATGAGGGGCATTAAGTGGGTGAAAGGGGGTGAATACCCTATCTACACCATCTCCAGAGTACCAAGGGGGTCCTTCAGGGAGGTGAGGGCGGGGCATTGGGCTAATTGGCAGGGACTCAGGTCAGGGTCTTTTGTTTGATGTGTGGCAAGTGGTCCTTCTATAGCCTTGCAAACCTTTAAATTCTCTTTCAGCATGGCAATTACAATGATCTGTCAGATGAAGGCAAAGCCTTCCTTCTCCCTCCGTTTTTTATTAGTTCAGGTAATGTGTACATCGCTGGCTAGGCCAGCATTTATTCCTAATTGCCCTTGACCGGAGTTTATTTCACAGGGCATATAAGAGTCAATCATATGGGTCTGGAGTCACATGTAGACAAGACCATTACCTGGATGGCAGATTTACTTCCCGAAAGGACATCAGTGAACCAGATAGGTTTTTTAAACAATCAACAATGGTTTCATGGTCATTATTAGACTTTTCATTCCAGATATTTTAATGAATGATAATTTCACCATCTGCCATGGTGGGATTTGAACCCAGGTCCCCAGAGGCTTACCCTGGGTCTCTGGACTACCAATACAACGACAGTACTACAACGCGACCATTTTCCCTTCCGTGATCTGTCAGATGAAGGTAAATGTATTCCCTCTGTAGGCTTCAGATGTTTGATGTCTCTCCTAGCATGTCAATTTCAATGATCTGTAAGGTGAAGGTAAATGTCTTTCCTTTGATTTGTTGAAAACGTTTGGAATGGTTTTAATATTCAATTTCATTCCTCTTTAACTTTTACAAGTCTCTGGGCTTGCTGAGAAGTCTAAAAGCTTTGAACTGCATTGTTCACATTCAATATCACAATTTATTACCTTTTATAAGTTGCTTGATTGACAGGTCGAAGGTATTTCAAAGGAGGGTGTAGCTTTGTTTGTTTTATAGCATTTCACGGTCCATTAACTCTGAAGTGCTTCCTCGTCTGAGCAGGAATTGTTTCTAACCACAGTTTTTCTCTGCTGCGTTTCCTCTGTTCTGAAGTTCTTCTTAGAAAGACCAGGTGCTCTCTCTGAGTGCTGCCCCTAGCACCCTGGAAGTGTCAACATGGCACCATGGCAGTGCCAACCTGGCACTTCCCTGGCAGTGCCAATGTGGTACTGTCAGGTTGACAGGGGGAAATTCCAGGTTGGCACTACCAAGGGGCAACACCTGAAGGAGGCAGGCTGAGAGGGTTGGCCAGAAGGGGAGCCCTAAAGGGGGGAGGCCTTTGGTGAACCCATAGCAGGGTGTTCAGGTTGCTCACTTGGGGGGTGCTTGCCAGTGATGGGTGGGGGCGGGGGGCTTGCCAGCAATTGTAGGGGGTGGGGGGTGCTCTGAGTTATTCTGAGATCGGGGCACTTTTTAGATCCAGATTTGTCAACTTCTTTGGGTCTCATGGTGTGAATCATCTCAGCTCCAAAAATATTTCTAAGTGTGGGAGTATTGCGATCTGGTTCATGCCAATCCAGCTGATGGGAATTGCATATCGTTTTCCGATGGAGACACATTTAGAAACTTTTGGGTGAATTCCACCCAAAGATCCTGTTAAATTATTAAGGAGCTCAGAACAGATTGGGTACATAGTATATTTTAATATTGCAGTCATAATTTGTGCAATGGTGTATATATGGCCCCTGTGTTTATGTAAATGAATGTTACGAATTCATCGAAAGAAGAAAGGATTTGAATTAATCCGGCTCCTCTCATGCCCTGAGGATAGCCCCAAAACATTTACTTTGATAGTGTAATCACTGTTGGCAAACATAGGTTGTATTTCAAATAAACTTGTTGCTTTGAATAACAATATTGCTGGCTTACTCATCGCTCCACAGGCCCATCTACCAAGTCTGGTACGATGCATCACAAAAGTGATGTGCTTGAGATAACCATACTCGGATTCAACTAAGCCATTAATTGACCCTATTAGACAAAGTAACTGGTTTAAGGCAGCTCTCATTTGAGAAAATGCATTATGAATCTACCAAGAAAGGGCAGCACGGTGGCCTAGTGGTTAGCACAACCGCCTCACGGCGCTGAGGTCCCAGGTTCGATCCCGGCTCTGGGTCACTGTCCGTGTGGAGTTTGCACGTTCTCCCCGTGTCTGCGTGGGTTTCGCCCCCACAACCCAAAAATGTGCAGAGTAGGTGGATTGGCCACGCTAAATTGCCCCTTAATTGGAAAAAATAATTGGCTAACCTAAATTTAAAAAAAAAAAAATGAATCTACCAAGAATCAAAAGAAACTGCAGCTATTTTCTCAACTTATCTCCCAGCGCAAACTTGGAAGTTCTTTAGTTACTAGAGGAAGGTTGACCATCTGCCACTCTGGAATTTCACGCTGAAACCCAATCAACTTTGTGCTTGTATTTTTAATTTGTGGTTTCTGAAGAAATACATTTTGTTGAAGCTTTTTGTCTTGCACTCATCAGGAAAATCACAAAAATCACAAAAATATGAGAAGAGAGTGCAGATTGACTGGCGAGTGGACTCTGATTGATAGATGTGTTCTTTCTGTCTACAAAGAACCAGGTCCAGTGTATTAATATATGTAGTGTCCAGTACATTCAAATGCACCACACTGTGAGCCTGACTGACAATCTGAAATTGGCTTTCAGTGTAATTTTATGCACAATGAGGATTATTTAGCAAATGTTGTCCAATCGCAAATTCTGTACCTTGCTCATGGTAAACAGTGGAAGGGACATGCTTTGATATGATACGATTAACCAGTCTTTAGGACAAACAGCCTACATACCTAGCATCATGCTGGCACTGAAATTCATATAGCAAATACATTTGTGTGATAGGCAGAACATCTTTTTGTCTTGATGGCAGCATCCTGTTCGTAGCGAATACCACTCGTGTTGCTACTGCACAGCCTGTTTCTCAAATATTTGAGATACCTTGACCTTCAGGATAATCTGAGGTAGGCTGGGCACTTTACAGGGCCCAATGTGACGGCCTTCGGCCCGTTCATGGGTTTCTGTGAAATACAGCGCAAAATGATCAGAACAGGGTGGCCATTGTCCCACAGGATGCCATTGATACGTCCTATTCACAAGGTTGCCAATAAGACCAATCTTATAGCGCATGGAACTGCAAGAATTCCAACGAGTGTATTGATCAGTGAAGGTAGGTTTGCTGGGGTAGAGATTCCCACCAGCAGATTTCTCAATTAGTTCATCAAGGCAAAGGAGATCATTTGACTGCTCCATTTCAAATATAAATTTGAGCACAGGATGGAGCCTGTGCTGCAATTGTATTCTTATGCTGCAATTGTATAAGGTGTTAGTCAGGCCACACCTGGAGTATTGTGTACAGCTTTGGTCTCCTTACTTGAGAAAGGACGTACTGGCACTGGAGGGTGTGCAGAGGCGATTCACTTGGTTAATCCCAGAGCTGAAGGGGTTGGATTACGAGGAGAGGTTGAGAAGACTGGGACTGTACTCGTTGGAATTTAGAAGGATGAGGGGGGATCTTATAGAAACATATAAAATTATGAAGGGAATAGATAGGATAGATGCGGGCGGGTTGTTTCCACTGGCGGGTGAAAGCAGAACTAGGGGGCATAGCCTCAAAATAAGGGGAAGTAGATTTAGGACTGAGTTTAGGAGGAACTTCTTCACCGAAAGGGTTGTGAATTTATGGAATTCCTTGCCCAGTGAAGCAGTAGAGGCTCCTTCATTAAATGTTTTTAAGATAAAGACAGATAGTTTTTTGAAGAATAAAGGGATTAAGGGTTATGGTGTTCGGGCCTGAAAGTGGAGCTGAGTCCGCAAAAGATCAGCCATGATCTCATTGAATGGCGGAGCAGGCTCGAGGGGCCAAATGGCCTACTCCTGCTCCTAGTTCTTATGTTCTTATAAGCCCATTAAGCAGAGGTGTAAATGGGAATAGCAGAATTTTCAATAACCACAGAGGTCCAAAATAATGGAGTCAGAGATTCTTGCTCAGTAGCCACTCTGGAACAAGCGTTCTGTAAATAAAAAATGAGATAATGCTCCCTTCCAGTCCAGGGGGTGTCCCCAGGGACACTTAGAAACTCCCTCCCAGACAATCAGATGTAGAAATAAAAACAGAAAACACTGGACAATCTCAGCAAGTCTGGCAGCATCTGTGGAGAGACAAAGGAGCTAACATTTCGAGTCTGGGTGACTCTCTGTCAAAGCTGAGTGGAAATCCTGTCGGAGAGAAGAGCAGTACTTCTTTAGGTAGGCATTCCTGAGAGAGAAGTGGCAGTGAAGAAAGATTTTGACTTGGCCAGATTTTATGAACATTTATCTTATTTCAATTCACTGAAATGAAAGAAAGAACTTGCATTTATATGGTGCCTTTCAATACCTTGGGCTGTCTATGGAAATATTCCTGAATATAGTCACTATTGCCCATCAGAGGCTGAAATTTCCCAAGCAATTCCCACACGTCAGCACTTCAGGACTTCTTAAGGCTTCCGACACACATATCAGTCATACTTCCGGTCTCCAATGATCCAGAGACCAAGAAATTTAGGCTAATTCCTTTCAAACCTCTCCAGGAACATAAGCACATTATCTATGCTGACACCTCAATGCAGTACTATCAAAGGTACCATTTTTCAGGTGAGACATTAAACCAAGGCCACATTTGCCCTCTTAAGTAGATATAAATTATCCCATGACACTAGTTAAATAACAGCAGCCATTTCTCTCCAATGTCCTGTTCAATATTCATCCCTCCGCTAATATCACAGAAACAGATTAATTTTAAATTCACCTTTGGAATATGAGCATTGCTAATAAGACCAGCGTTTGTTGGTCATTCTTTAAAAAAAAATTTAGAATATCCAATTCATTTTTTCCAATTAAGGGGCAATTTAACGTGGCCAATCCACCTAACCTGCACATCTTTAGGTTGTGGGGGTGAAACCCACGGAGACACGGGGAGAATGTGCAAACTCCTCACAGACAGTGACCCAGGGCCGGGATTCGAACCCGGGTCCTCATCGCCGTAGGCAGCAATGCTAACCACTGTGCCACCGTGCCGCCCTTGTTGGTCATTCTTAGGTGACTTTGAGAAGTTGAAGGTGGGCTTTCACCTTGAATTGTTGCAGTCCATGTGGTGAAGATTAGGTAAAGAGCTCTAGACAGTGGATGGCACAGTCGCACAGTGATCAGCTCTGCTGCCTCACAGCGCCAGGGACCTGGGTTCGATTCTGACCTTGGGTGACTGTGAGGAGTTGGCACATTCTCCCCATGTCTGTGTGGGATTCCTCCGGGTGCTCCAGTTTCCTCCCACAGTCCAAAAATGTGCAGGTTAGGTGGATTGGCCATACTGAATTTCTCCTATGTGTAGGTTAGGGGGCTTATGAGAATAGGACCGGGGATTGGGGATTGGGCCGAGGTGGTGTGCTCTTTCGGAGGGTGGGTGCAGACTCGATGGGCCAAATGGTCTCCTTCTGCACAGTAGTGATTCAATGAGGGAACAATGAAGTATGTCCCAGTTGAGATGGTGTGTGTGACTTGAATGGGAACCTGTATGTAACGGTATTGCCATGCATCGACCTGCCCTATGTGTCTGGAGGGTAGAGGTCACAGGATTACCTAGTGATTGTCTCATTATGGTTTTGGAACCTTGCTGTGCAAACAATTGTCTGCCTCCAGCGAGGTCCCACAAATGACAATTAAATAGAACAATTTGTTCTTTGGATTGGGCCGGTAAGTGGAATGAAGATCAAAGATCAGCTGTGATTTTATTGATTGGGGGAGCCAGCTCAAAGGACCTATTCCTTGTCCTATTTCTCTTGTTCTCAATATTGTCTAGGATACTGTGAAACCCATCAGCTCTTATTCAAATAAAGCCATGGGATTGTTGATATCCATTTAGGAGGGTAATTAGGAGTACAGTACGTGGCGCCAGATGCTGGGCAGAAAGGGGTGCCTATTACCAATAGAGCAGGCAGCAGCTGCAAGGTTTGATTTTCTCAGATCAAGATGTGAAAATCGGTTTTCTGGCCAGACATAGCAAGTGCAACAAGGTTAGTTGTCCCCTTGCTATGCCAGACCCACTTTTTCATAGTGACAGTAGTATTCCAAAGACGCAGCATAAGACATGCATTAGTATTCAAAAGGACCTTCCAGGATGTCCATCAACATTGGTAAAGGTTTCAGTCAATTTACTGCAATATAACTGTCCCCAGTGAACCAGACAAACAGCAATCTTGGCACCCAGTACCTCCACATATGTTTTGAAGGAAATATTAAGAGAGAGGGAAAGAGTCAGAGTAGGTCTATTTTGTCTAGTAATCTCTTTGCCTTCCATTTCTGGAACTTGACAGGTCTGTAATTGCATAGTTTTTGATATATGGACCAGACACAGTGGTTTGTTTTCTTGACTTTCTGAAGTACATCAGCCTTGTCATGCATCAAACAAATATCCAATGTCACCCTCTATTGATAGACTATTTTAATTTCACCAACCGCTTTTGGGCTCTCTTAATTTCCTTTGAGCAATTGTTCCATTCATATCAGGTATTACACATCGCGACTATGTGTTTCCTTTCCCGTTCTTGACCATTATACAGAAACCAAATTTGCACAGCCCTTGCACTGAATAGCATTCATATTCAAGTCATTCATACTTGACTATCCTCCATTGATTAATTTTATCAGCTCTTCTCTAGTCAGTACATCTTACAGTGCTCGCCGGATCACCAGAATGAGCAAGAACACTCATTGGGGGCAGCACGGTGGCCTAGTGGTTAGCACAACCGCCTCACGGCGCTGAGGTCCCAGGTTCGATCCCGGCTCAGGGTCACTGTCCGTGTGGAGTTTGCACATTCTCCCCGTGTCTGCGTGGGTTTCGCCCCCACAAACCCAAAAATGTGCAGAGTAGGTGGATTGGCCACACTAAATTGCCCCTTAATTGGAAAAAATAATTGGGTAATCTAAATTTAAAAAAAAAAAAAAAGAACACTCATTGGGCCATAAAGATGATGTTGGCTATTTTACGACTTCATCTATCCACCAGCACTTACACTTTTGTGGAAATATCGGCATGAGGGGCGGGATTCTCCGTTGGCTGACGGTGAAATCGCAAAACGTGATTGGACGGAGAATAGGTTCCGACGCCAAAATCATGGCGGACACCGATTTGACACCAAATTGTAATTCTTCGTTACCTCGACAGAGGTGTCAATGCGATCTGGAACGTACGTACAGTATACACCGGTCATTAGCGGGCCTGACCCAGTATTCTCCAGGGCCTCTGCGATGCTCCACCTCCAATGGGCCGAGTTCACTTGTGTTTTTAAAAATGGTGAAACTGAGGTGCTGAGGGAGGAGAGAAGGGGTACAGAAAGTGTCCAACATCGCCATAGTTTGCTCACAGTTATGCCGCTGGCTGGGGGGCTTCTGCCAGAGCGGGGAAAGTAGGGGAGGTGGCAGGAGGTAGGCTGTAGAGTCGGGTGGATGGGCACAGAACACCTTTGCCACAGCTGGCAAGGCAGCCATGCAACTGCACATGCCACTAACAGCCCACTGTGGACTTTTGGCCACGGGCCGTATAGATGTCTCCCAGACCACCCCTAAGATGGTCTCTGGCCCCAGCTGACTTATCAGCTGTATGGGCACACTCCAGCACAACCAATGCCACCTTGTCAGCTGGGATGGGTGTGTGTAGGCATTGTAATGTGTACATGCGCTTTTCAATCATGGGCGTGGCAAATCCCCCACCGTTTTTCATTGGAATTGATTGTGTTCCATGTGACGCCAGTGCTAGCTCCTCCACAGTTGCTGAATCGATCCAGGTTCGGCGCCTGTTTTGCTCTCGTGAAAGTCCACGAATTCTCCATCGGCGTCAAGGCTTAGGGTTGGGTTCTCCGATTTTGAGGCATGTGTCTAGTCTTACGATCAAAAAGTCGGTGCCGCCCCCGCACGATGCTCCGCCCGGTGGGGGCTAGGAGCCACACAATGTAAACCCCCCAGGATTCCCTGCAGATATGGCCGGAGAATTGCCGGGTCCGTGGCCGCACTTAACAATGGCGGCGACCTTTGGCGGTCGCACCGTACAACATGGCGCCGGCCGTGCACCGACCCAGTGTGGTAGTCACCACTAGTAGTATATTGCATGTATTACAGCACTGCCTGTATAGTAGAGGTACATGGGTAAATCCCTGCCTGCTGGCTCCGCCCAGTAGGCGGCATATAAATGTGTGTGCTTGCCTGTGCTGCAGCCATTCTGGTTCCAGCTACAGGAGGCAACACATCTTTGCTCAATAAAGCCTCAATTATTCCACTACTCTCGTCTTTGTGGTAATTGATAGTGCATCAATTTATTGAGCAAACGTTTTTTTAAAAACAATGGATCCCCGCATCAAGCTTGATCGCCTGCAGCTGAGCCCTCAAGCAGCCAACGCTACGTCCGCCTTTGACCACTGGCTAGCCTGCTTCGAAAGCTACCTTCGAATATCTGCTGAGGAACCCTCGGACTCGCAGAAGCTCCTAGTCCTCTATTCACGGGTGAGCACTGACATTTTTCCTCTCATCCGGGATGCGCCCACTTACTCCGAAGCGATGGAGCTGCTGAAGGGACAATACATTCGACCAGTCAATCAAGTGTGCGCCAGGCACCTCCTAGCCACGAAACAGCAACTCCCCGGGGAGTCTCTAGACGATTTCTGGCATGCCCTGCACATCCTAGGTAGGAACTGTGACTGCCAGGCAGTTTCGGAGTCCAGCACACAGAACTTTTAATTCGAGATGCTTACGTTACGGGCATGAAGTCTGCGTACGTCCGCCAGTGGCTACTGGAAGGGGCCACGCTTGATCTTGCGGGAACTAGGCAGCTTGCTAATTCGTTAGAAGTGACCGCCCGTAACGTCCAGTCCTACGTCCCCGACCGTGCGGCACCCTCGTGGGCATCGTGGGCCCCACCAGCTGCCAACTCCAGCTCACCGCAAGCCTGCGTCGCGCGGCAGCCAGCCAACTCTCGGGGGCCCAAGGGCTATTTTTGCGGTCAAAACAAACACCCCAGGCAGCGCTGACCGGCGCGGAGCGCGACCTGCAATGGCTGTGGGAAGAAGGGACACTTTGTTTCTGTTTGCCAGGCCCGGCGTTCCCACACTCCCCACGGGCGCCACCATTTTCCCCTTCGCAAGCCACGTGCGCCCCGTGGGCGCCGCCATCTTCGCCGCCATTTTGGACAGCATCTCAGGATCCCTGCTCGTCTCGCTACCTCCGCCACCGCTGACCAGCCCGGGACATCCCAGCATCTGCCGCAGCTCGCCTCGATCACCCTGGATCAGTCCCGGCTCCGCAACCTCGCGGCCACGACGATGATGGTGAAGATTGATGGGCATGAGACGCCCTGCCTTTTTGACTCCGGGAGCACAGAGAGCTTCATCCACCCCACTACGGTAAGGCGCTGCTCCCTCCCGGTACACCCCATCTCCCAGAAAATGTCCCTGGCCTCCAGATGCCATTCTGTGGAAATCCGGGGGTACTGCTTCACAACCCTCACCGTCCAAGGCGTAGAGTTCAGCAACTTCCAGCTCTATGTCCTCCCCCACCTCTGCGCTGGCCTATTACTCAGCCTGGACTTTTAGTGCCATCTCCAAAGCCTAGCCTTAAAATTCGGCAGACCCCTACCCCCCCCCCCCCCCCCCCCCCCAACTCTCACCGTGTGCAGCCTCACGACCTTTAAGGTTGATCCACCTTCCCTGTTTGCGAACCTCACCCCGGATTGCAAACCCGTCGCCACTAGGAGCAGACGGTACAGTGCACAGGACAGGACCTTCATCAGGTCGGAGGTCCAACTGCTTCTGCGGGAAGGAGTCATTGAGGCCAGCAACAGCCCCTGGAGAGCTCAAGTGGTAGTAGTAAAAACTGAGGAGAAGCACAGGATGGTCATTGACTACAGTCAGACCATCAATCGGTACACGCAGCTTGACGCGTACCCCCTCCCATGCATATCTGACATGGTCAATCAGATTGCGCAGTATCAAATCTTTTCCACAATGGACCTGAAATTCGCCTACCACCAGCTCCCCATCTGACCAGAGGACCGTCAATACACTCCGTTCAAAGCAGATGGCTGCCTCTATCACTTCCTTAGGGTTCCCTTTGGCGTCACCAATGGGGTCTCGGTCTTCCAGCGAGAGATGGACCAAATGGTTGACTGGTACGGACTGCGGGCCACCTTCCCGTACCTAGATAACATTACGATCTGTGGCCACGATCAGCAGGACCACCACGTGAACCTCCAAAAATTCCTCCAGACCACCAAACTCCTTAATCTCACGTAGAATAAGGAAAAATGCGTGTTCCGCACCAACCTCTAAGCCATGCTTGGCTCTATCATGGAATATGGAGTCGTTGAATATGGAATATGGCCCGACCCCGACCGCATGCGCCCTCTCATGGAACTCCCACTCCCCCACTGCCTAAGGCCCTGAAACGATGCCTGGGGCTTTTCTCCTACTATGCCCAGTGGGTCCCTAATCATGCGGACAAGGCCCGCCCACTCATTCAGTCCACAGTTTTTCCCAGACAGCTGAGGCCTTCAACTGTATCAAGGCAGACATCACCAAGGCCACGATGCACGTGGTCGACGAGTCCCTCCCCTTCCAGGTGGAGAGCGATGCATCGGATGTAGCTCTGGCCGCCATCCTCAACCAGGCGGGCAAGCCCGTGGCCTTCTTTTCCCATACCCTCCTTGCCTCCAAAATTCAGCACCCCTCTGTCGAGAAGGAGGCCCAAGCCTTAGTGGAAGCTGTGTGACATTGGAGGCATTACCTGGCCGGCAGGAGATTCACTCTCCTCACTAACCAACGATCGGTCGCCTTCATGTTTAACAACACACAGCGGGGTAAGATCAGAAATGACAAGATCTTGAGGTGGAGGATCGAGCTCTCTAAGCATAATTATGAGATCCTGAATCACCCGGGGAAGCTCAACGAACCCCCTGATGCCCTATCCCGCGGTACATGTGCCAGCGCACAAGTGGACCGACTCCGGGCTCTGCACTATGACCTCTGCCATCTGGGGGTCACCCGTTTCTTCCATTTCATCTAGGCCCTCAACCTGCCCTACTCCATTGAGGAGGTCAGGACCGTCACCAGAGACTGTTAGGTCTGCGCAGAGTGCAAGCCGCACTTCTACCGGCCAGATCGAGCGCACCTAGTGAAGCCCTCCCGCCCCTTTGAGCGCCTCAGCATTGACTTCAAAGGGCCCCTCCCCTCCACCGACTGCAACACGTACTTTCTGAACATGATTGATGAGTACTCCCGATTCCCTTTCGCCATCCCATGCCCCGATATGACTTCTGCCACGGTAATTAAAGCCCTCCACAGGGTTTTCACTGTTCAGTTTTCCCACCTACATCCACAGCGATAAGGGATCCTCTTTTATGAGTTATAAGCTGCGTCGGTTCCTGCTCAGCAAGGGCATTGCCTCGAGCAGGACGACCAACTACAACCCCTGGGGAAATGGGAAGGTGGGGAGGGTGAATGGGACGTTCTGGAAGGCCATCCTGCTGGCCCTGCGGTCTAAAATTCTCTCGGTCTCCCGCTGGCAGGAGGTCCTCCCCGACGCGCTCCACTCCATCCGATCGCTCCTCTGCACCGCGACTAACAAGACCCCTCACGAACATGTGTTTGCCTTCCCCAGGAAATCCACCTCCAGGGTCTCGCTCCCAACATGGCTGACAGTTCCTGGACCCGTCCTCCTCCGGAAGCATGTGTGGACTCATAAGTCGGACGTCTAGGTTGAAAATGTCCACCTCCTACATGCGAACCCGCAATACGCCTACGTGGCACACCCAGACAGGCGCCAGGACACAGTCTCTCTCCGGGACCTGGCATCCGCTGGAACCCCACCCACGACCCCCGACCTGACACCGCCCCCCCCCCCCCCCGGTTGCCTCATTCACCCCTGCGCGCCACTCACCCTCCCTTCAGCGAACCTCACCGCTGCCCCCGCCCCAGTAGGATCTGTCCTCCCACTGGTTCCACTCAGGGATGACGAAGATGACGACAACACGCTCCCGAAGTTACAGGTGACCCACATCGCCGCCAGGAGTGAGGCGATCGCAGAGGAGGGTCAAGGCCCCCGACAGACTTAACTTGTAATGTTTACCACTACCCCCGCCGGACTCTTTTTTTAACAGGGGGTGAATGTGTTAGTCACCACTAGTAGTATATTAAATGCATTACGGCACTGCCCGTATAGTAGACGTACATGGGTAAATCCCTGCCTGCTGGCTCCGCCCAGTAGGTGGCGTATAAATGTGTGTGCTCGCCGGTGCTGCAGCCATTCTGGTTCCAGCTACAGGAGGCAAAGCATCTTTGCTCAATAAAGCCTTGATTATTCCACTACTCTCGTCTTTGTGGTAATTGATAGTCCATCACCCGGCCTGCCAGATAGTGCGCCCCGTAACCCCGCTAGCTACTCCCGGACCATCCCCCACCTGACCCCCCAGCTCCTGTCAGAGCCCCCCCCCCCCCCCCCCCGGCCAGTGGAATGGCTCCACCCCCCCCCCCCCCCGTTCGATTGTGGCAGCGCTGGACACAGTCCGCAGCCTCCACGCAAGGTTGACGAAACCTCAGACCACAAATGATTTATGCCATCGGGAAGTTGCCCCATCGGGGGCGGAGCATCGCGGGAGGGCCTTCGGGTGATGTCCTACGGCCATCCCAACGGCATGCGGCGTACTTACCGATTACACCATATTGGAGGGGGCAGAGCATCTGAAAACAGGCATCAACCCCCGATTTCGGTGTCAAAGGGATTCTCTGTCCTATCGCCGAATGCGTCGGCATTGGCAATCAGAGAATCCCGCCATAGTCTCAGAAACAGAGAATCCTGCCTCAGGTATCTCTGTTCCCCTACACCCTTCCGTACTTTTCCAATGAGTTTATATTCTTGTAGGATTTTTTCGGGGAGGGAGTGGGGGTGGTCATTGCACCCTGTTAAGGTTGGTAGAGATTTGGCAGAAAATCTTTGTTGTGAATCAATTTTACCAAAACAAAATAGGGGGAAGTTTATGAATCATTGAATTTACAGTGCAGAAGGAGGCCATTCGGCCCATCGAGTGTGCACCGGACCTTGGAAAGAGCACACCACCAATGCCCACACCTCCACCGTATCCCATAACACAGTAACCCCACCCAACCTTTTTGGACACTAAGGGCAATTTATCATGGCCAATCCACCTAACCTGCACGTCTTTGGACTGTGGGAGGAAACTAGAGCACCCGGAAGAAACCCACGCAGACACGAGGAGAATGTGCAGACTCCGCACAGACAGTGACCCAAGAAGTTCTCAGATAAACTGTGTCAACAAACTTGGCTGGCAATTTATAGTTTAACGCAGACTAGATTCACAGAATCAGAGAATCCCTACAGTGCAGAAGGAGGACATTCAGCCATCGAGGCTGCACTGACCCTCTGAAAGAGCTTCCTACCCAGACACATGCCCCAGCTTATCCCCGTAACCCTGTCTAACCCATATATTCCCGTGCCAAGATCTGGACGGCAGAATGCTCAAAATGGTCTCTCACAGCTTTGTCATTTGGCCCTCTCTGCCTCTCGCTCTCTCACTTCTCTCTCCCTGTCTCTCTCCCTCCCTTGTCTCGTGCCCTGTTTTGTTCTTGTCTCTGTCTGGTCCGTCATTCGCAATGGTGAAGGCAAACACATGGCATCCTTTCTTCTGTAACCGCCTCCTCCACTCCAATTACCTGCAGCTCTATGTGAGAGGAAACTTTCCTTGACCAACTGGGAATAGTGTGTGTGTGCCTGTTGCTAATCTTCCATATTTACATCAGTTAATGTTCTTTGCATCTCAATGCTTTTACATGCTGTGGGTCCCGATCTGGTAACGAGAGATATCTACATTCCATTCTCATACAAGCAGTTTTTCACAGACAGCCGACAATGTTTCATCCTTTTGCTGCGACCAAGTTCTTTATAACTCCCAGAACTCCTCTACCTCAGCATCTTTTTTATACCATGCCCAACTTCTAAGTTTGCCCACAATTCTGAAAGAAGAGTATCTAACAAACTCAAATGTTGGCCAACAACATGCTTAGATGTTAGTTTCGTCTCATAAAGTTGTAAATTTTAACAATTAGTATTCTTGTTAGCAACCGAGTAATGGTACATTGCCATTCCTTATTCATCCTATCAAAATGTATTACCTTCAGCCTATTTGATCATATTCTGTCAGACTACTAACCTTACTGTTGTCACAGTTAATGATTTTTATGCAAGTCCAGTATCTGATCCTCTGCCATCATAGAATTTATAGTGCAGAAGGAGGCCATTCAGCCCATCGAGTCTGCACTGGCCCTTGGAAAGAGCACACCACTTAAGCCCACACCTCCACCCTATCCCCAGTAACCCAGTAACCCCACCCAATCTTTTTGGACATTAAGGGGCAATTTATCATGGCCAATCCACCTAACCTGCAGATCTTTGGACCGTGGGAGGAAACTGGAGCACCCGGAGGAAACCCACGAAGACACACGAGAACATGCAGACTCCGCACAGACAGTGACCCAAGCCGGGAATTGAACCTGGGATACTGGAGCTGTGAAACAACTGTGCTAACCACTGTGCTACCGTGCTGCCCTTCGAGTACAGCTCCTTACTTGGAGCACAGCGCTGGTGAATTTATTCTTACACTGTCTACCGTGGCACAGTTAATAACATTCGCTCCTGAGTTGGAAAATTGTGGGTTTAATCCCAATCGAGGTGCTGAATTTTACAGCCCATGAGATGTGAGTGGACATCTGGCAAAATGGTGAGAAATGGCATACAGCTAGCAGGGTTGGGAACTGGACTTGCCCTTTTAATTTGTCCTTCAGTTTGTTTAATTTATTTTAATTGTTTTATTCAAAATAGTTGGAGACACCACTTGGGGGATGTCACCGTGAGCTCTGTGGGGTTACCTTCCTTTAGGGCCACTTCATGGTCCAGGATGTGGAGGGGGGGGGTTGGATGTGTTTCCAGAATGGATGCCCTCGCTTCACAATCCCATTCCAATCCGCCTGCCTGACCTTAGCTTCCCACAACCAAACTTAGGTCTCTTCAATGGTGCCCTGAAATGGAGACCCCCATCTCCCTTGCCATGCAACCTCTCCAATGGCCACTGCTGGCAGAAGTGGTGCTATGCTGCCCTTAGTGTTCAAAAAAAAGGTTTGGAGGGATTATTGGGTCACGGGGATAGGGTGGAAGCGAGGGCTTAAGTGGGTCGGTGCAGACTCGATGGGCCGAATGGCCTCCTTCTGCACTGTATGTTCTATGTTCTATGTTCTATGCTGCTGGCCTCTGATTGAGTCAGCAGCTCTTGGGGATTGACCACCTCTCTTAATTGGGCCGTGGCCTCTTAATTGGCATCACCGGCAACGCGTAATCCAGGATCCACCGGCAGTCAAAATGGTCGGCTCCTGTTTTCGGCCCGGCAACAGGATTTCACCATCACTCACGAAAATCAGCCACAGGGCGGGAACACCAAAACCTCCAGTGCAGTACTGCATTGTTGGAGGAGCTATCCTTCAGGTGAAACTAAACCAGGGCCCTGCCTGCTCTTTCCAGAGGGCACAAAATAATCCATGGCACTATTCTGAAGAAGACAAGGGAGCTATCCCCAATGTCCTGGACAATAATTATCTCTCGATCAACATCACAAAAATAGGTGCTGTAGCCTCTGTCACATTACTATTTGTGGAGGTTGCTATGCACAAATTCGCTTCCAGATTTCCCACATAATAATAATAATAACCTTTTATTGTCACACGTATGAAGTTACTGTGAAAAGCCCCATGTCACCATATTCCGGCGCCTGTTTGGGTATGCTGGTACAGGAATTGAACCCATGCCGCTGGCCTTGTTCTGGATCACAAGACAGTTGTCTAGCCCACTGAGCTAAACTATAATAACAGCGACTGCACTTCCCAATGGCTTGAGGTCAGGGAAGGTGCTTTCTAAATGCTCGTATTTTCTTACACCACAGTGAAGGCCTCACTAACTATTACCTCAGATCAATGGGAAGGAAGAGATAATCAACAAAAAGTGCATACAGAATCAGGAGGAATTAAATGCTTTTTGTGTGAAACTTAAGTGCTGTCAGACAGCAGGCTACAAATCCAACTGCCAAAGTAATGCATAATGGATAGGTTTCAGATAATTTTTATGATAGCTAGGGAATAAATAAACCTGTAAAACTTGCAGAATATCAGCAACATTTGGTATATTTACACTCAGATTATTCCTTAATCAAAAATTTCAGAAATAAGGAGAGCCGCAAGGGGCTATGGAAATGAGACACCTGCTGCAGGCGACAACAAAGGTACAAATCCTGAATTTCCATATGAATGGTCAGATCACTGCAACTCCCAGCAGGGTCTTATTGCAATGATGGGATGCAGAGTACCACCCATCAATCAGCGAGATTGACATGGACCATAGAATGGTTGCAGCAGGGAATGAGGCCATTCAGCCCATCATATCTATTGTACATTTCACGCATCTTGGATCTATGCAGAGATGACACACCAGCTTCTATGTGTGTAATAGGTTTTAGTTATGGTGTGTTAAAATGTCTACTCTGTAGCCAGGGCTTTACACAACCACCCCCCAACTCCCCCTGCACAAATGGCAGCGTTTCCCGTAACAGATGCAGCAAGCCATTGGCCGCAGGTGGAATTTCGTGGTCCCGCCACTATCTGCGGGTTTTTGCATGGCTTGGCAGCCCTGTCGTCGGCGAACCCGTCACGAGGGGTCAACTTCAGCAGGGCCGAACGATCCCGCCGGCAGGATGGGCTGGAAAATGCCACTTCATGCTTCCCGTTTTCTCGGTGTGTTTACTTGTTTTCTGAATCCACTCAAGCACAGTGGGTAGAGATTAGTTTTCAGACTCACCTATTCAAACACTGATCAACTGAAGCATTGAACACTGCAATGTCCATTGGCACTCTGTTGGAGCTACTCCGCTAGTCCCACTCTGCTGCCTTTTCACCAGAGCCCTGCAAATCTTTTCTCTTTAGGTAATTGTTCAATTCCCTGTTGAAAGTTGCAGTTGAAGCTGCCACTACATTCTCGTTTGGATTCCAGATTCATTTTTTTAATAAACATTTTATGGAGGTATTTTTTGGTATTATAACAACAACACAATAAACAATGTACATGAAACTATACACATAGTGCAAAATCCGTCTCCATCCCTTACAGGTCCCACCTTTATTAACCCCCTACTCTAAGCTAAACTAACCCCCCCACCTCCTTCTGCTGATGATTAATTTTCCACAAAGAAGTCGACGAACAGTTGCCACCTCCGGGCGAACCCTAGCAGTGACCCTATCAAGGCAAACTTGATTTTCTCCAAACAGAGGAAGCTAACCATGTCCGATAGCCAGGTCTCCGACTTCCGGGGCTTTGAGTCCCTCCAAGCTAATAGTATCCGTCTCCGGGCTACCAGGGAAGCAAAGGCCAGAATGTCTGCCTCTTTCTCCTTCCCGGGTCTGCCGACACCCCGAAAATCGCCACCTCTGGACTCAGCGCCACCCTTGTTTTTAACACCATGGACATGACATCTGCAAACCCCTGCCAAAACCCCTGAGCTTTGGACATGCCCAGAACATGTGGACATGGTTCGCTGGTCCTCCCGCACATTTTGTACACCTGTCTTCCGCTCCAAGGAATCTGCTCATCCGGGCCACTGTCATGTGAGCCCGATGAACGACCTTGAATTGTATCAGGCTGAGCCTGGCACATGTTTCGGACGTGTTGACTCTACACAACGCGTCCACCCATAGACCACCCTCTATCTCTCCTTCCAGCTCCTCCTCCCACTTGCGCTTCACCTCCTCGGTCTGCATCTCCTCTGACCCCATAAGTTCCTTGTAAAGTCCAATATGCTCCCTTCTCTTACCCACCCTCTGGAAACTACCCTGTCCTGAATCCCCCTTCGCGGTAGGAGTGGGAAGGTTGACACCTGTTTACGAAGGAAGTCCCGCACCTGCAGATACTTGGGGCGGAATTCTCCGACGCCCCGGGGGGTCGGAGAATCACCCAGGGCCGGCGTCAATCCCGCCCCCGCCGTGTCCCGAATTCTCCGCCCCCTGAGTTTCGGCGGGGGCGGGAATTGCACCGTGCAAGTCAGCGGGCCTCCCGCGCCGGTCGGCGGGCCCAACGCGGCGATTCTCCAGCCCGCGATGGGCCGAAGTCCCACCGCTGACAGGCCTTTTCCGCCGGTGTGGTTTAAACCACCTCTGATACCGGCGGGATTGGCGGCGCGGGCGGGCTCCGGGGTCCTGGTGGGGTGGGGGGCGCGGGGTGATCTGACCCCAGGGGGTGCCCCCACGGTGGCCTGGCCCGTGATCGGGGCCCACCGATCGGGGGGCGGGCCTGTGCCGTGGGGGCACTTTTTTTCTTCCGCCCCGCCATTGCCTTCACCATGGTGGGGGCGGAAGAGACGCCCTCCCCTGCGCATGCGCCGGTATGACGTCAGCAGCCGCTGACACACCGGCGCATGTGTGGACTTCCGCCGCCGGCGAAGGCCTTTCGGCCCCGGCTGGCGGGGCGCCAAAGACCGTTCGCACCGGCCGGTGGAGCGGGAGCCGCTTCGGCTCGGGCCTAGCCCCTCAATGTGAGGGCTTGGCACCTAAAGGTGCGGAGAATTACGCACCTTTGGGGAGGCCCGATGTCAGAGTGGCTCACGCCACTCCATTCCGCCGGGACCCCCGTCCCGCCGGGTAGGGGAGAATCCCGGCCCGGATTTTGTTTACCCTCACCAATTGAAACATCTCCTCCAGCGCCCTCACACTCGGAAAGCTCCCCTCTATAAACATATCCCCCATTCTCTCAATCCCTGCTCTCCACCATATCCGGAAGCCCCCATCAAATCTTCCCAGGGCAAACCGGTGATTATTACAGATTGGGGACCAGACCGATGCTCCCTCTGCTCCCACATGTCTCGTCCTTTGCTCCCAGACTCTCAGGGCTGCCACAGGGCTGGTGGAGTACCGTGCCGGCGGGAACGGCAGAGGCGCCGTTACCAATGCCCCCAAACTGGTGCTCTTGCATGAAGCGCCTCCATACGCTCCCATGCCGACCCCTCCCCCACCACCCACTTCCTGATCATGGTTATATTTGCCGCCCAGTAACAGTTACTAAAATTTGGCATCGCCACCCCATCCTCTCCCCGACTCCACTCAAACATTACCTTCCTTACCTGCGGGGTCTTGCCTGCCAAAACAAAGCCAGAAATCACTTTGTTGACCCGTTTAAAAAAGGACCGCGGAATAAAGATGGGAGACATTGAAACACGAACAGGAATCGCGGGAGGACCGTCATCTTCACCCTCCCAGCTAATGACAAAGGGAGCGTATCCCATATCCGTATATCGTCCTTCATTTGGTCTACTAGCTGGGCCAGATTTAATTTATGCAGCCGGTCTCATTCCCGCACCGCTTGAATGCCTAGGTACCTAAAACTTCCCCCTACTAATCTAAATGGCAGCTCCCCCAATCGCCTCTCCTGTCCCCTCGCCTGGACCGCAAACATCTCACTTTTCCCCATATTTAGCTTACACCCCGAAAACTGGCCAAATTCCCCTAGAATCCTCAGGATTTCTTCCATCCCCTCTAATGGGTCCGATACATACAGAAGCAGGTCGTCTGCATAGAGCGAGACTCTGTGCTCCACACGGCCCCCACACCCCCCCCACACCCCCCCCCCCCCTCTCCCGGACCAGCCCCTTCCAGCCCCTTGAGGCTCTCAGAGCAATTGCGAACGGTTCTATAGCTCGTGCGAACAAAACAGTGTGGAGAGGGGGCATCCATGTCTTGTCCCCTGGTGCAGTCCGATGTTGTCCTATTCATCCGTACACTTGCCACAGGAGCCTGATACAGCAACCTGACCCAGTCAATAAAGCCCCGCCCAAATCCAAACCGTCCCAGTATCTCCCACAGATATTCCCATTCTACCCGATCAAAAGCCTTTTCTGCATCCATTGCGATCACTACCTCCACCTCCCTACCTTCCGGGGGCATCATGATTACGTTTAACCACCTTCTTACATTGGCCACCAACTGCCTACCCTTAACAAACCCCGTCAGGTCCTGGTCCTCCCCAATAACATCCGGAACACAATCCTCAATCCTGGAGGACAAAATTTTGGACAGCAGCTTGGCGTCCACATTGAACAGGGACATCGGCCTGCAGGACCCCCACAGCTCCGGGTTCTTGTCCCGCTTCAGAATCAGCGAAATCGTGGCCTGTGACATCGCCGGGGGCAGCACCCCTCTATTGAACATCCTCATCAACACCGGCCCCAATATCTCAGATAACTTTTTATTAAACTCCACTGGATGCCCGTCCGGCCCCAGGGCTTTACCCGCCTGCATGGCCTTCAGACCCTCCACTACCTCTTCCAACCCAATCGGGGCCACCAGCCCTTCTACCAGGTCCCTGTTCACCTTTGGGAAATTCAGCCCCTCCAAGAAGTGCCTCATCCCCTCCGGCCCCGTAGGGGGTTCCAAACTATACAGCCTACTGGAGAAATCCCTAAACACTTTATACACCCCTGCTGAAGCTCCAATCAGGTTCCCTATCTCCCTGGCTGCCTCCCTCTTTCTAAGCTACTGTGCAAGCATTCTGCTGGCCTTCTCTCCAAGTCATAGATCGCCCCCCTCACCTTTCTCAGCTGCTCCACCGCCCTCCCTGTGGTTAACAAGCCGAACTCTCCCTGTAGCACCGCCGTTCCCTTAAAAGCCCTGCCTCTGGGGTCTCCGCATACCTCCTATCGATCTGTAGTATCTCCTTAACCAGTCGGTCACCTTCTCCCTATGGGCCCCTATTGAGATCAGCTCCCCTCTAACCGCCGCCTTCAATGCTTCCCAGACCATCGCTGTTGAAGTTTCCCCTGTGTCGTTGACCTGCAGGTAGTTCTGAATACATTTCCTCAGCCGCTTGCACACCCTCTCCTCACCTAAAAGTTCCACATCTAACCTCTGAGATTGTGATCGCCAAGTACCCGTGTCCACCACCCCTGCCAGTAAGGCCCTGCTCAAAATGAAGAAATCAATCCGAGAGTACACTTTATGCATGTGTGAGTAGAATGGGAACTCCTTCACCCTCGGCTGCCCAAATCTCCATGGATCCTCCCCCCCCTCCTAACCCTTTTAGTTCCTTTGCCATTGCTCCTGCTGCAGCTTCAGCCCAAGCCGTCTCTGTCTTTCTGTTTCTGCCTTTACGAGCATTTCTCATCCTTCTCTCCATGCACCGATGTGGGAATTCAGGACACAATTGCCTCTGTCTTCAGTTTTACAATTCAAGTCCGGTAGAAAATCGGGGGAAAAGGTCCAAAAGTCCGACCCGAGCTGGAGCCACCAAATGTGCGATTTACTCCTTCATAGCCGCCACCGGAAGTCTGGATTTCAGATTCTAACCACTCGCTCCATGTTTGTTTTGCCTCTGGTCCATTTCCCAATCAACCAAAATTGCTGTCCTCTGATTTTTGACTCTTATTGGCAACATTTTCTCCCAATCTACTCTGTGCATCACTATCAAATTTCCTCACAACCTTCTCCTCTCTAAAGAGAACGATCCCAATTTCACCAATCTATCCTCGGAACCGGATTCTCTCATCCCAGGAATCATTCTTGTAAGTATTTTCTGCATCCTCTCTAATGCCTCCGCACCCTTCCTGAGGTGCAGCGCCCAGAATTAAACATGATACTCCAGTTGAGGGTGAACCAGTGTTTTACATCAGCTCATCAAAGCTTCCTTGCTTTGTACTTTATGCCTCTGTTTATAAATGACAGGCTCCTATATGCCGTATCAACCACTTTTTAAACCTGCACTGCTACTTTCAATGCAGCCCCCCCCCCCCCGGCGATTCTCCGCGCTCAACGGGCCGAGTGCCCGCCAAGTTCAGCTGAGTCCCGCCGGCATCATTCGCATGTGGTCCTACCCGGCAGGACCTCGGTGTTCTGGCCACGGGGGCCTTTTTGTTGGGGGGGGGGGGATCCGACTCTGGGCTGGGGGGGGGGGGGGGGGGGGGGGGCCTCCACGTTGGCCAGGCCCACGATTGGGGGCTACCGATCGGCAGGCAGGCTAATTCCGGGGGGGAGGGGGACCTAGGGGGCCTATGTTCATCCGGGCCACCCCCCCCCCTCCCCCCCATTCCCCCCCCCCCCCCCCCCCCCCCCCCGGAGTCAGACATATATCTATCTATCACCCCCTGGACCTGGGGCAGCCAGCGATAGCGGCAAATCCCGCTGCCTGGGCATCATGGTAGGCTTGATCCCGACTGAAGTTTACGTAGTCCGCTGCCTGGACTTATAGGGCATCCATAATGGTGCAGATGCACCTATGTATGGATGTCTGAGAGGTCCCAGGCAGACCACTCTCAGCCCCTGGAAAATTCCGTGGTAAAAAATGTTCAAGGCGACCGTCACCTCAATGGCCACCAGGAGTGGGCATCCTCCTCCAGACCACCACGATTCCAGGTCAGCCATCTTCTGGCACAGGTGGAACATGGTCTCCTTGGTTAGTGACATTAACCTCTTCGGCGATATGCTTGGTCTGGCAGGTCCTCGAAGGACAAGTAGCAATGGTATAAATGTGGCCTAATGCAGCACCTCCTTTGCCCCTCCTCATTGACCTTTTGGACGGCCGGCTCTCCAGCCTCACCAGTTCCTACTCTTCTGGGGCAGGCTCCTGTTGGGCAGGGCCCTCCCCGAGCAGCACCTGTGCCTGCAGCCCCAGTGCCTCCGCATGGGCAGCTGCGGCCAGGTATATAGCGCGCATTCCAGGCTGTAGTCCGAAATTCATTCTCTGCTGCGGGAGAAAAGAGAAAAAATGTTACCAAGATGTGTATTCCTTTGCCTGTCCAATTCCAACAGGCTAAACGACAACCCTGAGCTGTACTTTAACTTCACCCTCCAAATGTCTTCCCTCAAAACCCACCCCTACCCCTCAGCGCCAATCCTCCCCCTATATTCTGCCTTCCCCACTGCACCCCTGACCCCATCACGGAGTGTCACTGGGGGACATCTTACCCACCCCCATCCCTGTACTGGTCGCTGCCGTAATCCGTCTCAGCGATAGGCTGTGCAGCCCCTGTCCTGTCTCCATAGTGCGGTCTACTGTGGGTGTCCTCACGTGGTGGGCCGCATGTTATCCCACCAACAGGGTGGCACCTGGTTGTGTGGTGGAGATGTTCACGGTGTGCCACCAATTGCCTACATGCTTAGAGGTTTGTGTGTGGGTCAGGTCTCACAGATGGGGTTGAGCAAAAGGACTGGGCATCTGCTGGGAACGGAGCTGCAGTGTGATATGGATCCTGGATGTGACACACAGGTTGTGACAACCTGACCAGGGACAGGATGGGTGGGAGCAGGAACGCAGTGGACAGGCAGGGCTTGGAGACAGCTGGTGGTCCTGCGGAGTGAGCTAGCTGATGGTGTCTCTGTTGAGGCCTCTGCCTTGAGAGGGGCAGTGTGCCAAGGAGGGTGACAAAGGCCACGGTGCATGTGTCCTTTGTTTGGGATGGGCTGTGCTATTCCCCTGCTTCCCCTGCAGTGGGGCTGCACTTCCGATGTGGACACTGAGGAGTGGCAGCACCTGGTTTGAGTTTGGCCCCGCCCATTCCATTGATGGGTCAACTGGGGTCTGAGGGTTTCCAGAGGGGTGTCCTGGGTGGGCTCCCAAATGACCAGAGGCTCTGTGAACATCTACAGGACACAGTGAGCAGTCAGCAGAGTGAGCGGCTGGGGGCCTGCGACTTGTACAAAATGGTTGCTTTTAAAACAAATACGGCAGCAATGGCGATCTGTGCCCACACTGGGAGCGCAAATCAGGAAGCGGGTCACAACCGTTTGCCATGCAAATTTATGCATGATGAGGATTACGATAGATTCCCTGGGGAATCCCACTATCAGGCTGCCATTTTGAGCAGGTAACCCAATAGCGAGGTCCCGTGGCTTGGGCCCCCCTCCCCTCTGCAATGTAATTCAGCCCCCCTCCCCCCCTGCCCACAACACAATTCAGCCTCCCGCCCCCTTGCAAGGCAACTAAGCCCCCTGCCCCTCCCCCAGGATTGTCTGGGTCAGCCACCCACAGTGCAGGGACAACCCAAACACTCCCATTGCCCCCCCCCCCACCAGAGACCCTCTAACTAGTGAGACTTGCACCAGAGACTCCCCCCAGAAGAGCGACCCCTGTCTGGAACCAGAGAGCAATCCAGACAGAAGCAGCGAAAAAAAAAATCACTGCTTTAAAACTCACCTGTTCAATACATCTGCTGGCACAGGTACAGGAAGCAGCAATTGTCAATTCCTGGAAGAGAAAATCAGTCAGCTGGTTTTAAACTCCCTCAGACCTTTGATCTGCAAGTCATTCATTCATATCTCTGTGAAATTGCTTTCCCTCGGCTGTGATTGACAGCTTCCCCACACACCCAGCTGTCTGCATTGTTTCTTCACACTTGAGTGGCTTTGAAGTGGCTGTGAAACTAACCACGATGATCATTAACATCAAGCTATGATTAACAGCTCCTGGACCACATCAGAGAGAATTAAGTGCTTTCTGTTAGTTTCACAGCGAGGTACTTCAGGTAACCTGAGGGCCACCACTCTTGAAGTGAGGGACAAGATTGAGGGGCCTTCGTGAATTACCTCAACCGGTACGGGAATTGAACCCGCACTGATGGCATCGCTCCACACCACGAACCAAACTTCCAGCCAACTAAGCTAACCGACCCCCCCCCCCCCCCCCCCCCCAAATCCATGTGGAGATGGCAGGGATTGAATGTGGGTCCTCATACATGCAAAGTGGTGTGCTCTACCACTGAGCTATATCCCCTACATTGGTCATCAATTAAGCATCTGAAGATAGAACATAGAACATAGAACAGTACAGCACAGAACAGGCCCTTCGGCCCTCAATGTTGTGCCGAGCCATGATCACCCTACTCAAACCCACGTATCCACCCTATACCCGTAACCCAACAACCCCCCCCTTAACCTTCCTTTTATTAGGACACTACGGGCAATTTAGCAAGGCCAATCCACCTAACCCGCACATCTTTGGACTGTGGGAGGAAACCGGAGCACCCGGAGGAAACCCACGCACACAGGGGGAGGACGTGCAGACTCCACACAGACAGTGACCCAGCCGGGAATCGAACCTGGGACCCTGGAGCTGTGAAGCATTTATGCTAACCACCATGCTACCCTGCTGCCCCAAGATGGAACGGTCTAGAGATTGGCTTGATAACTCTTACACAGAGACAGCACAGGCACTACAGGCCAAATGGCATTCCTTTGTGCTGTATCTTTTTATGATCCAATGAGTCCACAACTCATGACAAACATTGGAACAGCTCATCTAGGGAGCATCAGTGGAGGAATGCAAATGAGTCTACAATGATTCATAGTAATCAAATATAGAGGCGAGAGAGTAATGGAATAGAACAAATGATTTCATGCAATTTTTACACAGAAAGCTGACTCCACAGAACTCAGCATCTATTGCTTTGCGACACCCATCACATTGAAAATAATTGAGATGGTGGCACTTTGCTGACAACATCATTAATAACATAGCACAGAAGTATTGATACCTGACAGTCTGGACTATGCACAGGATATGTCATTTCAGTGGAATTCTTTGAAGGCCACATTATTGAGTAACCTTGCAACATGCTGGTTCCTCCAGCTATTTGGATGTGGCACCAGCCAGCTATAGTGAAGAATGCATTGCCACAAACACAAGTGAAACTTTCAGATTCAGTCCAAAGCCCTGCTTGCTGATGTGCGCACATAAAATGCCAGCTTTCACCCTGGTAGTGCCCATATCAGCTGGCAGTGCCACTTGGGCACATTTGCAGTGCCAGTCTGGCACTCAGCTGGCACTGTCAGGATGTCAATCTGGCACTGCCAGGGTGCTCAGGTGGCAGGAGTCGTACCAGGGCACCACCCTGGCCAAAGGACATGCAGCTGGGAGCCTCTGACCCCTCGGAGACCCCCATGAGTGCCGGTCTGTCTGGTCTCCATTTGTGGGGACCAGGGGTGAACTGCGCTCGTCCAAGCTCTCTGAGGTGAAGGGGATGAATCCCAAAGCCTTGGGTACCTCAGGAATCTGTACATGAGAATGAGACTAGCTGTCTCACTCTAATACGCAGATTTCCCGAAACATAATTCCGTCCACAATAGGATTTACATTGCAAGATTGTGTTGGATCTTGAAAAGCGTTGCGAGCCAGAGAGATCCCATAAGCAGGATTTCCTGGCTGTTATTGGCTAAGCTACAATGCGGTGAGCTGCTTTTGAGGTGCAGCATGGCCATTGGATTGTGCCAATTATAACAGAAGCATAGAAACATAGAAAATAGGAGAAGGAGGAGGCCATTCGGCCCTTAGAGCCTCCTCCACCATCCATTATGATCATGGCTGATCATCCAACTCAATAGCCTAATCCCACTTTCTCCCCATTTCCTTTGACCCCGGTCGACCCAAGTGCTACATCTAATTCTTCTTGAAAGCGTACAGGGTGGGATTCTCCGTCGGCCGATGGCAGAATAGGAAATACAATTGGGCGGAGAATCGGTTCCAATGCCAAAATGGTGGTGGCCGCAGTTTCACGCATAATTGCAATTTCCTGTTGTTTCGACTGTGGAGTAAATGTGTTCCAGAACACACGTACATTAAACACGCTTGGTATATCATTAATGGGCCCTTCCCGATTCTCTGTCTCCACTGGCACAAATTGCCGATGGCGAGGTTCACTTGTGCTTTTAAAAATTGTGAAACAGGCACCGTTGCTGCTGAGGGAGAGGTGGGGTACGGAAAGCATCCAACATCGCCATGGTGAAGACCATGGCCAAGGCGGAAGGAAAAGAGTGCCCCCATGGCACAGGCCCGCCAGCCATTCGGTGGGCCCCGATCGCAGGCCAGGCCACCGTGGGGGAACTCCCCGGGGCCAGATCGCCCCGCGCCCCCCCCCCCCCCCCCCAGGACCCCGGAGCCCGCTTGCACCGCCTGGTCCCACCGGTAAGGTAGGTTGTTTGATCCACGCCGGCGGGACCAGCATGGCAGTGGCAGGACTTAGGCCCATCGGAGAATCCCGTCCCTGGTCTGTGAACTGTAGTGTCGGAGTGGGCGGGCGAACACAGCACACCGCTGACTGCCAACTGTGAACTTAGGGCAATAGGTCATATAGGTCTACTTCCAGGGCATCACTGTAGATGCCCTCTGGCCCCAGCCGATTCACCAGCGGGATGGGTGTGTGTGGGGAGTGACATGCTAATATACAGCTGCAGCTTCACGAGTGCCAATTTCCCGGTGAAGTCAACACCATTTCCCATTGAAATCGATCACGTTCCACGTGGCCCCGGTGCTAACCCCTCAACGGTCGCTGAATCGGTCCAGGTGCGGCGCCAGTTTTGCTGTCGTTATGCCACAAATCTTGCCCTGGCGTCAACACTAAGTTTTGGGAATAGGGAATCCAGCTGACAATGTTTTGGCCTCAACTACTTTCTGAGGTAGTGAATTAGACAGGATGACCACTCTCCGGGTGAAGAAAGTTCACCTCATCCCTGTCCAAAATGATCTATCCCGTATCCTCAGCCTGTGATCACTGGTTCTGGACACCCCCACCATCGGGAACATCCTTCCTGCAGCTATGCTGTCTAGTCCTGTTAGAATTTTATCGGTTTCTATGAGATCCTCCTTCATTCTTCTGAAATCCAGCAAACACAATCGTAATCAACTCACTCTCTCCTCATATGTCAGTCCTGTCATCCCAAGAATCAGTCTCGCAAACCTTCTCCTTCCAGAGCAAGAACATCCTTCCTCAGATAATGAGACCAAAACTGCACACAATATTCCAGGTGTGGCCTCACCCAATCTCTGTATAACTGTAGCAAGACATCCCTGCTCATTGTACCCAAATCCTCAGAATAATCAGAGAAAATTATGACACAGCACATGCTTGTGGTCTCAGTGATTAACTGAGAATTCAGCCCGTCAAGGTCAGAAAACAAATGGGACCAGTGATAGACTATGGTGGAAACACTGTTCTGCAGTTGTTGCTGTTGTAATGTGCCTTTAAGGGATATCGGCATGACATAACTAGAAGGGAAGTGTATCATGTTATCCAGTCTGAGTTTCACTTTTGCTTTAAGCAGAGCACCCACACACAGCCCTTTATGTCTCCAAGATAAACAACAATGTAAGACTGTTCTCATGGGCATATTGTAATAAATGAACCCACAATGTGTTTATGTGTGATTGTTGCCTTTTGCCTTACACAGCAGATAATCTCAAGGATTTATATCATGAGAGGGACAGAACAGTTGCCCTGCATGCATCTTGGCCACAAACATAATTTACAGTATCGCTTTGTGCTACTGGACACATTCTTGCATCTCGCAGATCTGTTGCTCAGATATTTGTACATATTTGGTGTACGATGCTTAAGTGGAGGCTCTTAACCCTGGTTATGCGGCCCTCCCTTTACTGCTCATGTTTTTGTTTCTGAATGCAGATCCAACTAAAGCAACAAGCATTCACTAAGGGAAACAAATAGCTTGGATTTGGAGAAACACTTTCAGTTGGTTGGGGAATCGAGGAATGGGGCCATAGTCTAAAAATTAGGAGTGAAATTAGGAAACACTTCTACACTCATGCTATGGGCCGGGGTTCAGAGAACCCCAAAGTGTATCATGGAGTTCACCTGACCCACAACTTATAATAGATTGTGGTATGGGAGCACACGGCCCACTCTACAGGTGTGGTACAACAGAAATTGGAAAAGTACTTTTTAAAGAAAAACAATGTTTATTCTATTCATTCAAGTTAACCTTTTTAAAACAAACAGTAAACATCTTAGCAACCATTAATTCAAATACAACGATCAAAGAATTCAACACTAAGTAATCTGGAAGCTGTCCTTTTAATATCCAGAAGGCTTAAAAATCAAATCTTTAACAGAAGCACATCAGATTAAAGTCACTACTGAAAACATTTATAATTCTGAATTCACGAAATGATCAAGAGGTAGTCTTTTAATGGCAGAGAGAACAGCAATACACCTGCTCTGTCTGGGTTCAGCTCCAACACTGAAAACAAAACCAAAAAGACACAGATACACCAAGCTTTTCTCAAAGTGAGACTAAAAAACAGAGCCAGAGCTCAGCTCCACCCACACTCTGACATCACTGCAGTAACATGAGCAGCCAAACATTTCTTAAAGTGACATTCTCATGACACTCAGTAGAAGTTCTGAACTCTTGCAGAAAAGTGAGGAAATTAACTATTTCATGATCTAGAATCTGAAGACATGGGCCGGGGTTTTCTGAGCCCGCGGCGGGTCGGAGAATCGCCAGTGATGCGGCAAATTCCCACCACGTCTCTCCGATGTCGGGATGCAATTCTCTGCCGACCGGAGAATCGGCGCCAAACGCGGCCGCTTGGTCGATGCGGCGCCGGTCGGGAGCTGCTGAAAGAGGCCTCCGCGGCAATTCTCCGCGGTCGACCAGCTGAATTCCCGCATCCCACGGCATGGTACCACCCGGCGGGAGCTCAACCTGGTACCACCCGGCGGGAGCTCGGACGCGCGGCCACGGTGGCCATCCTGGTTGGGGGCCTGGGGGTTCAGAGTCCGGGGGGGGTGCCTCTCAGGCCCGCGATCGGAGGCAACCAATTGGCGGGTGCCCGCAATCTGGAGGTGGCCTACTTTTTTCCGTGCGGGACTGCTGTAGGGCTCCGCCATGTTGCGTGGTGACGGCGCAGAAATGGCCACCACACGCATGCGCCATCGGGGCGATGGCCACCACACACATGCGCCGGCACGGCGACGTCTATCATGCACATGTGCCGACGCGGAGGTGGCCGTAGCTCGCATGCATGGACCCGCGCTAGCAGTGCAAGGCTGTGTATCGGCGCCCTAGCTGCGTGGAGCACTCCGACACCTTGCTGGCCCCCTGAGGGCCGCTGAATCACTGGGCCAGTCAGCCCGTTGACACCGGCATGCACCACTCCAGCGTTTGCGCTGGCATCAATACTTGGCAGGGATTTCGGAGAATCACGGCCATGGTCACCAATGTTGGAGCAATGAAATTGGGGGTGCACAAGAGGCTAGAATTGGCAGAGTCTAGAGATCTCAGAGGCTTGTCTACATAACAAAAGTCTCTTCACTTCAAAAGTAATTATTTGTATGTACATGATAATAAAATTAAACTACTGCGGATGCTAGCAATCTGAAATAAAAACAGGCAATTCAGGAAACACCCAGACCACAATTACATCGGAACAAGTGATCAAGCTAGCTCAGGCGATACAGTGCGCTGAAAAAGGCACCACTAAGTTTCAGAATGTGGCTAACGAGGAGGCTGACCTAGTATGGGGCGGTATGGCAAGGAGGTCTGTTGTCTATGACTCATCTGCTCGCTGAGGTCTCTGCAAACGCTCCCACTTGGATCGGATCCAATCACTACCTGCTCCCGGGCATAGTACAGCCATTTGGCCAATTCATTGGCTGCCAGCCAATAAATCAAAGTGAGTCCCACCCCATCTCATTCTCTGGTGTCAAAAAGTCTGAAGCTCCTGTTCAAACTAGCAGAGATTAGCAGAGTCTTCTCTCCTGTAATGTCTGAGTTCCTCATTCTCTCTGCTGCTTGACTTAAAGATTCATGTTCATTAATCAGCCATGGATCAAAAATTATAACAGTAAAATAAAAGAAAGAGGAAATAAGGGAATAAACTGGCAGGACCCTGACAAAACTGAATAACATCACAGAAAATAACTTTTCAATTAACAGTTAAACAGTTCTTGAAATAAAAGGAACCCCTTTTTACTTTACTGCTGACTTATACCTTCTATTTATCCAATTAAGCAAAGCCCATTACAGATCAAAAGCCATTCATAAGTAAAGTTAGCATCACAGGGTTACTAGCTGTACACTTGTACAGGTAATGCATGGAAATACTGCTTGACGAGAGAGAGAGATCCTTTCAGGAAACAGTCTGCAGGTCCTTCTGGCTGCATCAGACTACTGCTTAACCTGCCAGCCTTTGGAAAAAAAATGCTGCTGAGCTTAAAATCCTAGAAATTAAAATCTAGACTGCTTGTTACAGACCTGGCTTCTCCCAATAATCTCATCATCTTTATCCTACTCAGATCCCCTGACCTGATTACCTAAGTCTAAACACAATGTCTCAAATTATCTGCTCCCCACGGAATCTCCAGCAGTCATAACATAATTCCATTTGGCGTCTCTTTGTAAACACACACATGATTAGAATGAATGATGATCTCACTTTTGCGACATTGTAATTGCACCTTTGCAGACATAATGCCTGCCTGTAGGTTAAGCCAGGATTAAAATATATATATTATTGCAACAGAAATATATACCTTAACTGAAACTTCCAAAAACAGTACTGCAACAGATATATATACTATAATCAATATAAAACGTTCCTACATTCATCACAGAGTGAACTGCTAATGTTGTGGGGGAACCATCCCCAGGAGACGTGCTATGTTCAAGAATTCAGGTGCTTCTGTTGCAGCTGAAGGGGGGTAGATTCAAGCCGTTGCTATGTGAGGAAAAGCACATCAATGCAAAAAAAACAGCAGCAGCAGTCCACAGTGCCACTAAACATAATTGAGAAGAACACTAAAGAAGAGCATGAAATGCATCGGTTGAATGCAGTCCAATTGAATAAGGCAGCTCCAATTGAAATTGTCTTAAAGGTAAGTGGTAGACCCCCTTAAAATAAAGGTCAATGCTGGGGCTTCGGTGACCGTAGTGGGTGAGCAGACCTTCCAATATCTTTGTGCAGGAGCACAACTTGAAGAATACTATAGCCAAAGCTTTCGCCATATATCAGGGAGATTTTGAAGATCCTCAGAACAGTCAAGACCCCGATGGTCTATAAAGGGCAGGAGGCCAATCTGCCTTTGGTTGTTAGGGAAGAACATAAGCGCAATCTGTTGGGAAGAGAGGTTATGGAAGATTAGGCTCGACTGCCTGTAAATATGACAATGTCCTCCAAGATGTCTTAAGGGGGTATGAAGATGGCTTCCACAAAGAACTGAGCCACATTAAGGGTGCAATAATGAAGATGTCTGAGCTCTGGATAATGCTGGCATGACGCCATCGGAAGTGGCGTTACCGCTCGCTAATGTGGGCAGCCATGCAGAGTAAAGAAGCAGCCTGCACTGAACACACCTCTTTATTAAAGCCCCCTTAGTTTGTCAGCTTCCATGCCTCCTAGTATCAATCCTGCGGACACAACATCAACAGATTCTTTTACATCCTTTTTCCCTTCCATGGTTGACAGGATGTTACACCACTAAAACCTTGTCTTAAATCATGATAACCAATACTATATCACATTTTAGTTTGATAATTTAATTTAAAGCTCGCATGGTACTGTCCATCTTACTTCAATTTTCTTGCAGTAAATTCCATCATGTGAAGTCCGGTTGGTTGTTTGGTTGCTCATGCAAATCTCAAAGATCTGGCTGGCAAACACACTGATTATTGTTGGGGGTCCCTTGTAGTTTCGTAAGGGCCTCATTTACACACATATCTACACAGTTACGCGATGTCTTTGTTCTTTCTTGATCCCACTGACTTGCTTTGCTGCTTTTCAACAGTTCAAGCAGGTTTTGATGATTTTAAAACAATTTTTAATCCACTCCTGCCCCCATCAGCACTGTTGCCAGCTTCCTAAAAGCATGCTGGTTGAAAGACCAGCTGCAAATTGTGTTATGAAAGGATTCTCTTCACTCTGTTGTCAATAGAACAACAAAGTTTAGGACCTTTGATTTAAAACTGGAGCCAGCTCCAGGAAAACAGTGCCCGTTGCAAGCTGTACCCATCTAATGTAGCTAGTGGCAGCTGTGTACCAAGATACACCAGTGTTATGTTTGAGTCAGCAGTAGCATTTTCACCTCTTGAGTCAAAGGCTGTAGGTTCAAGTTGTACTCAACTTGGAGCACGATTTAACAGGGAAAGTTCTAAGTGTCATATTGGGGTCGACTTCCCGTGTGCTTCCCACTCAGTACTGGAAATGAAATGACACCTAGTACTGGAAATAATGGGCTTCAGGGCAGAACTGGCCATCCCGCCAGCTGATTCACTGGAACTGTGCCTGGCAGGTCCCTGCTAACAATGGGGAGCAGCTGATAGACCATTCCCTCTGAACAAACTCTCAGGGACCACAATTGGGCTGCTGCCTCCAGCCTACATCAAGACTGTGCCTTCTCCGGCGTCTGGCTGCCTGGGCTGCCACCAGCACCACAATGGCTGCAACTGCAGGGTCAACAACACCATCATGTTGGTATCTGGGAGGAATTAGAGACGAAGAGAGACCGACAATCAACTAGGGCTTCACCCCTGGACCCTCAAATACCCAAAGCCTCACACACCATTTATTGTTCCCGCCGTCTCTCAGAGTGTCAGCCAGCGAGCCAGTTGTGCTGGAGAACCCCGCTCTGCAAACTCACCCCTGGCCACAGCAGGAGCCCCTGGACCCCAAACTCCAGACCACTGCTGGGATCATTCAGGAGACCGTGCTCAGGTGCCTTCGCCAATCCACACACTCACCCCTGGTCGCTGGGATATCCCCAGTGCCGAAGCCCAACTCTAAGCTGTTTGATTGTTGGCTGTCGCCTCTGTGGTGTCGCCTGCCCCAGGATTCAGGCAAAGTATCCAGGCGTCACAGTATGATTGGGATATGGGACAATAATACTCATCTGAGACATGGCATCTGTACCCTCGGGAGAGCTTTCAAGTGCTCAAATAACTATCAATGACAATTTCCTATTAGCAATAGCCTTCAGCTGTGAAGCTGGGGGCTGCTCACAGTCAAAGGGAGTTAAAGTGACCTTCAATGACCTCCTGCTGGGAAGCCTACTAGTTCCTGTGAGACTGTTAGATTGGGCTTCCATCTCGCTAATGAGATGGAGATTGCCCTTAAATGGTCTCAACTGGTGCCTCACCATGTCTGGGTGGGATTCGGAACCCGCCAACGGAGTGGGCCGGTTAGATCGCGAACCAATCCGTGCCCAGTGTTAATCCTGATTTTGGCTTCTCCTGTGGTTTAACCGGCGCACCCGGATCCACACCAGTTGCAAAGCGGCCTTTAAATTGTGCCCATCATCATAAAAATCTAATCTACCACTCCAGTGGGAGTACTGTACTGTCAGAGACATAGATGCGCAATTTAATGGTCTCGTTTTGCCCGACTTGTTGACGCAATGAGCCGACCTCTGACGCGATTCACGATGCTCGAAAAGTCTCAAGTGATTCCACGAGATCTTGCAAAATGTCGCAATCTGGATTTGAACTCACTGCCAAAATCCAGATTAACATATTTAAATGAGACAGGCCTTGCCTGGGAGATCTTGCCAGTGCCCCATTTAGCACCAGTTTCCACAAACGTGGGCCAGGTGCAACGGCCCCTGGGGAGGTCTCCCCAGATCATTAGAGACCCCTAGATGGTTGAGCTCTGGGCAGAATGGTACCCTGGTACCCCCACTGGCACCCCGGCACCTTGCCAGGCTGGCAGTGCCAATATGCCCGGGTGCCGGGTTGCCATTGTCAAGGATTGGGCCCGGAGTGCATTGCCCTTAAGAGGTGGGGTGAGAGAGGGCTTGAGGACCCCCGAAGAGGTAGGTTGGGTGAAGTGGCCACGGTGGGGTGGCTGAGGGGGGAGTCAAAAGATCGGGGCAGCATTTAAAAATAGCACCCTGATCCTGGTGAGCTGAGCTTGTCAGTTCAGGAAATTAGGTCAGTGCAGGAAATTAGGTAAGTGCGGCCTTGGCACTCGCCGAGGCCAAAAGAAATGGCAAAGTCCCATTAAATAATGGTATAGTTCTCGCCGTCCCCGCTGAACCCGCCCAAATCGGGATTCCGATTTTGTCCCGTTAACTCTCGCCCGTAATATTTTGATGAGCTGTTAAACCTACCTATTCCATGGTACTATTCAAAGAAAACTTAGGGGGTGATCCTGGTGCCCTGGACAATCTTTTCATTCCAGTTTATGCTAATTAGATTTTCAAGTAATTTTAACGTGACTCACTAAGCTCTTTTAGTGACTTCAATTGATGGGTAAATGTTGGTCAAAGCACCAGGAGAACTCCTCTACTCTTCTTTGGCTAGCCACATAAATTTTTACATTCATTTGCAAGGACAGATGGAACCTTAATTTAACATCTCACTGGAAGACACCACCTCCATCTGTGCAGCACTCCCTCACTGTCAGCTTTGAATATGAATGTCTTGTGTCTGGGGCCTGAGCCATCGCTAAGACAAGACAGACCTTTAAACAGAGAACCATCCCCTTACTCCAGGAGCTTTACACAAGATAGATTAAAAATGGGAACATTAATTCCACAGGTGCCAAGCTTCAATGGATCCGGAAACTCAGCAAACACTAAAACACTCCACAAAGCACAGTTCACAAATTCAACGTGCTGCAAATTTTTAAGAACACTTCCTCTCCCCATCAATAGGTCTCTCCCTCAGTGAGTCTCTTCCTCTGGGCGAAATTCTCTGGCAGCGCTGTGCTCGAGTGAGAGCACAACGTGGCCGGAGAATCTCGGGAGAGCCCGATCGCGGGACCTCCTGGCAGCCTCCGTACCTCGCGGTATTCACCCAAGTCCCATGAAGCACCGGAGTTGGAACTTTGCCCAAGAGTGATGGGACCAAACGGCACTCCCGGAAGTAGGCCTTAAACCTACTTAAGACCTGCTCACCCAGGACACACCGGCCTCTCTTGATTCACCAGCATCCCCAGACATGCTGTAGCCGGGGTGCTGATCAGTGCTAGTCCACACAAACATGGGGGCTTTGTTAAGTGGACCAATTAACATTGAATTGCATTGCTGGCCTCACTGGGCTGAGCACTGGGGAGCTCGCGGCAATTCCCGTTCACTACCACACTTAGGAATTTTTCCGGAGAAAATTGCATCCATTGGGCGTGATTCTCCGAGGCCGTGCCGGTTGGGAGAATTGCCGGCCGTGCCAGTTTTCCACATGACGCCGGTCCAACGCGCTCCCGCGATTCTCCCAACTGGCGAAATCGGTCCCGTCGGGTGCCGGAGAATCGCCCGAGACACCCAAAATGGCGATTCTCCGGTACCCCTGCTATTCTCCGGCCCAGTTCACACCTTCGCCGTTCACACCTGGTAAATACAGTCGTCAGCCAGTCGTGCTGGCTGATGCTGAGCAGCGAGGAGGTGAGCGGATTGTCCCGGAGTTCCTGCAGACTGGGGAAGGCTTCTATCAGAACGCTGCGGCCAACGGGGCTTGGGGGGGGGGGGGGTTGGGGGTTGGGTGGGTGGGCAGGGAGTTGGGAGGGGGGGGAGGGAGGGAGGGAATGGAGGTGTGAGGGAGGAGGGAGTGGAGGTGGGAGGGGGGAGGGAGTTGGGAGTGAGGGGAGGGAGGGAGTGGAGGGGGTCGTCCATCCGCAGATGCCACATGTCAGCCGCCCAGCCATGGCAGGTCGGTGATGAGGACATACCCGCAGGTTGTCGTGTGGCTGATGGGCAGAGGCGACTGGTGCACCGGTGAGGAGGACGGTACCTAGGGTGTACCGTGGCCGAATGTCATTCGAGGCCCTACCGGACATCACATGCAGGAAGAGACTACGGTTCAGCAGGGAGACGGGCGCACATATCTGCCACCTTGTGGCGCACCTCGCACCACGTGGAGGACACGCTATATCGGTGTCCATCAAGGTGACGGTGGCCCTAAACTTTTACGCTACTGGGTCCTTCCAGTCGCCAAACGGGGACCTATCTGGGGCATCACAGGCATCGGTCCACAGGTGCATCCGGGCCGTGACCGACGCCTTGTTCGCCATCGCGGACAGGTACATTAAATTCCCCGAGGACCGAGCACAGCAGGCAGCACGAGCCCGTCGATTTGCCAAGGTGGCTGGGATATTGATGGTCAAGGGAGTGATCGATGGTGTTCATGTCCCCATGCGCCCACCTGCAGACAACAGGGAAGTGTTCATGAACAGGAAGGGCGCATACTCAATGAACATTCAGGTGGTCTGCGACCCCCACATGAGGATCATGCACGTGTGCGCAAGGTACCCCAGGAGTGTGCATGACGTCTACATTCTGGCACAGTCGTTCATCCCCGCAATGTTCGAGGGACACCGCCCCCCCGGCTGAGGGGATTGTTGCTGGGCAACAGGGGTTAGGGCTAGGGTTAGGGTGGGAGGGAGGAGGGAGTGAGGGGAGGGAGGGAGTGGAGGGAGTCGTCCATCTGCAGATGCCACATGTCAGCCGCCCTGCCATGGCAGGACGGTGACGAGGACACGCCCGCAGGTAGTCGTGTGGCTGATGGGCAGAGGCGACTGGTGCACCGGGGAGGAGGACGGTGTTAACTGACCACTGGACGCAGATAGTGACCAGGGGTTAGGCTGGCCGTATGTCAGCAGCGCGACCAGGCCACCGGGGCACACAGGTATCCCATGGCACCCGGCTGCCGAGGTGTCGAAGAACCTCCGTGTAACATGTCGTTTCTCTCCCCCCCCACCACCCTTCTCCAGGTCACCATGTATGCCAAGCAGACAGCGATGTTCACCGCAGTGGTTGGAGCTGCACTGCAGTTGGCCATCCAGCAGCGTCGACTGTGACAGCCCACAGTGGATGCAGATGCAGGGGATGCTGCTGCAGCAGAGGGGATAGCCGCGGAGTGGCCCGTCGTCGCCGTACAGGCCGCAGGCACTCATGGCCGGTATGTCAGGGGGATACCAAGGGGAACATTGACCCCCAAACAGTGAGGAAGGCACAGGATGTGGGCACTGATATCGAAGTGGATGGGGGGGAGGAGGAGGAGGAGGAGCCACTGATGGTGGTGCCAGGGCACCACAGGCAGCCAGCAGCGCCTAGGGTGTACCGTGACCGAATGTCGTTCGAGGCCCTTCCGTACATCACATGCAGGAGGAGACTACGGTTCAGCAGGGAGACGGTCGCACATATCTGCCACCTCGTGGCGCACCTCGCACCACGTGGAACGGGAGGAGGACACGCCATACCGGTATCCATCAAGGTGACGGTGGCCCTACTGTGTCCTTCCAGGCGCCGAACGGGGACCTATCTGGGACATCACAGGCATCGGTCCACAGGTGCATCCGGGCCGTGACCGACGCCTTGTTCGCCATCGCGGACAGGTACATTAAATTCCCCGAGGACCGAGCACAGCAGGAAGCACGAGCCCGTGGATTTGCCAAGGTGGCTGGGATATCGATGGTCAAGGGAGTGATCGATGGTGTTCATGTCCCCATGCGCCCACCTGCAGACAACAGGGAAGTGTTCATGAACAGGAAGGGCGCATACTCAATGAACATTCAGGTGGTCTGCGACCCCCACATGAGGATCATGCACGATTGCGCAAGGTACCCCGGGAGTGTGCATGACGCCTACATTCTGGCACAGTCGTTCATCCCCACAATGTTTGAGGGACGCCCCCCCCCCCCCGGCTGAGGGGCTGGTTGCTGGGCGACAGGGGTTATCCGTTGAGGTCATGGCTGATGATGCCAATACAGAGGCCTCAGACCAATGCGGAGAGCCTATACAATGAGGCCCATGCAGCAACCAGGGGTGTGGTGGAGCGGTGCTTCGGCTTGCTGAAGATGCGATTCAGATGCCTGGACCGCTCCGGAGGAGCCCTGCAGTACCGGCCCGACAGGGTCGATCGCATAGTTGTGGTCTGCTGTGCGCTGCACAACATTGCTGTGCAGAGGGGAGATGCCCTGGTGGAGGAGTCGGAGGGAGAACCCAATGGCTGCGGAGCTAACGCAAACGAAGAGGAGGAGGATGAGGAGGAGGATGAGGAGGAGGAGGTGGAGGAGGATGGTGCGCAGCAGGGTGGGGTGAGTGGCGCCGGACACAGACACGACCCAGGTGCTGGTTATGTCCAGGAGGCTGCACGACGGCACCGTCGAGGACAGCGGGCACGCAACGCGTTGGTGGCCGCAAGGTTTATGCACCACGTGGGAGGGACTCGCTGAACACTACCACTGGCATCACCAGTCGTGCACGCGGGCATCACACAGCACACACCACACCCCGCACCCCCACTCCGCGTACACGGCACCAATTCCACATCACCTTACCACTGCGGCACTACGGGATTGCACTACATTGATGATTGTGTAAGCGGGTGTGATCAGTGCCATGTTGAATGATGACAGCCCGATCTGTGATGAGCTGTGAGCTCAGATTCGTTAGACAAAGTCTGACTCATGGTAATAGCTGAACCATCCATCTCGGTGGTCACTGCGTTCGTCACGGACACTCCATCACGTGCCCATGTGGGGTAGCTGGTGTCGGAGTGCCAAGGACTACGGTGTCCGACTGTGGGGTGGGGGGGTCGGGGGGTGGGGTGGGGAAAGGGACAGCACACCCGGCACCGACGTTGAACCGCTCGCCCACCCGAGCGACACTCGGTCACCCTCACGAGCCCCGTGGCACCAGACATAACACAGAGTCTGACAAGTTAGGTGCAGCAGTGAGTTTAATTGTGAAATTAACATACAGATGCCCTAGCCCCGACAACTAAACTGTGCCCTGCACCTGTGCCAACTTACTATGTGCGTAACTTCTTTGCCTTACGGGCCCTACCACTGCGTCTAGGTGTCTCCCCAGATGGTACAGCGGGAGTGGAGGCGGACTGCTGAGAATCACGCCCCGTGACATGGTTCCCCGTCAGCACGCGTTTCCTGGGGCGGCCCGGCTTCGATGGGCCAGGTACTCGGCGGGCATGCTGGATGGCGTGGTGCCACTCTGTCCTGCCTGCTGCCCACCAGATGCGCCAGGGACGGGACGGGGGGAGGCCGAGTGTTGAGGGACACCCCGTGATGGAGTTAATGGAACGGGCCCCAGAACCTCCTCCTCCCTCAGGTAGCCCGGTGGCCCCCGGGCCTCACTGTGGGACGGAAGTGCGATCGGAGACGTGCCCCATCGCCCCATTGACACCTGGCGCTACCAGTCCTGGAGGCCTGTAACGGTATCGACCAGGGTCCGAATGGTCGCAGAGACAGAGCCCAGGGAGTGCGACATTCCTGCCAGGGACTGTGCGACCTCAACCTGTGAGTGCGCAATGCCATCCAGCACGTGCATCAGGCGGTCGATGCTCTCCGCGACTGACTGCTGGGACTGCGCCATTGCCTCCTGGGACTGGGCCATGGCCTGGTGAGACTCGGCCAGGGCCCAGAGCGTGGCGGCAATGTCGTTTGGCTTTGGTGCATGGCTGCCTGTGAGAGGGCAGCCCTCTCCTGGGCCATGATGACGCGTGCACGTGAAGTCCAACGCCTTGCAGAACCTGACCAATGGCCGAAACCGTTTCACCCATTGCCTCGACTGCGGACGCCACCCGTGCGGTGTCGGCCTGGGTGGCTGCGATGAGTGGCACCACTCCCTGCTCCTGTACGCGGATGAACTCCTCCAACTGCGTCTGCAGCTGCTGGAAGACGGCCCTCATCCCGTCATTGTGTCCCTGGGTTTCCAAATGCATCGGGTGTCCGGGTGGGTCAAGTAAATCCAGTAACCCGGGAACCGTCTGGGCGGCAGCTGGATGCTGGGCCTGGGCTGCCCTCCGACCGTCCAGCCCCTCGGCTGCTCTGAACTCCACCTGCTGTACCGGCTCGGCTGTGTGGTGCACACCAGGCCGTGACCCAGGAGCCTCATCACTTATTTGCCGAACCCAGGTGAGTGTCTCTGGGATGGTGGATGTTGTGGAGACAGCAGTGCCCCAAGCTCAAGGTCCTCGTCCGTTAGTAAGTCCGGTGTGTCCTGGTCCCACTCATGGCCCGGCGCAGGGCGCACGCGCCCCATGTAAAGTTCCGCATCGGCTGACTCCGTCGACTGTGTGGCCGTCCTCTGTGCGTCTACGTCCACTGTCCCCGTCCTGTCCCCGTCACTGTGGTGGGTCATGGCCCGACTTCGGGCAATGCACAGCCATGATTGTCGTCACTGTCCATCCTCTGTACGTCCCCCTCCAGAGTCCCGGAATGAGAGGATGGCCCTCCTGGCCGACCTCCTGCCACCCTCTGGCATGCGACCCTAGGTGTGAGTGACGTTGCGGATGGTCGGCACTGTATTGGCCGACATGGCCCTGGACGTTCGGCGGCTGGCCCTGGGGAACAGAATGATACGGGGTTCGTTAGACACGCTCGGCTGGGTGTATGGTGGTCCAGTGGGCAGAGTGTGAGGGGTGAGAGGATGGGTGGTCCAGTGGGCAGAGTGTGAGGGGAGAGAGAATGGGTGGTCCAGTGGGCAGAGTGTGAGGGGAGAGAGGATGGGTGGTCCAGTGGGCAGAGTGTGAGGGGAGAGAGGATGGGTGGTCCAGTGGGCAGAGTGTGAGGGGGAGAGAGGATGGGTGGTCCAGTGGGCAGAGTGTGAGGGGAGAGAAGATGGGTGGTCCAGTGGGCAGAGTGTGAGGGGGAGAGAGGATGGGTGGTACAGTGGGCAGAGTGTGAGGGGAGAGAGGATAGGCTGGGGAGGGGGGGGGGGGGCATGCAGGATTGTCTCACTTGCTCTTGCTTCTGTGCCTCCAACCTCGCATTGCGCGACATCCCGGGTGGCGGATCCCCCAGCGAGGTCCAGTGCCCTCTGTTTGAAAACTGTTGGGGGTGCAGCACGGGCAAACCCCCTCCGGTTCTCATATGCTCCCAGTTGTTGTGAGCTGTCTTGTCCTGTTGGAGCGGGGAGGGGGGGCATGGATAGAGCATCACAATTAGGCAGGTATCATCAGGGCGTTCAGATATAGGCTACATTAATGCTGCGTGGGGGGAAAATTGGAGCCACACCATGGCATCTCTCCAGGGGGTCGCAAGGCGCTCATGTGGGTCTGCTACAACATTGTTCAACCCCCTCCACTCACTCTCGCCCCCCCCCCACCCCCCTCATGCCCGGGGAGTGGTGGGGGGGGGGGGTGATGAGGGACATGGGGGGGGGGGGATCCCCCCCCCTCGTGCCCGGGGAGTGGTGGGGGGGGGGGGGTGATGAGGGACATTGGGGGGGAGGGATGGTTGTGACCCGGGGGAACCCTTGTGGCACTTACCCTGGCAGCCCTGGTGAGGTCGTGAAGCTTCTTCCGGCACTGCTCCCCGGACCGAGGGGTCTGCCCCACAGCACTCACTGCCGTGCCAGCCTGTTTTTGGATAAGAGTTGGCTATTTAGAATTGAGGTAAGGAGAATTTTTTTCTCTCAGAGATTATGAATCTTTGAAATCCTTTACACAACATGGTTCTGGATGCTCAAATAACCTCACAGCTGAGATTAAAATATATAGGACTGGGGTGTGAAATAGGGATTAATAGAAAAATTAAGCAATGATGTTATTGAATGATGGAGCAGGCTCAAAGGGATTGCAGTGGAGTAATGCTGCTCCCATTTCCTCTGTTCTTGTGTTCTCCCTTCTCTCTCTAATGTTGCTCCAGCTCTCATTCTTTATTAAATCTCTTTGTCTCTGATCTTTGCAGGAGTGTCTATCTGAATCTTTTCCAAATCAGAAAATACTTAAACCTCCCCAAACCAGCCCTTAACAGGCTACATGGAGACTGAAACAGCGCAACAGTGCTATGAGAGAAGGCTGCAGTTAAAAATCACCCATCTATGAATGCCAGACCAATTTACCAGCCATATCTACAGCTACGTAACATTGGTAGCCTTAACACAAAAAAACACTTAGTAGGAGCTTTAACATTTTTTAACACTATTGAATGTACTCAATTTAGGAGCAAGAGATAAAAGAGTAGCTTATCAAATAATGTAAATTCTTATCATACATACAGTCAATGAGATGCTTTTAATGGCTTCCTGCCTAGTATAAACATGATAGGCATTGTTGCTCCTCTGGGCTTTGCAATATGCTTGTTCATATTTCTATTGTTATATTAATGGGCTGCCAAATTCGATCCTTATTTCATTGTCTATTTAGGTACTGATGGCACCGATGTATATAATGCCCATATATCTGTAAAGTTTGTTAAAAAGACAAACTAAGGATGTTGTTAAAATAAGTTGTATGTGACACCTGTAACACCAAATACTGATATATTAAAAAACTGTTTTTTACTCAGTCAATTCAATCAATGCCTTCTTGGGATTGATTTATGCTCTTCAAAGGTTGTTGTTTTTCTTTTATTGAGATAATGGATGGATTTCCAGTTTGGAGTGACACATTTCTTACTCAGACACAGATATCCAAAACAGATGCTAGAATTTAAAATAAAAATCTCATGTGCAGCTTTGGCTCTTTGTGCGAGAACTGAAGTATTCTTACTTCATGTTTATTATACAATTCAGTTCTGGGGATGGTCTGGACAACATGAATAAACTAACCTTCCTCATCCCTCTTGATCTGCCTGCAGTTTGACCGCACGGTTGACCACACCATTCTCCTTAAACATTCTCCACTGGCATTCTGCATGTGCCCCTGGCTCCATTCTTATCTCTCTTATCATAGCCAGTGAATCACCTGCAATAGTTCTGTTTCCATCCCTGCATCATTACCCCCAAGAATCTATCCTGGGGAAACCTCCTATTTCTTATCACCAAGAGGCAGCATGTAGATATCATTCAAAAACACATTAGTTTTCATATGTACACTGATTATTTCATAGAATTTACAGTACAGAAGGAGGCCATTCGGCCCATCGAGTCTGCACCGGCTCCTGGAAAGAGCACCCTACCCAAGCCCACACCTCCACCCTATCCTCATAACCCAGTAACCCCACCCAACACTAAGGGCAATTTTGGACACTAAGGGCAATTTATCATGGCCAATCCACCTAACCTGCACATCTTTGGACTGTGGGAGGAAACCGGAGCACCCGGAGGAAACCCACGCACACACAGGGAGGATGTGCAGACTCCGCACAGACAGTGACCCAAGCCGGAATCGAACCTGGGACCCTGGAGCTGTGAAGCAATTGTGCTATCCACAATGCTACCATGATGACACCAGGTTGTACCTCACCGCCACTCATCTCGACTTCCACACTGTTGGTAAATGATCAGATTGCTTGACCAGTGTCCACAACTTGATGAGCCGAAATTCCCTCTCGTTAAATGCTGGAAAATCTGTAGCCATTGTCCTCAGTCCCTGTGCTACAAACTCTGTTCCCTTGATATTGACTCCATTCCTCTGACTGGCAAACTGCCGAGGCAGAACGTGTCTGTTTGCAATTTGGTGTCATAATTGACCAAGGTGAGCTTCTGACTCCCATATCCACACCAGCACAAACTGCCCATTTCATACCTCCATAACATCGATCATCTATACCCCTGCCTCAGCTCATCAGGTGCTGAAACCCTTGTCCAGGCCTTTGTTACCTCTAGACCTGGCGTTCCAATGTACTCCTGGCTGGGTTCCCAAATGTTACCCTCTGTAACCCTGAGGGTTTTCCAAAATTCTCCTCTGTGGGTTCTTACTAAAACCAAGTCTAGTTATTCAGCCATCACCCCTGTGCTCTCTGATCTATATTGTTCATGGTTAAGCGATGCCTCAAGTTTAAAATTCTATTCCTCGTTTTCAAATCCTCCTGTGGTCTCATTGTCGGTACTTTTGTAATCTCCCCCAGCTCTACCACCACCCTGGATAACTATGCTTATCTAATTATGGCATCTTGACCATCCTCGATTTGAATTAATGGCCACGTCTTCATCTGCGTAGGCCTGAAGCTAAACTTTTCCCTCTCTGTACGCCTCTTTGTGATGTTCCTTTGAATCTGTCCCTTTGACTAAGTTTTGGGCCATCTGCCCTAATATCGTTTTATGGAACTCAGAATCAAATCTTTGCTTTATAATGCTCCTGTGAATTATCTTGTAACATTATGCCGTGTTAAATGTGCTTTACAAAGCAAGTTCTTGTAGTACATCTTCGTCCTCCAACTGCTCCATTGCCATCATACCTCTACTCTGGAGCTCTCTCCCCAAAACACTTTTGTCAAGACGTCCCTCCCATCTTCAAAAGCTTCTTTAATATCTATCTTGGCCACCTCAGCTAAACACTATCCTACCTCTCGATTGTCACTCTTTCATTGGTGACAGTGCATTCTGGCATTTACTCTGTTTCATAGGAAATCTCTTCGCAAATGGGCCTTTGAGTGCAAAAGAAAAGACCCGTTTGAATAATTAGGCTGGAAGCTTAGCTTGAAAGCAGGAAAAAAGCCTGATGATCTATCATATCTTCAGCACATTATAACCAGTGACATTCAGGCAAATACTGCAGCCAGGTTCCACAAACATCCAATGAGGTAAACAACAAGTTAATTTGTTTTTATTCGTGAACTTGATCAAGTCTGAGACATGAAAAGTATCTCCTGCTCTTCTTCAAATAGTGCCGCAGAATCATTTGCACCCATCTGATTAATTTGACATTTAATCCAATGCGTTCCTCTCTAACAATACAATACTCACTCGTTGCTGCATTTAAGTGCTGTCTTAGATTATCTGCTAAAACCCTGGACTGGGGTTTTGATGCTTCAATCTATTGATTGAGCAGACAGAAAAGAAATACCAGCTGAATGAAAAGGGCTGCTGATACATTCCTAACTTTAATTCTAATCACAGTTTTCTGCTTTTAATTTAAATTGACCTGCCCTCCAACCCCCAATCATTGCACCCTATCCTCAAACAGCTCACAGATACTTTTTCAATTCTCCAACTTTCACAGTGCGTGCAGATGTAACATGTGATTTAAGCACAGAAACTGTGTGAAGGTTTATAAAACATGGGTTCCTTTATTACACCAGTATAAATTCTCAATGTAAAACTTAACTTCAAGGAACTGCTATTTGCAATGGTTATTCATGGCTGATGATCCAGATCTCTATCCTATTCATGGCCTTCGTTCCTCAAGCAGGGACTCACCAGCTGTGAACTGCGACTCCAGCTCCTTGAGGCCTGTCTGCTTCTATTCCCTTTCCTGCTTCTGTAGCCATCATCATGAGGCTTCAAGCTGACTTACCTATGGCCTGGGCTCTTGCCATATGGACACAAATCCCAGACTTATCCTTGCTGCTTTCTCCCTCACCTCATGGCATCTGGATGTGCCCCTCACGTGCCAAAGACATGGCTCCCTGCATTTCCCCTGCTTGATGCTCCCTCACCAATGCCACCTGCTGCCGAAGGCTTCACTACGCTGATACATTTCTTCTTGCAACATCCATTCAACCTGCTAATTAATTCCTCTCCTCCAATGAACCTGGCATTCTTTCCCTTCCCAATTCATGATATAATTCTCCTTTCCCTTCTGTGGCCTTCTTTCCCTCATGCTACCAGTCGCAAACAAGCTCGCTGGTGTCAGCTGTCGCTCAGTCACTCGTACTTTTGCCCCTGATTCAGAAGGTTTATGTCCAACAACAAAGACTTGAAAGCAAAATTTTGATTGGCAATCCGTTTCTGCACTGAGAGAGTGCCACACTGGCATAAGTGCCGTCTTTTGTATGAGACACAAAGCTGAGGCCTCTTCTGTTCTCTCAAGCGGATGTGAGACATCCCACGGCACTATTTGAAAGAAGAGGAGATGCAGTTCAACCATGTGCCCTGGCAAATATCAATACATTCCCTTAGCTAATCCCACCAACAAACATTGGCATATACAGCCATGTACATAATAGTTTTTGATCGGTGCCTGTTGAACTCAAAGTCCAAATGAAGATTGTACAGAGGTCAGGAGTTAGGGGATAAAATGCTAGACATGCACGTCAAGCATTTTCTCTGAAGAATATATTTACATTCATGCCGTTTAATTATATGACACTTTATTGTGCAGCGGCCACTTAATTCACATAACTATCCTTTTATTCTTGTCCAGTTAGAATAAGGATGGGGTGAATGTTGACAGTTCTCACAGAAAGTCCACACAAAATGGGTTAATCCATCTTTTAATTTCTCTTCACAATTCCTGATGGGGTCCGCTGTGCTTTCTCATTGTTCTTGTTTCCATTCACATGAAACGCAGTAATGCCAAGTCTTTTTTTTAATCTTAAAAAAATACATTTTGGAATTTGAGCTTTATAACACTAGTGGATGAATACAGTGGATGAATGACTATTACGTCTGTAGAAAATTACTTTGCTAAATTAACATGATATCATGCAGTTAGTAATGCCAGCTCCATAAATCTGCTAACAATGTGATAAAAAAAATTGTCCTTTTGGGTCATCACATCAGTTTGACATGATTGCATTGATTTTTTTTGTGTGGATTTTGTTCTGTTATTTAAGCAGTGCATCATTTTCAGAGTGATGAAGCGTTCTGTTATTAAATAGTGGAGTTGTTTTACATCAAGGTCACTCACTCACTGCTGCATTGTTTCCCTCGAGAACATATATTAACGATAGTCAAAGAGGCAGATTTCAATTACATTTGAGCCAGAGCCAGACTGCCGGTGCTGATGAGAACTGTACATGGACCTTTTGGGCATTATTTATTAATGCCTTAGTTTAAGATGTTTACTCCTGACTGAGTTCAATCTAGGATTTTTAACAGTTAACTCATGTGGCTCAAGGTAAGATTATTGGATTTTCTTTGGACTAACCTCAAGTCAATTGAAGGATGAGTTTGAGTCTGAACTTCCGATAGACGTGATGGAGAGAGAGGCAGCCCCTATCCCACCAATGCCATTTCCAGTGTAGTACAAGCCATACGGACCGGAAGGCCTCAGCTTCTATTCTACTATGTGCTACATTAATTGGTTTCAGCAAGGCCTGGTGCTGGGTCAGCACAGCTATTGACTATAGTAGGAAAAGAAAGTCAGGGGGCGCACTGCTGAGAACTCTCTTCTGGAAACTGTACATATGCTCACGTCAAGTAAGATCCTGATTGAGCTCGACTGTAGCTCTTGCGAATGTTTGAAGGCTGTTCAGATAGCTCGCAGTCTAACTATATCCAACAGTGGGGCAAAGAATTAGGTGCAATATTGTGGGCTTATATCAAACCCAATTCACTATAGGGAAGCTCCAAAACTGCAATCTCTCCTGAAACAAGTGAAATATTGATTCAATTGGTCACTTTTTGGCTGCATACTGTGACCACAGATATGCCTGTTATGCTGAGATTGTACAGAAGATAACTCGAGTCGGACTGGCCACTATTGACTTTGTCTGCTTAACCTTTGTGGGAACACAAGTGTTAAGGGAGTGAAAATATAGTAAGGTAAACCTGGTCAATTCACCTGCATTTCTAAGACAGGATATGAGCAATCAAGTGACCCTGTAATCAAAAAAGTCAAACATGGTGTCTGTTTTAGCTGCAAACAATCCACCGACAAATACTTATGATTATCAAAACACTGGCAGGATGAATCTCATTGAGTTAATCTTGAAATGTCTTCTGATTCCATAATTATCATCCCAGATAGGGGAGCAAGAAACCGTGATGCAGGATATACCTGTGTGTTTTTGTCCTCTTCTTCTTGGGTGGTCCCTCAGTGTCGAGGATGACGCGCTTCCACTCCAGGGAGGTGGGTTCTGCGGTGGTTGAATAGTCTAACCCTGAATCTGCAGACTCTGCCGCAGGTTTGGCAGCTGGTGTTTGATGAGGTGGGTGGGACTCTCGGGATTCTGCGCTCTTCTTCCTCTGTTTACGCTTGGCCTCTGCGTGCTCCACCCTGTGACGCTCGAGGTGATTAGTGCCGTCGCGGATGCTTTTCCTCCAGTTTGCCTGTTCTAAGGCAAGCAGTTCCCAAGTTAATTAATTACCAAACAGGTGGAATGCGAGGCCCCTGTGGGAGCCTTGTAAATGTTGAAAAGAGCATTTTGAAACAGTTCGTAGTGACTGTCCATCAGGGATAACAGGCGGAATTCTCCGACCCCCCGCAGGGTTGGAGAATCGTCTGGGGCCGGCGTCAATCCCGCACCCGCCGTGGCCAGAATTCTCCGCCACCCGGGAATCGGCGGGGGCAGGAATCACGCTGCACCGGTCGGCGGGCCCCCCGCGGCGATTCTCCGGCCCGTGATGGGCCGAAGTCCCGCCGCTGTCAGGCCTCTCGCGCCAACGTGGTTTAAACCACCTCTGGTGCCGGCGGGAGCAGGCGGCGCGAGCGGACCCTGGGTCTTGGGGGAGGGGGGGGAGGCGCGGGGCAATCTGACCCCGGGGGATGCCCCCACGGTGGCCTGCCCGCAATCGGGGCCCACCGATCGGCGTGCGGGCCTGTGACATGGGGGCACTCTTTTTCTTCTGCCGCCGCCACGGCCTCCACCATGGGGAAGAGACCCCCTCCACCGTGCATGCGCCGGGATGACGTCAGTGGCCGCTGACGCTCCGGCGCATGCGCGGACTCTCACCGGCTGGCAAAGGCCTTTCGGCAAGCCGTGACACTCCGGTACGCCGGGACCCCCCGCCCCACCGGGTAGGGGAGAATCCAGGCCAACATCACAGAGTAGGCCCATTCAAGGAATAACCAATCCCTGACCATCACAGGTTCTAAACGCATGCGCAAAGGGGTATCAGAAAGGTGCACCTTCCTATTTTCCTCACTGTGCCTCGCGACATTGGCCAAAGCGTCAGAAGTTACATTTTTCCCATGGGTGCCTGATCAGCGCCCCAGGCATAAACAGAATCTAAAAGAGACCAGCTGGGCTGGGTATTATGAGTATCATTCAGGGAACATGTAATCCTTCAGTCCCTCCAGTTGAATTGAAATGGAAAGCTGGAGGGGAACTGAAAATATTTTTCTGTGGTTGAGTTAAAGGCAGAATACCTGGGTGAAACAGTTCAGTTTTCCTGTGAGTCAAAGCAAAGAGATTGACGGGCAAGGCTGGTGACGGTGTGAAAGATTCATCTTCCTAAACTGTGTGCACAAACCTTTGATCTCATTGTTTAAAAGTAAGGCAGAGCAGTTGACATGTGGATTGAGGGGATTCAACTTTTGTGGGGTATTCATAACAGGTGGATAAAGCTAAATTGAAAGCGATCAATTTGTGGGTTAAGTTTACCAGAAAAGGGTCCTGCAAGGTGTTATTCACCTGTTCATCAGCTATCAGAGTGCTATTCACATTCTTGTAATTTTGAAACATATTTCAATAAAGTTAGTTCCAGAGTTTTAGAATTATACCTTTGCCAATGTCATTATTTATTCTATTCACGTCTGCATCCTTGTAACAGTTCATGTGTTACAGCCTCTATCAAATCCAATTCACTCGAGGGAAGCCCCATACCAGCAGTTGCAATTTCTGTCTGTTACTATCTGGGTCAGAGGTCAGCAGCCCCGTTTTACTTGAAGAGCCTTTTGGAAAAAAAATCTTAAACTGAAAACTATTGGAGGCTGTAACACAAAAATTCAGCTTTTTAAAATCCAATATTTGGAAAATTGTCAAGTGTCACTGACAGGATGCATAATTTGCATATGTAATAAATAAAATGCATGCACTGACGATGGCATCAAGGAGCCATGGCAACAATGGAGTCAATGGGTATCAAGGGGAAAATCGTCTGCTTGCTGCAGTCATACCTGGCACAACGATTGTGGTGGTTGGATGTCAATCAGCTCAGGCACTGCAGGAGTTCCTCTAGGTAATCTCAGGCCCATCCATCTTCACTTGCTTCAACAACGACTTTCCTTCCCTCATAAAGTCAGAAATGGGGATGTTCACTGATGACTGCACAATGTTCAGCACCATTTGTGACTCCGAATATACTGAAATAGTCCATGTCCAAATGCAGCAAGTGGCAAGTAACATTTGCATCATATGTGCCAGGCAATGAGCATCTCCAACAAGAGATAATCTAACCATCTCCCCTTGACATTCAATTGCATTCCCATTGCTGAAATCTCCTTATCAACATCCTGCGGGTTACCTTTGACAAAAAACTGAAGTGGACTAGCCATATAAATACTGTGGCTACAACATGGAGGTTTCAATGTGGAATCAGACTATTTCGCACAACTACTCTTCACATGAATCAATACTCGTAGTTCTAATAATGTTTACCCCCAAATCCCTTTAACTCCTCCTCCTTTATCCACTTATCCAATCTAATGTTGAATTTTAGCTTAGTTTCTGCCTCAACCTCTAACCCTGGAGGTAGACTCTGCAGTCTCACAACTCTCTGGGCAAAATCATTTCTCCGACCCTCTGTTCCAAATCCTAAACATAAACTTGTATTTATGGCCATTTTTCCTTGACACCTTCAACAGCCGGCAACAGTCGCCTTTAATTAACCTGTTCTACCCTTTCATCGGTTAAAACTGAATTTACTGTCCCACCTGTAACACAAACAGGTTACCCTCTGATCTGGAAAAGCTAATCAATTCAAGAGCAGCCTCTGATGGGTGAATTTGTTAACAGACAGCCCACAGAGAGACCGCTTGCCTGGGCCTAGTCAATATTTCCTTCATTCTTTGTACGTTATGATTGGGAGCACAGGTCAGTTTGATTCAAACACTTTTAAACAAAATGATCAATGCTACCTATTGACAACATGCAACATAGAGGAAAACAAAGCAAGAAAAGATCATTCAGCCCATCAGGAAATCTCTATCCACAGTTCATTTAAACTCCCGTCATAGTCTCACAGTATGGGATAGAGAAATTCTAACGCACATATTTAAGATGAACATCTGAAATTCCTCACTCCACTACTTTAGCAGGGACAGTTAATGTTTTAAAACAACAGGCTAGCACTACTGCGACAATAGCAAAGAGAAAGGCCCTTCAGAAAAAAGCAACAGGATTTCATATCAGGACATGGATAGCACGCTAGTTCAGTGGTTCGCACTATGGCTTCACAGCACCAGGGTGCTAGGTTCGATTTTCACCTTGGATCACTGTCTGTGCGGAGTCTGCACGTTCTCCCTGTGTCTGCGTGGGTTTCCTCCGGGTGCTCCAGTTTCCTCCCACACGTTCCGAAAGACATGCTGTTAGGTAATTTGGACATTCTGAATTCTCCCTCTCTCTACCCGAACAGGCACCGGGATGTGGTGACTAGGGGCTTTTCACAGTAACTTCATTGCAGTGTTATAGTAAGCCTACTTGTGACAACAAAGTTTATTATTATTTGTATGCTGACAGAGCAGGACTATAATTTAGGACCTAAGTTCCTTCTCCTGCCTTCCCTGAGAAACATCAAGTAGTGATAGTAATAGTTGACCATTCGTGCCTACAAACCACTCCCATGCAGAAGTGAGCCTTCTTTTTCCTTCAGACATGCCAAAGATCATTAATTACAAGTTATAATTGCTCATTTTGTATTAAATATATAAAGCGCGATCTTCCCAAAAAGAAAACAAATTCCCCAGCGAGCGCGATTAGCTGTGTGTTTCCTGGCACTCACAGTGACGAGAAACACATGGCTATTCAACGGGACTTGCTTTGATAGGTGGCAACACACATAGCCCCGTTTTTTACAATGGGGAGTCCGCTCGCCAGAACTCCCTGTTGCAGCGAGAGATTGGGGCAACATTTTAAATGGCATACCGCTCTCCGAAGCCCACAAAAAAAATCCCTGACCTCCGACCACCCCCCCCCCCCAGCCCGAATGCAACATGGGAGGTTCCCACCTCCCCCCCCCCCCCCCCCCCTCCCCCCCCCCCCCCGCACCCCACCAACACCCACACTGGGCAACCCACACACAAAAAGTGCCAGCTTGGTACACTAGTTGTACCCTTGCCAGCTGGCAGTGCCACCTGCGCACCGCCAGTCTGCCACCCCATTGCCAAGGTGCCAGGCTGGCACTGCCTGGGTACCTATGTGGCACCAGCAGTGCCAGGGAACCACCCTGCCCAAAAGGCATGCGGCTGGGGCCTCAGATCCCCTTGGAGACCCCCACGAGTGCCATTCCATCTGGTCCCCGTTTGTGAGGACCAGTACCAAATGGCGCTAACCCGAGCTCCCCGAGACGAAGGGATGGAATCCCAAAGCCTCAGGTACCTCCGGAGGCTTGCTGCCTCGCTCTAATATTCAGATTTGCCAAAAATTAATCTCGGCCATTGTGGGGGGAATCCCCCTTGCAAAGTGTTGCGAGCCGGGTAGGTTGCGGGAGCAGTGTCCTCCGGCTTTCACTGGTCACGCTGTGCCATGGCAAGCTGCTCTTCCGGCGCAGCTTGGCTGGAGGATCGCGCCCATAATTTATTTTTCAGAAACTATTCCAGATTTAGGCAAAAAACATTCTCATGCGTATTGCCATAATCAATTTGCATCCCTCGCTGAGGCACAATTCCACAGACAGGGCTGCTCTCCCATGCTCTGATAAATGCGCTAGAAAGCAAGGGTCAGCAGTCATGTTCAACTCATAAGTGTAGGCAGAGTGAGCCAAGAAGACTAATCCATCATATGATTCAATTCTGGCTTTGGGTGACTGTCGGTGTGGAGTTTGCACTTTCTCCCCGTGGCTGCGTGGCTTTCTTCTGGGTGCTCCGGTTTCCTCGCACAGCGCAAAGACATGTGGGTTGGGTGGGGTTACAGGGTTCTGGGGAAAGGGCAGGGAAGTGGGCCCAGGTAGAGTGCGCTTTCAGGGGCTCGATGCAGACTCGATGGGCTCAATGGCCTCCTCCTGCACTGTAGGAATTCTATGGAAGACCTGACCAAATCACGGTAGTAGGTCAAAGACTCTGACACGGTTTTAACCATGAATCACAGACTCAATATTAACCCCACAAGACGGGAGAGGATCAAGGGAGGGTATTAAAGAGTATTAAAAGCACTGGGATCATATTGTTACCCTCTGCTGCTTTGGGACAGATATTGGGGTGCCGAGTGCCTCATGGTGGAGGCTTGGAGCACTTAATTAACATTTTAAAATTGGGTTCCTGACAGTGCCTTTGGGAGCTCACAGTGATGAAAATTCACTGCTCATGCATGGGTTTCCCAGGGTCAGGAAAACTGACAGGGAAAGACAGGCAGGAGAGTCTCCAAAAGGTAAATGTTCTTCTACAGCACCTTGTGAGCCAAGAGGTGCAGGAGTTCTTCCAACTGCCCAGTACCTCGAGAAAGACCATTACCTGCCTCACCCCACTTTGCGGTCCTCTGGCGGGTCAACTTCTTTCCCCTTGCCAATCACAACGTCTTTCTCTTGTTTGTTGGTTAATCCAGCTGAGGAATCGGTAAGTTCAAAGAACAACTGGTTTATTATGTACAATTAAACTAAGCACTGCTATGCATGTCTAGGCTTTACACTGCTGAAGCCATGAACATCCTCCCTCTCGATGTCTTCTCTTATACCATCATTATGAAAGATGCTATTTTCACAGTCCCACACATTAACCCTTACAGACCCTAATACTGCTCTTTCCAACCCGCCCTCCCCCAATTACTGAGCTCACCCCTGCTCCTCATTCCTCCTGCCATGACTATTCTCCCTGCCTCCTGATCCATTTGGTTGGCTGGCTGCCAGACAAGGTACAGAAACAAGATCCAAGCAAGGCCCTATCATTAAAATGAGTGAGATATCCACCCGTGGCCATTTTGTGAGGACCAGTTTGGAGGTGCAGAGCCATCACGAAGCAAGGAACCCCAGTGTCTAAATTCTCACAGTCAGCTTTGGATACAAAGCGGCTATTTAATATGTAAAATGATCTCAGCTCCCCCCTTAGCCAGGGATGCTTTACATTCCTTACTCCTCTTCTGCCCCCTTAGATTCTCCCAAAGGTGCATAGACCAATAAGTAGTGGTCTAAACATCTCAAGCACTTCAAATCATTTCTGTCCAGAATTCAAACTGCATCAACAGCACGGATAAGTGCACCTTTGTGAATTTGAGGAACCTGCAATTGAAAATTCATAACTAAGGGAGAAACTGTTGCAAAAAATGAGAAACAAAATCTGGAAATTCTGCTGAGCCCACAGCTGATGTCGGCAAAGAATTGATGTCCCACTGATAGTGTCTGCGAGGGAGTTAATGCAGAAACAAAAGGCATTTTGCACGACCTTTGAGTCTGTACTGAACAGTTTGAAGGATGAGAACCGCCAACAAGAATACAGTCATGCTTAAGGGAATTATAGAAATGCAGAGTGCGATGGAACCGGTGACAGTTTCCTGACTGCCTGAAGAGGAACCCCAAAGCAAAGGAGACGCAAGGTCAAGACAACACTCTTCAATTATATTGCAACTGATGCCATGGGCATCATCGCAGTAGTTACAGAAGTCAGTCTGAATTTTCCAAAAGGTTTTAAAAGATGTGTTCCCGATCATAACATACAAAGAATGTGGACAAATATTGACTATACCCAGGCAAGCTCTCACTCTGTGGGCTGTCTGGTAACAAAGTCACCCATCAGGGACAGTCAGGACTCACTCTTCTGGATCAGAGGTTTGTGTCACTGGTCCGACAGTAACTTCAGGTTTAATCGATGAAAGGGTAGAACACGTTAACTAAAGGTGACTGTTGCCGGCAGTTGAAGGTGTCAAGAAAAAATGGTCTGAAATACAAGTTTATGTTTAAGATTTGGAACAGAGGGCAGGAGAAATGTTTTTGCCCAGAGAGTTGTGAGACTGCAGATTCCACTTCCAGGGCGAGAGGTTGAGGCAGAAACCAAGCTAACATTCAACATTAGATTGGATAAGTGGATAAGGAGGTGGAGTTAAAGGGATTTGGGGGTAAACATTATTAGAACTACGAATATTGATTCATGTAAAGGGTAGTTGTGCCAAATAGTCTGATTTCACATTGAAACCTCCATGTTGAAATTAAATGAAAATTGCTTATTGTCACGTGTAGGCTTCAATGAAGTTACTGTGAAAAGCCCCTAGTCACCACATTCCGGTGCCTGTCCAGGGAGGCTGGTGCGGGAACTGATGCTCGGAGGGCAACATACATGGCATCGATCGCCAGTGATGGTGGCAAATCCTGCTGCTCAGACATCTTGTTGGACCTGATCCAGGTTGAAGGTAACGTACTCCAATGCCTGGGCACATAGGGCATCCAGTAAAGCATGGGATACAACTGTGGCAGATGTTTGCAAGCCCTGTCATCCACTCGACACTTCTTGCTGAAGGTTGTTGAGAATGCTTCAGCCTTGTCTTTTGCACTGATGTGCTGGGCTCAACCACCATGGAGGGTGGGGGTATTTGAGGAGACTGCTCCTCCAGTGAGTGCACATCTCCAGGACTGCAGATCTTAAATCTGATCCATAGGTGGTGGAATTGCTCAGTTTCTGCTTGTGCTGTTTGGCATGCAAGTGGTCCAGTGCTATGGATTCACCAGGTTGATGTTGCTCCTGGCATGCACTCCTGTACTCTTCATTGAACCAGTGTGATAGTTTGTCTTGGTGATAATGGTAAAGTGGGAGATGTGCTGGGTCATGAGATTGCAGATGGTAGTTGAATATAATTCTGCTGCTGCTGATGGTCCACAACGCCTCATGGATGCCCAGTCCTGAAATTCTATATCTGTTGGAAGTCTGTTCCATATTTTTTTAAAATTTAGAGTATCCAATTATTTATTTTTTCCCAATTAAGGGGCAATTTAGCGTGGCCAATCCACATAACCTGGGTTGTGGATGTGAAACCCATACAGACATGGGGAGAATGTGCAAACTCCACACGCACAGTGACCTAGGGCCGGGATTCGAACCCGGGTCCTCAGCGCTGCAGTCCCAGTGCTAACTACTGCACCATATGCCACCACTTAGTCTGTCCCATTTAACATGGTGGTAATGCCACACAACACTATGGAGGGTATCCGCAATGTGAAGACGGGACTGTGTCTCTACACGACTATGCAGCTGTAACTCCTACCGATTTTTTCATGGACAGAAGCATCTGTGTGAGTCAGGTTGGTAAGGATGAGGTCCAGTATGTTTTCCCCTCTTGTTGGTAACTGCGGGAGATGAGCTCAAAGAAATCATGCAACGCCCAGTGCTACTGGTCCTTGCATCAAACGGTTTATTTCGCCGGCAGGGAGATGGCGTCTGTTAAAGTCCCAGACCGTATCTCCACCGAACAAAGGAAAACATCCATTCTTATACATTTTTCAAAACAACTACATGGTCGATTTCAGCTGGAACTTGTCCAATAATATTGATTATAGATTACATACATCAGTTATATATCCAATTAAATTTAATGTAAAGTGAGTTGGTACTTTACCAGCACCTGACTTCACGAAGAAGTCACTCGTACTAACTGTTAAAGTTATCTCTCCTGCCTGCATCGGTGACCTTGGGCTGGTGAGGATAAGCAATGATCCTTGTATTTCTCTGTGCCGGCCTACCTTGCCTCCCTAGAATCTCCCATTCAATTGCCTTAATATAAATCATCGTTGTCACCCTGACTAACTCTACTGTGTATAACTAAATGATGTTATTTATAACAGTTTGCAACTTATCCCAGCTAATGGTTGTTCAGGAATGTGGCTAACTCAGCTAAGTCATTTTGTATAACTTATTTTCAATTGTATGTCTGTCCTTCCTGATGTTAGTAATTCCTAGGTTATAAAGTTACACACATTGTTAATACACTGGGTGCAATTCTACCAACGGGAGTCTAAGTGCCGACGCCGGAGTGAAAACCAGACGGCGCGATTCTCCCCTCCCCAGGCCGGGTGGGGGAATTGCGGGAGGGCCGCTCTGGCACCCCCCACGATTCTCCCACCCCCCCCCAAAATGGCGTGTCGCGTTTTGCGACACGCTGCTGGAAAGAATCGGCGCACGCCGTTTTTCACAGCGACCCACGATTCTCCGGCCCAGATGGGCCGAGCGGCCTGCCGTACCCGACCTGTTCACGCCAGCGGCAACCACACCTGGTCACTGCCGGCGTGAACATAGTGCGAAAGGTAAGTTTGGGGCCTGTGGTGGGCGGAGAGGGGATCGAGCACCACGGCCGTGCTCGGGAGGGGACTGGCCCGTGATCGGTGCCCACCGATCGTCGGACCGGCTTCTCCAAGAGACGCACTCTTTCCCCTCCGCCGCCCCGCAAGATCAAGCAGCCACGTCTTGCGGGGCAGCGGAGAGGGAGACGGCAACCGTGCATGCGCGGGTTGGAGCCGGCCAACCTGCGCATGCGCGGCTGACATCACTAAGGCGTCGCCGGCCTCGTCATTATCGGCGGCCCGCCTTGAGGCCAGCGTCAAGGCTCGGCGGCCGAGTTTCACGAAACGGCGCTCCTAGCCCCCCAGGGAGGGGGGGGGGGGAGAATAGGGGGCGAGGAGCGGCCTCCGACACTGTCGTGAAACACTCCGGGTTTCACGACGGCGTCGGCCGTTGCGGAGAATTCTGCCCACAGTGTTTCACTGCGGTGTCGGAGCCTGCTCCCAGCCCCCTATTCTCCCGCCCCCGGGGGTCTAGGAGCGGCGTTGTGTCATTTACGCGTGCTGGACCTTAGCGGCGTGTAAAAGTGGCGCCGCATAAATGACGCAGCCGGCGCGGCGTAAATTACGTCACCCGCGCATGCGCGTTTGCCATCCTCCCCGAGTCCGCCCTGCAAGATCCATCTTGCGGGGCGGTGGAGGAAAGGATGTCCTCCCTTAGAGAGGCCGGCCCGCCGATCGGTGGGCAACGATCGCGGGCCAGACCCTATCGGAGGCCCCCCCCCTACAGGCCGCCCCCCCCCCCCCCCCCCCAGCGTTCCCGCGCAGTTCCTACCGGCAGCGACTAGGTATGGACGGCGCCGGCGGCAACCTGTCGTGTTGGGGCAGATGCTTGGCTCATCCGGGCCGGAAAATTGCCACCCGCCTTTTATAAACGGCGAGCGGCGATTCTCCGAGCGGCCAGCCGTGATTCTCGCCGCGCTGGTTTGAGGGGGTGGGAGAATCGTGTGCAGGTGCCGGGGCGGCGTGGCGGGACTTGCGCGGCGCCCCGGCGATTCTCCCACCCGGCATGGGGGAGGGAATTCCGCCCACTATCTATTGCTACAAATTGCCTCCTATACAGGCATCTGAGCCAATGGGTATCTTTTGTCTAAAAACCTTCTTTCTAAATCTGACTTCAACATTTCCCTTTACACCTGCTGCAAATCCAGTCTAACAGCTATGTCCTTTTGGACCCGGCCAGCTCGATTGTGGTGGTACTACTGAGCCACTCAGTCCCACATTGAAGTCCCTCACCCAGAGTATATTCTATGCCCTTGCCACCCTCTGTACTTCCTCCATGTGGTTTTCAACATGGAGGAGTGCTGATCCATCACTTGAGAGAGACGGTACCTAGTGATCAGCAGGATGTTTCCTTGCCCATGTTTTACTTGGTGTCATGGTGCCATTCGGGGCAGCATGGTGACACAGTGGTTAGCACTGTTGCCTCACAGCACCAGGGACCTGGGTTCAATTCCCGCCATGGGTCGCTATCTGTAGGTGTTTGTACGTTCTCCCCGTATCTGCGTGGGTTTTCTCCGGCTGCTCCGTTTCCTCCCACTGTCCAAAAATGTGCAGGTTAGGTAGATTCACTATGCTAAATTACCCCTTAATATTCAAAAGGTTAGTTGGGGTTATTGGGTTACGGGAATAAGGTGGACTGTGGGCGAATTGGGGTGTTCTTTGAGAGGATAGGTGCAGACTCGATGGGTCGAATGGCCTCCTCCTACACTGTAGTGATTCTATTTTGTGGTTCTATGAAATCTGCATGAGATGATTTTAACTGCCTACCTGCCCAATTTCTATCAGGCAGACAGGGTTAAAATTCCAACTTAAGTCGCAGATGTGATAAACCATATTTACAATGTTTCAAAACATAAGTTGTGATAAGTGGCTGTATTAGTGAGTAACAGCATAGAAGGAAGCCCATTTAAAAATCTGCTTACATAGGATATCCAACACGGAAAAAGGCCATTCGGGGAAACCAGTCCATGATAACATTTATGCTTCACTTGACCTTCCTCCTACCTTATCGAACCCTGTTAGCTTTACCCTCTATTCCGTTAATGTTTCTCTTAAATGCATCTAAAACTATTCACCCCAACCACCCTGTGACAGAAGATTCCAGATTTTCACCACTCTGGGTGAGGACACTTCTTCTGAAATTCCAATTTGATTTCTTGATGAATATTGGTCTTTAGTTTTATTCTTCCTGACAAGTGGATACATTCTTTATACTCTGCCAAAACACTTCATAATTTTAAAGGTCTTTAATAATATTAATCTTTATTAATGTCACAAGTAGGCTTACATTAACACTGCAATGATGTTACTGTGAAAGTCCCCTAGCTGCCACATTCCAGCGCCTGTTCGGGTACACAGAGGGAGAATTCAGAATGTCCAATTCACCTAGCAGCACGTCTTTTGAGACTTGTGGGAGGAACTGGAGCGCCCAGAGGAAACGCACGCAGACACGGGGAGAATGTGCAGACTCCACATAGACAGTGACTCAAGTCGCGAATCGAACTCGGGTCCCTGGCGCTGCGAACTAACCATGCTAACCACTGTGCTATCGTGCTGTCGATGACATACTGTCAACCTTCAGGTTTCTCCTCAGAAAAAAAAGACCCAGCCTGTTCAGGCAATCCTGATAGGTACAACCTTGCATTTGTGGTGGTATCCTTTGTAAAACTTTACCCTCTTCAGTGCCACAATGTCGTTTTCACAAAAGGGTGACCAGAACTGTACATGGTGATGCTCCTATAAGCAATATCATAGATGGCTGTTGTTGTGACTTCCAGCCAGCAGGTGATGGTACAGCCACACCATGCGGTCTCAAGAAAGGGGTCATTGTCATAATATACACACAAGTATATGATGGTGCACAGACAGGCAGTGATTGACACACAGGATGACCAATGAACACACAGAACACAGCAGCCAATCACCAGACAGGACACGACCACTATAAAGCCAGAGGGCACTAGTTTTCCCGCTCTCTTGTGATGCAGCCTCTGAGACAGTCAGAGCCCGTGAGCAACAACTAGAACATACACCATGTGGTAGTAAGATAGTCTGGTCAGGTTAGCCTCAGGTCTCCAGTCAAGTCAGCATAGTGTCAACCCACAGTTAAAGTATGTATGATAGTTAAGAGTTCAATAAAATCGAGTTGCATTTCTTCAAGTGTTGGAAGCCTGTCTCTCTCACTGCTGCAGTAAACACAGTCCTCGCAGACCCAGCTTACCCAACACATCAGTTATGTGACAAGACACTCTTATATAAGTGGGGGCACATCCGGCCATCAAGGAATGGTTGCATGATGTACAAGTTGGCAGTCATGCTAGGTGTAGTTCCAGATACAAAGAAACTCCATGATATCTTACCACATGTGATTCAATAAAGATCCTGGTTTGGACAAGACAAGGGGCTGGATTTTCCTCTATCCGGATTCTCCATTGCACCGGCAGCCCAGGGATTTCCTGATGGCGTAGGGCTGCCCACAACGGGAAGCCCCATTGGCTGGCTGGTGAGAAATCTGGTGTGGCAGGATGGAGAATCCCGTCCAAGGTGTTTGGTAGATTCCTTTCTCAACAACGAACACAAAACACAACACATTTGATTTGATTTGATTTATTATTGTCACATGTATTAGTATACAGTGAAAAGTATTGTTTCTTGCATGCTGTACAAACAATGCATACCGTACATAGGGAAGGAAGGGGAGACTGCTGAATATAATGTTACAGTTATAGCAAGGTGTAGACAAAAGATCAACTTAATATGAGGTAGGTCCATTCAAAAGTCTGATGGAAGCAGGGACGAAGCTGTTCTTGAATCGGTTGGTACGTGACCTCAAACTTTGGTATCTTTTTCCTGATGGAAGGAGGTGGAAGAGAGTATGTGGGGTGCGTGGGGTCCTTAATTATGCTGGCTGCCTTTCTGAGGCAGCGGGAATTATAGATAGAGTCAATGGATGGGAGGCTGGTTTGCATGATGGACTGGGCTACATTTTGTAGTTTCCTGCGGTCTTAAGCAGAGCAGGCTCCATATCAAGCTGTGATATAACCAGAAAGAATGCTTTCTATGGTGCATCTGTAGAAGTTGGTGAGGGTCATAGCTGACATGCCAAATTTCCTTAGTCTTCTGAGAAAGTAGAGTCGTTGGTGGGTTTCCTTAACTATAGTGTCGGCATGGGGGGACCAGGACAGGCTGTTGGTGATCGGTACACCTAAAAACTTGAAGCTCTCGACCCTTTCTACTTCGTTCCTATTGATGTAGACAGGGGCATGGTCTCCACTAGCTTCTTGAAGTCGATGACAATCTCCTTCGTTTTGTTGACATTGAGTGAGAGATTATTGTCGTCACACCAGTTCACCAGATTCTCTATCACATTCCTGTACTCTGTCTCTTCATTGTTTGAAAGCCGACCCACTACGGTGGTGTCATCAGCAAATTTGAAAATCAAGTTGATGGGGAATTTGGCCAGACAGTCATAGGTGTATAAGGAGTATAGTAGGGGGCTGAGGACACAGCCTTGTGGGGCACCGGTGTTGAGGATGATCGTGGAGGAGGTGTTGTTGCCTATCGATGCTGATTGTGGTCTGTGGGTTAGAAAGTTCAGGATCCAGTCACAGAGGAAGGAGCCGAGGCCAAGGAGTTTGGAGACGAGTTTCGTAGGAATGTTGGTTTTGAAGGCTGAGCTGTAGTCGATGAATAGGAGTCTGACATAGGTGTCTTTGTTATCTAGGTGTTCCAGGGCAGAGTGCAGGGCCATGGAGGTCGTTTTCCTGGTCTCTGGCAGCCGCTGTAGGGGAATTCCCAGACCTGGGACTGCAGCTCCGGCAGCTGCTCACACATGGTCGGCTGGTCCAGGTAGATTTCAGGTCGTCAGTTTCAGGTGTCTCCAGGGTCCTAAAGATTGCTAAATTAGTAAGTAATAAATAAGAACATTGTTAGAAAGTTTAAAAGCATTAGAATGAAGTTTTAGAAGCATAGAACGAGAGTAAAAGATAGAATTAGAGGGTATGCTGGGCACAGCTTGCAAGATGTCGCCTCGCTCCGGCGCCATCTTTCTTTCACGGTCCATGGTACTCCATGTGGTCGAACCAAGCTTTCATACACCTTTAGCGTAGCTTCGCCTTTCAAGCATCAATATTTTTCAATCAGACCCCTCGAAAAGTAAACTCTCATGCTTTTTCCTTTCCTTAATGACGTTGTTAACCAGTGTCACTACTTTTAGTGGTTCATATATGTGTTCTTCCGGATACCTTTGCTGCTCTGCTCCATTTCGGTTCTTATTTGGCAAGTAATGTGTGGCCTCCTTACTTATCTTACCAAAATGCAAAAGCTCACGCTTGACTGTGCTGAAATTCTTCTGTCAACTATATATGTATTCCACAATTAATGTCTTGCAAGATGTTGCTGCCCCGTTCAGTACTCACTCGTGCAGTCCTGCCACACACACCCACCCCACCACCAAATTGGTGTCATCAGCAAATTTAAAACTTGTGTTTTTGATTCCAAAGTCTAAAATTGTTCATATATACTATGAACAACAGTGGAACCAATGCAAATTTGTGTGGTACCCACTTCCCAAATTTCAATACACTGAATAGCTACCCTTTACCCCACTTTCTGTCTTGAAACCAGATAGTATCAATTCTGTTACTTTTTCCCTGACTCTGTGTTATTCATTAGTCTAAAAGCTTGTTTGAGGAAAATATGGTCATTGATATTTTTTCTTCCAGACATTCCAAAGGGTTAAACTGGGAAAACCGGGGCAGCAGGGTAGCATGGTGGTTAGCATAAATGCTTCACAGCTCCAGGGTCCCAGGTTCGATTCCCGGCTGGGTCACTGTCTGTGTGGAGTCTGCACATCCTCCCCCTGTGTGCGTGGGTTTCCTCCGGGTGCTCCGGTTTCCTCCCACAGTCCAAAGATGTGTGGGTTAGGTGGATTAGCCATGCTAAATTGTCCGTAGTGTCCTAATAAAAGTAAGGTTAAGGGGGGAGTTGTTGGGTTACGGGTATAGGGTGGATACGTGGGTTTGAGTAGGGTGATCATGGCTTGGCACAACATGAAGGGCCTGTTCTGTGCTGTACTGTTCTATGTTCTATGTTCTATATGTTCAAACCACAGGATAAAGAAAGTTAAATTTATAGTACCATTTGAAATATCCCAGTAACTTATTTACCAGCAGATAGATTGTGGGTTTCTGCAGTTCTGCTTATTTGATTCAATCCATTTGAAGAAAAAAAACCTCCTGCTGTATCACTGAGCTGCTGAAAAGCTTCTTTTTAAGAACACATTCCTTTGTGTGAGGATTGGAAGTTCTCCTGTGTGTAGTTGCCATGTTATTGCGGAAGGACAAAGGTTTCTGTTTATATAAATCCTAGATTTGGCAAGATGGAAAATGTATTCTTTACAAAGAAGCTCAAAGGAGAAACAAAAGCAGCCGAGTTGTACCAGAACAGAACAGCAAGAAACACCGAGGAACTGTGTCAGGGACACTGGATACCAGAAGTGCAGACTAAAACACCTACAAAAATTAGATCTACAGTTTGGGGGTATAGCAGGCGCAGAGATGTCCCATCACACTCCCTCAAGTTTGACCTCAAAAACTACTAGACAGCAAGCAATTGCAAATTGCTCGTTCCATCAGTCCGACAAAGCAATTAAAGCTGTGCTCAGCAATAAATCATCAGAACCCAGTTTCCCACTCATCAACAATGCGTTATGAAAAATAATAGCGTGCAATAAACCATAATCTTCCACAGATGATTCCTTTTTAAGAATCACCTGAACAAGTAGCTACGATGGATTTTTAATACATTTTTGGTAAGCCAGTTTCACAGAATTTGACAACACAGAGGAAGGTTACTGAGCCGATCATCTGGTTTGCCCGTGTTGGCTCTCTGAAAATGTTCACTACTTCATCCCCTTCCCTGTCCACCATACAGAGATGCCGCACAGGACCTACGGGGTGTGAATGATTGTCTTCCTTGTGATCCTCATGGAATACAAGCTCTCCCATTAGGGGCGGAGGAACTCTAGTTAACCGATGTTTAAAAGATAGGCCACTAATGATAATATAATTTTTATTGTCACAAGTAGGCTTACATTAACACTGCAATGACATTTCTGTGGAAAGCCCCTATTCGCCACATTATGGCACCTGTTCGGATACACAGAGGGAGGAGAATTCAGAATGACCAAATTACCTCATAGCACATCTTTCGGGACTTGTGGGAGGAAACCGGAGCACCCAGAGGAAACACACGCAGACATGGGGAGAATGTGCAGACTCCACCCGCACAGTGACCCAAGGCTGGAATCAAACCTGGGACCCTGGCACTGTGAGGGCAGCAGTGTTAACTACTGTGTCACTGTGTTGCCCTTATGCTTTATTTTTCAGCTTTATTGAGTGATCATTCTATATTAAACAACTTAATTTTATCAATGCGTTTTGATGTCTTCAGGATGTCTCAAAGCTCGTAAAGAGAACTCAATATTCTTAATTTGTTTAATGCAATGGTTTAAAAATGCAAAACCATGTTGGGGGAGCAATTAAACAAAGGTCCATATGCCCTCTCAGGTGGACATGAAAGATGCCACTACACTATTTCGAAGGGCACCAGGGGGGTTCACTCTAAAGTCCTGGCTAATATTTGTCCCTTAACCCAGCTCTGAAACCTGACAATCTGGTCATTATTATACTGTAGTGCCTCCTGTGGTGGTTGTGCATCCTGCAGATTGCTGCATTTCAAAAGAACTTCATTGACGTTAAAATTCTTTGGGTGTCCTGAGGTTGTGAAAGGTGTCAGAGAAATGTGAAGAATTTTGAGTACTGCACAGCACCAACTTGACAAATATTTTTCTGGTGATGTAAAAGTGTCATATCTTTATGCAAACACAAAGTTATGGTACATTGTCACAACAAGTGCAGCACTGGTATAAAGCAATTTTATTTCCCATTGGCTATGCAGTTAGAATATAAATGCTACCTGAATCCAGAGACAGGGGCTGATTGGACAAATCAGAATTGTTGGAGAAGGAGGTTTCAGAATCAATAAAGGCATTAACACTCAATTTACACTGCAAGGTTTTAGCATTGGAGAAAGGCTTGTAGCATATCTGGGCCCTTCCTGTACAGTAGCATTAATGCCTCAATTGACTGAATGTTCATTGAGATAATTGACTATATAAAGGTGCTACATAAGTGCATGTTGTTTTGTCCTTGTTGCTCATTCCCCTCTGTTTCCCACAAGCACTTTGTTCCTGTATCACTATAATAAGGACAGGAGTTACAACGGACAATGGAGAAATTCTCTTGCCCTCTGCAACAGAAATATTATCACAATTTTTGCTCAAAGAGTTTTAAAAAATAATCTCACTTAAACTGTGCATGTTCTTTTTTGTAGTCGCAAAGATAAATAATCAGAGGTAGCACACATTGGGCGGGATTCTCCCATACCCAGCAGGACGGGGGGTCCTGGCGGGACGGAGTGGCGTGAATCCTCCGCACATTCAGGGGCTAGGCCAGCGCCAGAGTGGTTTGCGCCCCGCCGGTTGGTGTCGAAGGTCTTTGGCGCCACGCCAGCCGGGGCCGTAGGGAATCCGCTGGCTGGCGAGAGTCCACGCATGCGCGGGAGCGTCAGCGGCTGCTGACGTCATCACCATGCATGCGCGGGGGGGGGGTTCACCAACGTGTCGGCCATCGTGGAGGCTGACACGGCCGACGCGTAGGGAAAGAGTGCCCCAAGGCACAGGCCCTCTCGCGGATCGGTGGGCCCCGATCGCTGGCCAGGCCACCGTGGGGACACCCCCCGGGCCCAGATCGCTCGCCGCCCCCCCCAGGACCCCGGAGCCTGCCCACGCCGCCAGGTCCCGCCGGTAAGGGACCTAGTCTGATCTACACTGGCGGGACTGGCAAAGAACCAGTGGGACTTCAGCCCATTGCGGGCCGGAGAATTGGCGGGGTGACCGCTGCGAGCAGCCGCCGATTGGCGCGGCGCGATTCCCGCCCCCGATGAATTTTTCTTATATAAAGAGCAAGAGGGTAGCCAGGGAAAGGGTTGGCCCACCTAAGACAGGGAAGGGAATCTATGTATAGAGCCAGAGAAAATGGATGAGGTACTAAATGAGTACTTTGCATCAGTATTCACCAAAGAGGACTTGGTGGATGATAAGTTTGGGGAAGGGTGTGTAGATAGTCTGGGTCACATTGAGATCAAAAAGGTGTTGGACTTCTTGAAAAACATTTGGTAGATAAGTCCCCAGGGCCTGATGTGATCTACCCCAGAGTACTGAAGGCTACAAGGGAGGAAATGACTGGGGCCTTGACAGAAATCTTTGTTTCCTCATTGGCTACAGGTGAGGTGCCAGAGGACTGGAGAATAGCTAATGTTCCTTTGTTTAAGAAGGGTAGCAAGGATAATCTAGGAAATTACAGGCCAGTGAGCCTTAAATCAGTGGTAGGGAAATTATTGGAGAGGATTCTTCAAGATAGGATTTATTCCTGAAGCAAGCGAATGTATTAGCAAAAGGCAGCATGGCTTTGTGAAGAGGAGGTCCTGTTTCGCTAACTTGATTGAGTTTTTCGAGGAAGTGATGAAGATGATTGATGAAGGTCGGGCTGTGGATGTTGTCTACATGGACTTCAGTAAGGCCTTTGACAAAGTCTCTAATGTTAGACTGGTAGAGACGGTGAGGTCACATGGGATCAGAGGTGCACTGGCAAGATGGGTACAGAACTGGCTCGGTCATAGAAGACAGAGGGTAGCAGTGGAAGGGTGCTTTTCTGATTGGAGGGTTGTGACTAGTGGTGTTCCACAGGGATCAGTGCTGGGACCTTTGCTGTTTGTAGTATATATAAATGATTTGGAGGGAAATGTAACTGGTCTGATTAGTGAGTTTGTGGACGACTCAAAGATTGGTGAAATTGTGGACAGCAATGAGGACTGTCAGAGGATACAGCAGGGTATAGATCGGTTAGAGACTTGGACGGAGAGATGGCAGATGGAGTTTAATCCAGACAAATGTGAGGTAATGCATTTGGAAGGTCTAATACTGGTGCGTAATATACAGTAAATGGCAAAACCCTTCAGGCTGATGGATCTGGGTGTACAGGTCCACAGGTCACAGAAATTGGCAATGCAGCTGGAGAAGTTAGTCAACAAAGCATACGGCATGCTTGCCTCCATCGGACGGGGCATTAAATATAAAAATTGGCAAGTCATGCTTCAGCTGCAGAGAACCTTAGTTAGGTTGCACTTGGAATACAGTGTTCAGTTTGGTCACCACACTACCAGAGGGATGTGGAGACTTTGGAGAGGGTACAGAAGAGGTTGACCAGGATTTTGCCTGGTATGAAGGGCATTAGCTATAAGTAAAGGTAAGATAAACTCGGTTTATTCTCACTGGAGCAACTGAGGTTGAGGGGCGACCTGATAGAAGTCTACAAAATTATCAGGGGCATGGACGGAGTGGATAGTCAGAAGCTTTTTCCCAGGATGGAAGAGTCAATTACGAGGGGACGTAGGTTTAAGGTGCGAGGGGTAAAGTTTAGAGGAGATGTCTGAGGGACTTTATTTTTATAACGAGGGTAGTGGGTGCCTGCAACTTGCTGCTGGAGGAGGTGGTGGAAGCAGATACGATAGTGACTTTTAAGGAGCATCTTGACAAATACATGAATAGGATGGGAATTGAGGGATACGGGCCCAGAAGTGTAAAAGGTTTAAGGTTAGATGGGCAGCATTGTCAGCGCAGGCTTGGAGGGCCGAAGGGCCAGTTCCTGTGCTGCACTTTTCTTTGTTCTCTATTCTTTATGAAAGACAACGGGCAGGATTTTTTGTGTAGCCCACCGGAAAGGCGGCCTGCCATTGGCTAGCGGCTGGATCTTCTGCTCCTGCCGTTGTCAACAGGGTTTCTCGCTTTTTCATGATCTCAGACCAGATCCCCTGGGATACTGGACAGAAATCCCAATATTTTATTAGAATTTTGTAAAACTGTGAGGAAAGGTTACTTCGCTCCAGGAGTGATTTCACAAAGAAATAGGGATGTAGTTTTTTAAAACAAAACTTTATTACTGACACTGTATGAAAGTCTTTAACATCACACCAGAAAATAACTTACAATTACCCCTTAAACAATACCACTCAATACAGTGAATCCAAACCCTGTCTTTACTCCCACTTAAACAATAAGAAAATAGACCAGTACAGCTCTCAATCCACCATAAATACCAATGGCACAGAGGAATACTTGCTTTACAGAGATATTCTTTGAGAAAGCGATCGTTTGACACTGCTTTTACAGAAAAAGTTTGACTCCTGTCAGAAATTCTGGTTGTCTGTCTTCAAATGCTTTTGCAACTGGTTTGTTTCAGCTCCCACTTGTCCTCAGGCAAGTCTGCACTGCTTTAAAGACTGTTAGTTTATTTTAACTAAACTACAATGAGAAAAAAATGACTTACTCGCTGTCTCAGCTTTAGCCTGATCAGAACTGAACTGAAAATGCTTTCTCAAAAAGCCTGATGTCTTAGCTCCACCCAGCAATGACATCATCTCACCAAGCTGAAAATGAATTAACTCACCAGGGAATCCCTTCAATCAAAGCAAGATTGTATTAGCCCAGGCTTTTTAACAATGGTTAATTGCACATCTGGATCCCAAAAAGCTTTGTTGTTTTTCAACCGAAGAATATTTTAAAACATGATTTCAGCAGTCAAACACACTCGAACCCAGACTTTTAATCCTTGCTTCCCCAAATACTTATAATACAATATATCTGAAATTCACAACATTCATCACATGTTGCTACCATGAAACCTATGGTGGGGGGGGGGAGGGGGGGGGGGGGGGGGGCGCACTGTCAATGGGACCAGCAAATCCCGCCAACGTGAACAACTGGGAACTTCCGGCCAACGTATAAAAGCTCAATTCTTTTCTTTCTTATATCATTTCTCTCTCTACCAACGCCAGTAAACCACAACAACTGGCCAACACTCCAAACACTTTTTACGCAGGAAATTGCTGTGTACGAAACAATTGCTGTGCTTGCCCGACAGCTGCTGTGATCCAGTATGTGAAATTTTGATTTTGATTTGATTTGATTTATTATTGTCTCATGTATTGGTATACAGTGAAAAGTATTGTTTCTTGCATGCTGTACAAACAATGCATACCGTATATAGGGAAGGAAGGGGAGACTGCTGAATATAATGTTACAGTTATAGCAAGGTGTGGAGAAAAGGTCAACTTAATACGAGGTGGATGCATTCAAAAGTCTGATGGCAGTGGGGAAGAAGCCGTTCTTGAGCCGGTTGGTACGCGACCTCAAAGTTTGGTATCTTTTTCCTGACGGAAAAAGGTGGAAGAGAGTATGTCTGAAGTGGTAGGGTCCTTAATTATGCTGGCTGCCTTTCTGAGGTAGCGGGAATTATAGATAGAGTCAATGGATGGGAGGATGGTTTCCGTGATGGACTGGGCTACATTCATGACCTTTTGTAGTTTCCTGCGGTCTGTTGGTGACCTGTACACCTAAAAACTTGAAGTTCTGACCCTTTCTACTTCATTGCCATTGATGTAGACAGGGGCATGTTCTCCACTACGCTTCCTGAAGTCGACGACAATCTCCTTTGTTTTGTTGACATTGAGGGGGAGATTATTGTCGTAGCACCAGTTCACCTGATTCTCTATCTCATTCCTGTACTCTGTCTCATCATTGTTTGAAATCCGACCCACTACGGTGGTGTCATCAGCAGATTTGAAAATTGCGCAGATGGGGAATTTGGCCACACAGTCATAGGTGTAGAAGGAGGTGTAGGGGGCTGAGGACACAGCCTAGTGGGGCACAGGTGTTGAGGATGACCGTGGAGGAGGTGTTGTTGCCTATCTTTACTGATTGTGGCCTGTGGGTTAGAAAGTTCAGGATCCAGTCGCAGAGGGAGGAGCCGAGGCCAAGGCCATGGAGATTGGAGATGAGTATTGTAGGAATGATGGTGTTGAAGGCGGAGCTGTAGTCAAAAAATAGGAGTCTGACATAGGTGTCTTTGTTATCTAGGTGTTCCAGGGTAGAGTGCCGGGCCATGGAGATGGTGTCTGCTGTGGACCTGTTGCAGCGGTAGGCAACTGTAGTGGATCAAGGCAATCTGGGAGGCTGGAGTTGATTCGTACCATGACTAACCTTTCAAAGCACTTCATGATGACGGATGTCAGAGCCACTGGACGATAGTCATTAAGACACGCTGCTTGACGTTTTTTTGTGACAGGGATGATAGTCGTTTTCTTGAAGCAGATAGGGAGCTGGTATTGTTGGAAAGAGAGGTTGAAGATGTCTGCGAATACCCCCGCCATCTGATCCGCGCAAGACCTGAGTGCTCGTCCGGGTACCCCATCCGGGCCAGTGGCTTTCCGTGGGTTGACCTTCGAGAAGGCTGCTCTGATGTCTGCAGTGGTGATCTCAGATACAAGTTTATCCGCGGCTTCTGGAGTGGAGGGCTTGCTCTCGCTGACCTCTTGCTCAAAGCGGGCATAGAATGCGTTGAGCTCATCATGGAAGGGTGCATTGGAGCCGACGATTTTACATGGCTTCATCTTGTAGCCCGTTATGTCTTGCAAACCTTGCCGTAGACGACGAGGATCCGTGTGGCTAGCCTGGGACTCGCGCTTGGTCCAGTACTGTCTTTTGGCATCTTTGATGGATTTCTTTAGATCATATCTGGCTGTCTTGTGGAGGTCAGTGTCGCCTGACTTGAACGCCTCAGACCTAAACTTCAGCAAGCAGTGCATATCCCTGTTCATCCAGGGTTTCAGGTTGTTTCAAGAGAAATGCAAAACGCGCCATTGCTCATTACCCACCTCTCGTTCCCTTGGACCTGCTCTGGCTTGCCCTTATCAATCACATGAAGGGAGTTCTCCAGATCAGCTATGCCAACTCTGATGAATGGTGACACCTGCAATGTTAGTCCACGTACTGAGAAAACCACACATTCAGCACAAGATAATAACTCGAGGGAAAGTAAGAGAAAGAGCAGTGTAGCAAAAGCCATAACTCCATATTCCCACAGCTCCAATAACCTCGCCTGCAAAACTGCATTCATAATTCTTTAGAATTTACAACACACTCTGCTTTTATTCGTGCCCCGAGCCAGCTGTTCAACTCTGAAGAAATTGATGTTCAGTTCCTGTGACCCTGGGATTGTGAACAGAGAGAGATCTGAAGAGGTTGGAGTGAGCTTTGGGTGGGACCTGCCTGCACCAGCTATCCAAATTTCTATTAATTTTAACATAAGCATGTATTACATCCATGCAGAAAAGAGTGGACATATGCAAAAACAAGAATATTGCCATTTAGTCTGGTTTCGGATAATTATGCTTCAGCATCATAGTATCATAGAATTTACAGTGCAGAAGGAGGCCATTCAGCCCATCGAGTCTGCACCGGCTCTTGGAAAGAGCACCCTACCCAAGGTCAACACCTCCACCCTATCCCCATACCCCAATAACCCCACCCAACACTAAGGGCAATTTTGGTCACTAAGGGCAATTTGGCATGGCCAATCCACCTAACCTGCACATCTTTGGACTGTGGGAGAAAACCGGAGCACCCAGAGGAAACCCACGCACACACGGGGAGGATGTGCAGACTCCGCACAGACAGTGACCCAAGCCGGAATCGAACCTGGGACCCTGGAGCTGTGAAGCAATTGTGCTATCCACAATGCTACCGTGCTGCCCGTAATCCTAAACAGTCTCCCGAAGTAGCCCTGGGATATAGTGACACTAAGGTGACAGATGGAGGAACCACCTTCTCGGCCTTTTGGCTAAGAGCAAGCGTCAGATCAAGCCCAAGATGAGGCAAAATGCCTTTTCTTTTTTTTAAATTTAGAGTACCCATTTTTTTTCCCCCAATTAAGGAGCACTTTACTATGGCCAGTCCACATACCCAGCACGTCTTTGGGTTGTGGGGGTGAGATCCACACAGACACGGGGAGAAATGCCTTTTCTTAGCGGATTGGATCTTGTATGTCTCTCTTGTGGAATTGGCTTCAATCTGAATTTGAATTGTCTTTTGGAGGAAGCAATGAGGTGGATTAAGGGTTTGCCCCGTCCACTCTGAGAATTGGCTTTGTAACTTTAATGAAATGAAAAAATGAAAATCGCTTATTGTCACGAGTAGGCTTCAAATGAAGTTACTGTGAAAATCCCCTAGTCGCCACATTCCGGCGCCTGTCCGGGGAGGTTGGTACGGGAATGGGATGAACATTTTTTTAAAAGACAGATGGGGGAAAGTGGAACAATTCAAATTTAAAGGTGCATTTCCCTTTAGTATCGATTTTCAAATGACTTCCTTCACTCTCCCAATGGCAGCCATGCCTTTACTGTAGGAATTTGGCCATTAAACCTCTCCACTAATCTATATTATAATAATCTTTCCCTGCGGAGATCACTGGAATGGAACCCAGCATCTCCATTCTCCGCGGGGCGCCCGAAGGCCCCTCGCAACACCATTGGGCGGTGATGCGAGTGGAGACATTCCCTGAGGCTCCCCCTGGCGCTGCCAGCACAGGGAGTTTGCCATCTCCGACTGGGACTGCACCACATCCCGCTGTGACTGTGCCATCACCTTGTGGGTCTGTGCCACATCAGCCAGTGACTGGGCTACCTCCCTCTGGGTCTGGACCACCTCCCTTTAGAACTGGGCCACCCTGCACAGTGATTGCGCAAAGCCGGCCAACGCCTGGGCAATGCCGCTGACGTTCCCAGCCATGGCCTGCTGTGACTGGGCCATGCTGAGGAGCACCGCTGCAATGTCCAGGTGGCTCTGGCACATGGCTTCCTGTGAGTCGGCAGCGCTGTCCTGGGCCTCGATCCCTGCCTGTCCAGAATGCCCGAGGCCTTGGACATGCTGATCCATAGCAAAAACCGTTGCCCCAAGGCCTTCACCACGGACGTCACCCGTGCGGTGTCGGCCTGGGTGGCACGCATGACTGGCACTGCCACCTGCTCCTGCACGTGGATGGACTCCTTCACCTGTCCCTGCAGGTGCTGGTAGCTGACTGTCATCTGCTCCTGTAATCCCTGGGTCACTGCCTGCACTTGCATTGTGGCTGGGACTGGATGTTCCAGGAGCCCGGGACCCGACTGGATGGCAGCTGGTTCCTGGGGCCGGCCTGCCCTCCGACTGGCTGGCCCCTCGGCTGCTCCAACCTCCACGTCCTGTACTGGATGTGATGTGTGGTGCGTATCAGATAGTGTCCCAGGAGCCTCTTCACTAATGTGCCCAACCGGAGTGATAGTCTCTGCGATGGTGGAGGGTGTAGGAGACACTGTGACGGGAAGTCAGTGTCATGCTCTGAGTCTCGGTTGGAGGGCTGGTGTTCGGGCTGCTCTCCCCGTCAGTACTCGGCTGTCTGGGCATGCGCGAGTTCGTGCCGGTGGTAGTGTGCACGCGCAAGTTCGCGGCAGCCGTAGCGCGCATGCGCAGACCTGCAGCGCCCGTTTGACGCCGACTCGGCAGCTGGAGCTGCGTGAGTCACTCCAGTGCCGTGCTGGCCCCCTATAGGGAGCAGGATCGCTGCTCCTAGGGGCCTGTTGACGCCGTTGTAAAACGCTCCGACGTTCACGATGGCATTGACACTTAGTCTCAAAATCAGAGAATCCGGTGTCTCAGGAACAGAGAGTCCCGCCAAAGATGCCCTGCATAACTGAAGCATCGCACTCTTTTCATTATGTTCAATTCTTGCCATAATGAAGGATAGAATTCCATTAGCTATCCTATTTGTTTGTTGAACCTGCACACTAACGTTTTGTGACTCATGCACTCGAACACCTGGGGCTGGACACTCCGATTTTGTCCAGAGGAAGTGTCTAGTTTTACGATGAAAAAAATCAGCGAGGCCCCAGCACCGACCCCCCAACCGGTGAGCGGCTAGCCGCTGTGTCACATAAAACACACGGGGCGCGATTCTCCGCACTCACGACAGGGCGGAGAATAGCGGGCGGCGCAAATTTTTACGGCGACGCTGGTCCGACGCCCTCCCGCTATTCCCCCCCCCCCCCCCCCCCCCCACGCCCGCCCCCCGACACGAATCGCTGCTCGCCGTTTTTTTACGGCGAGCAGCAATTCTCCCCTGGCCGATGGCCCGATTTCCAAGGCCTTTACGGCCGTTTTCACGAATTTGAATACACCTGCTATACAAGTTTGTGAAAACGGCGCCAAAGTGCCGTTCTGCACAACCATGCCACCGATTGGCACGGCCGCACCACGGCCGTGCCAAGGGTGGCATGGGCCCGCGATCGGTGCCCACCGATCGCGGGCAGCGGGTACTTAGCCCGCACACTCTTTGTTACTCCGCCGCCCTGCTGGATCAGTCCGCGGGGCGGTTGAGGGGCATTACGGACGGCGCATGCGCGGGTCTGACGCATATGCGCGGATGACGTCATCCGCGCATGCGCGGGTTGGAGTCGTCCAATCCGCGCATGCGCGGCTGACGTCATCATATGCGTCAGCCATCGCTAACTTTGGCGTGCGGGCTTAAACGATACCGTAGTTCACGGGGCCGCGATGCTAGCCCCGACCGGGGAGCAGAATCCGGTCCCGGGAGGGGGCGCGGAGGCTGCCGTGAAACACGGCCATTTTCATGGCAGCCTTCACGACTCTCCGCCTTTGCGGAGAATCGCGCCCACGGCCTTTACAAAATAAACGGTCGGAGTATTGCCAGGTCCTTGGTTCTGCATGTGCACCGCGGCAACCGGCAGCAGTCACGCCGTCCAACATGGCGCCGACCACGGACCCCCTCGCCACCCCTGGACTACCACCTCCCCCTCCAGTCCCCCCAGCCCTCACCGAAGCCCCCCCCCCCCCGGCCAGCGGTACGGCTCCCACTCCATTGTGGCGGCGCAGACACAGTCCTGCAGGCTCACAAAAACTGAGAGAACAAGTGAACTGCGCCACTGTGAACTTGGCCCATCCCATTGGGGGTGGGCCTCCAGGTAACGCCCTGAGGCCGTCCCAATGGCAAGCGGTGTCCTCCCCGATTATGCCGTTTTGGAAGAGGCGGAGCATCCGACAACAGGTGCCGCCCCCAATTCGGTCGTAAAGAGGGATTCTCCACCCGATGGCCGATTACAAAATCGCCGTTGGGGAACGGAGAATCCCGCCCATCGATCCCTCTGCACCTCGGAATTCTGCAGTCATTCTCCATTTAGATAATGCTCTACTTTTTTATTATTCATGCCAGAATGAACAACCTCATATTTTCACACATTATACTCTATCTGACAGATTTATTTTCCACTCACACAACCTATCTACATCTGTCAGCAACCTCCTCATGTCCTCTTAACAACATACTTTCCTGTCTCCACCTTTGTGCCTTCTGCAAATTGAGTTAGCAAGCCTTCCCCCTCCTCATTGATATAAATTGCAAGGAGATGCGACCCCAGCACAAACCCCTACAGGACTCCACTCGTCACATTCTGCCAATCAGAAAAAGGGACTCCTTCCCCTGTTGTGCCTATAGAACCTGAGCAGGATCACAGGAAAATTTGGGGGCTGAATTCTCCGCCGTTGGGGTTCTGTATTTTGCTGGCAGCCGGGGGGTGGGGGGGGTTTCACGATGGCGTGGGGCTGCCCCGCAACGGGAAACCCCATTGACCAGCCTGCGAAACGGAGAATCTCGACGGCATGCCGCACCCCGGGATCAGGAACAGCCTTGCTTCAAACCCGACCGGCTTGTTGAACATATTTAGCATGCTTTGCCTCTCAACACAAGGCTCTCTCAGCTTTATTATCATACCCCTTAGTTCTCTGTTCAAACACAATGCCCATGCCAATTCAACTCGGTAGCCTCCAATTGCCAATTCTCTCGCTGTAGGGATGTTTGATTCTGACCAACAAGATCGAATTATAAAAGTGGTCTGATTTTAGTGCACCACTCAAACTGCCATGTTCATGCTCAGGCTATAGAAATCCCTGTGGCTTATCCACAGGAGTCTCGAACAAGGTACTGAATTCCTACACTGTGGCTGGTTTGCTCGGTGTAGCTCGAGCCTTTGAAGCTAATTGATAGAAGGCAGCGGTGTTTTTTTTTCCCACCTCATTCAAACAGTTTGGATCATAGCCTTTTCAATTCGCAAATGCCTTCGACCAGCAATGAAGGGTGAGCCGAGTGCCAAGGAAGCCAGATGGTTACCAATCCCCCAAGTCCCTGCTCAGGGCCCAGATATCCCAGATTTAAACCCCAGCCTGTGCTGCAATTGCTGTCTGGGAAGTAGGATTTCAGTGACTCTTGGCGAACCAGAGGAAAAGTTGAACTGGAGTTTTCCCTTCTTCTTGTTTCCATGCTGGAAAATAGGCACATAAATAGGTCTTGGTTATGGCTCCCTCCATCTTTTACGCAGCTTAGCCCTGTACATGAGGGATGGCCACCAGGAAAAGAGAGAGGAGGGCTGCTGTTATCACGGGAATTCAAATGGAGTAAGACTTAGGTGTTGGCCTAAACACCCTGTGTAACACAGTCAAAAGATTGTGGATCCAAGCTCTACTCTCGAGACCTGAATACCAAGTCTGACACTACAATACAAAACTGAGAGGGTGCTACAGTGTCATGGGTGCCATCTTTGAATGGAACATTAAACCGAGGCTCTGCCTGCTCTCTCCACTGGGCCCAAATGATTCTGGCCGGGATTCTCCGGGGCTTCCTGCTAGACGTGGGTTTTGCTCTGGCCCACAGAATCCCAATTCAGGATTTGCGGCAGGTAGCAGACCTGTTGCGAGTCTCCCTGCCCACTCCACGGGTTTATCAACGACTTGGCGGAACCATACAAATTACTCTGTGAAGCTATTTTACATCTCATTGACAGGCGGGAAGCCGGACTCACTAGCCAGCTGGGATCTCCAACTCCCTGTGGAAAACTAACATGGCCGTATGTGGCATCATGGGATACTTGACATAAAGTCTTCAAGTGTCTCATTGTAAATTGTTTCAGCTACCTCATTAATTCAGTCAGACAGATGGCCACCTGTAAATTGATTACATTGTCTGGAGTTTAATCGGTTGCTTGACGAGATCAACCCATTTTGTATTGTGACACACACACACTGTTTATCTATAACAGTATAATCGAGGCCAGTGACGTCAGTCGATTAGCGCGGCTTTTGTTTTGCTAATATATATACATCTCTGTAGAATTCCTGCAGTAGACATTGACGTCACTGATCACCTCTCCTTTGTATCGGAATTGTACCTTTGTCTCTGTGTAAGTTACTTGGATGTTAAAGATTTCGGCATCCCCACCAGCCAAGAATCCTGCTGGCATGAACTGGTGCAAGTATTGAGGAATGTGGATCTGGCGGCTTGCAGTCCAAGCGGTGGCAAAATGGTAACTACCCTCCCACAATTGCTGTCAGGGTGTCGAGGGGGGGGAGCCTTCATGGCAGGTGTGTGCCAGGGTGGCTTATGCTGGGCTGGAGTGGTTCAGGCAGGGGTCCTTCCTGAGATGGGGCTACACCCATCTGCAGCCTTTACATCCTTTAAACAGTCAATCAGTATGTAAAAATTAAAGTTTTCTCATAATAAAGTGAAAATGTTCCATCTGTACCCTGTATCATTTAAAAAGTCACTGAGTATCTCATAAATACACATCAATCATAATAAAGTGAAAGTGTTCTCATCTGTATCCCTAAACCCTTTAAACGGTCTGTCAGTATGCCAAGTTTAAAGTCTGTGAGACAAAGAGAAAAGTAATCCGTTTAAAGTGGTAAAAATCTTTAAAGTGGTTTTCACACATTCAATTTCATTGCCCTTTAACGTACAGATGTCTGTGTGTACGCCGACAAGGCTGAAAGCTTTGATCTGAATTGTTTACATTCAATTTCATGCCCAATTGCTTGCAAATAGCTTTCTGATTGTCAAGTCAAGACAATTTCAAAGGGGAGATTCAGATCGTTAATTTTTACAGCTCTGCGGGGATCAGAGAAGCAGGTATTTTCCTAACTGCTGTTTTTTTTTTAATTAGTCTGCCTCTTAGTTCTCAAGTCCTTCCTAGAAAGTGCAGCTGTGGGGGCTGCTCCTGCACTAGGGATACAGGCCCTGTGTCACACCTGGGACCCACATCACAATGCAGCTAAGTTCCCAACAGCGCGCATTCCCCTCCCTCACCCCCATCTGTAAGACTTGCTTACACACAAGCCTCTAAGCATGGATGCAATTAGTGGCACACGGTGACCTCCTCCGCTGCTCAACCAGTTGCCACCCTACTGATGGGATAACAATTGGCCCACTCAGTGAGTAGACCCCACTGAGGGAAAAAGGACAGGGTCCACAGAGCCTATCATTGATGTGCATTGTGGCAGCCATCAGTACCTCTACTGACACGGAAGGGTGGTGAGGGTAGAGGCTCCCACAACACAGACCAGGTGCCATTTACTGATGGTGACTGGGGTGGAGTGTGGATGGCCACATATCGAGGGGGGTCGGGTGAGGGGTGGGGTGGGGGGGATGCGTTGAGGGTGGTGCGGCAGTACAACTCAGGGTGACCATGTAACCTGGTGCGCTTTGGATGGTCAAGGGGATATTCATTGAGCAAACACTTCTGTTCAGACCAGGTGCCAGCCATCCAATAGGACGACGAGGAGGTGCAAAGAAGGTGCCTCATTAGAGCACGTCTCTACCATCGGCGCCTGTCCTTCAAGGAGCTGCTGGACCACCTGTGCTGCTGAGGGGTATGAAGAATGTGTCCAGGACTATCCGGGTATGAAACGCAAGCTGGCTTGGGCAGTACGCCAAATGTGTAACCCAGGGCTGCCGCACAGGGCACAACCTCAACTCCTCCCGATTTCCCAACTAAGAGGCCTAACCATCGGCAGCTCCGCCATCCTTTCCCCCTCCCCAGCCCCCCGCTCCCCATTCGCTCACTTCAAATGAACCCCATAACTGCTCATCTCTTCCCTCTCCCTCAGCTCTTCACTCCACCTTCCCTCTCCATCATGTCTTCACTACATGTTCCCTGTAGCCTTCCATTCCTTCCCACTAACAGAGCTCCCCTCACCTCTTTGAGGGACCTACCCGCATCACCACCGGGTGTTGGCCCTGGTTTGGCAGTATCAATGGGTCTTGTCCACAGGATGGAGGATGATGATGACTTGCTGTGAGAGGAGCTCTCATCACTTGACAAAGTCTGGCAAAGCCTTTAGGATCACATTCCACTGTCCAATGTGTGCTGGCCAATCTTGGGCCCATATATCCTGGGGGCGCTGGTTCCGGGAGATGGTGAATGTTTAGAGCTCAGTCACTGGGTAGGCTGTCATACAAGACGGCCTCACAATTCTGGTTCTGTGCCCTCCCACGTCTCGCTGAGGGTGACACCACTTTAGATTAACATAGAACAGTACAGCACAGAACAGGCTCTTAGGCCCTCGATGTTGTGCCGAGCAATGATCACCCTACTCGAACCCACGTATCCACCCTATACCCGTAATCCAACCTTAACCTTACTTTTAAGGACACTACGGGCAATTTAGCATGGCCAATCCACCTAACCCGCACATCTTTGGACTGTGGGAGGAAACCGGAGCACCCGGAGGAAACCCACGCACACACGGGGAGGACGTGCAGACTCCACACAGACAGTGACCCAGCCGGGAATCGAACCTGGGACCCTGGAGCTGTGAAGCATTTATGCTAACCACCATGCTACCGCGCTGCCCTGGGTCTTTCATGTGTTATGGGGGCCATGCGCCACTCCATTCTCCAAAATCACCCCACAACTCCTCCCACCTCTATCACCCAGCACATTCCAAACCCCCGTCAGGCAGAGTGTAGAGGCAGGTTGGACTGGTGATGCAAAAGTGTTTAATTGTGAGGGTATACATTGTTGTGCCACAACCCCTAACCATCATCTATGTGCTACATCCATGCCGACTCAAGTGTTATCAAACTTTCTTATCTTATGTGGTCTCCTGCTCCTTGTCTGAGCCATGGCCTTAATGGCCACAACCAAGGAGCACAGTGAATGGGACAGGTCCCTCAGTGAATGAGACATGTCCCTCACTGCCTCCATCATGTGCCTCTGTGAATAGCTAAAGTCAGTCAGCATCCATACAATGTTTTCGATGCCCTCAGGCATGTGGCTGGGTCAAGCCTTGGCGTGCCGCAGCAATGACGATGTGGGCCCGGGACATGTCTGCCTGTGACTGTGTACTGACCGCCTCTGCCACCTCCTCCCAGTCTCTGTTGAGGCAAGCTTGATTGTCTGCCCCACCATAAGGAAGAGGGTGTCCCTCCTCCTCCCCTCCACAGCGTCCAGCATTCTGTCCACTTCATTTTCCCGATAGGCGGCAGCAGGTCTTCTTTGTGCCATTTTCTTGGCTGGAATGAGAGTGTGTGGTGAGTAGAGTGCTTGCAAGCAGCTCCAGCTTATCAGGATCCTTAGCGCTAATTCCAGTCCCAGCGACTCAGCCGCCAGCGGCAATGAAAATTGCGAGCAATTCATGTGGGCAGAGTGCTGTCCATTTGCATGTCCTGAATTGCTGAACAAATAGCTCCCCAATGGAAACACAAATTGCCTGCTATTCAGTTCCGGTGGGAACAGTTACAGAGGGATTCTCCGTTGCCTGATGCCGAAATCGTGTTTGGCGATTGGGAAGAGAATGGGCTCCGATGGCAAAATCGGGGCCGGCGCCGATTTGACGCCATTCAGCCATGCATCCCCCCCTCCAAAATGCCATTGACGCGTCATCGGCTGGACCTCTCGCGATGATCCATCACTGATGGGCCGAGTTCTTGACCGCTCGGGAACCCGTGTGGCAGCTGCGGACTGTGTCCAGCACTGCCATGAATCAATGAGGGTTTCACGCAGATGTTTTGGTCGTAAAAGATGGCAGATGCTCCGCCGGCGTCAGCACTTAGCCGCTGAAAGGGAGAATCCAGCCCTTAGTCTCCCAAACGGAGGATCCAGCGCCAGATATACAGGTCCGTTCCACACAGTGCAGATCAGAGAGTCACAGGGCAGGATTCTCCCTTCTGGAGACTAAGTGATCGGGTCCACAGCTGCAGCGATTCAACCGCTCCCAAGGGGCTCTGTTAACGGAACCGCGGCCAATTCGACGGTTCCGTGATTGACGTGACGCCGTGGCTGGAATTATGTCATTCTCTTCCTCCCACGAACAAGCCAACATGGCCGTAAGGAGAGCAGCGCTGCCCTTCTGGGATGCCGAACCCGAGACTCTCCTGGACTCTGTGGAGGAGAAGAGGCTGGGGCTGTACCCCGGGCTGGGACGGAGGTCATCAGGTGCCACCATTTGCCGTGGGGGTGGCGGCCTGGACTGGAGACCAGTGCAGGAAGAAACTCCACGACCTCCTCAGGGTGGCCAAGGTATGGAGCCAGCGCTGTGCCCCTGGCACTAAACCGACTACACCCCCACACACATGTGACAAACCCCCCCCCTCCCCTGTCCGCCAGGATGGCCGGACTCCCAGCTTGACCCACATACCACCACCCATGCCAGTCGCAACAGCCGTTTGCCCTGGCCATTGATGCCATCATCTACCCAACACCTGGGCTGCATGTGTCGGACCGTGCAACACTCTCCTTCTTTATGTTTGCCCCCTTCCCCAGGACAAGGCTGCGCACAACTGCTCGGAGCAGGAAAAGACCAGAGGGGGGCCACTAGACCTGCGGCCACTCACCGTGCCTAAGCAGACGTTGTCGGCGGCCTGGAGGAGAGGGGGTTTGCTGACGCGGTGGTCGATGGTGCGCCACGAAGTGAGCACCCCCTGCCTGGATGCGGGTCCCCACAACAAATATGTGCTCACCCCAAACCCCACACTCCCTGACCTCCCTCACCGCAGCTTTAACCCCCCCCTCACTGCAGCCCTCACCACCTCACGCCTCACCCTCCGTCCTGCTGTGTAACCATACATGCCGTCTTGTGTCTTACGGGACCAGCCGGGGATGGGCCTGTCCTATCCGGGGTCCTCCGCCCCCAACTAGTGCCAGAGCCGGTGACCCCCAGACAGCCGAGCACCGACAGGGAGAGCAGCTGGAGCACCAGCCTCTGCCCGAGACCCAGGACACCACGGAGTTCGGGTCAGAGGAGGACACAGACTTTCCGTCATTGCTATCTCCAACACTGTCCACCATCTCGGGAACTATCACCTCGGTTGGGGAAATTAGTGAAGAGGCTCCTGGGACACTCACTGGTGCGCACCACACAGTCGGTCCGGTACTGGTGTGGGTGGGAGCAGCCGAGGGGCCTGCCGGTCGGAGGGCAGGCCGGCCTCAGGAACCAGCTGCCGCCTGGACGGGTCCTGGGTTCCTGGAACATCCAGTCCCACCCACAGTGCAGGTGCAGGCAGAGACCCAGGGATTAGAGGAGGAGACGACGGCCAGCTTCCAGCACCTGCAGATGCTGGTGGCAGAGTCCATCTGCGTGCAGGAGCAGGGAGTGGTGCCGGTCATGCGTGCCACCCAGGCTGACACCGCACAGGTGGCGTCCGCGGTGGCGGCAATGGGGGGGCGACGGTGTCGGACATGGGTCAACGGTTGCAAGGCCTGGGGCATTCTGTGCAGGCGGGAGCCGACGCCCAGGACAGGGATGCCCTCGCAAAGGCAGTCATGTGCTGGAGTTAGCTGGAGGTTGTAGCGCCGCTCCTCAGTGTGGCGAGTCACAGCAGGACATTGCTGAGAGCATCGGCGGCATTGCTCAGGTGCAGGCCCAGTCACAGCAGGACATTGCTGAGAGCATCGGCGGGCGGCATTGCTCAGGTGCAGGCCCAGTCACAGCAGGACATTGCTGAGAGCATCGGCGGGCGGCATTGCTCAGGTGCAGGCCCAGTCACAGCAGGACATTGCTGAGAGCATCGGCGGCATTGCTCAGGTGCAGGCCCAGTCACAGCAGGACATTTCTCCCAGGTGCTGGCCGGCGTCGCACAAACACAGAGAGAGGTGGCCCCCTCACTGGCTGATGTGGCACAGGCCCTGAGGGTGCTGGCACAGCCACAGACAGAGATTGTCCACCCCCTATGCTCCATGGGCGCTAACATTCAGACCCTTGCCGATACCAGAGTGGGTCTCCAGGACTGGCAGCATTAGGTGGCGGGGGGGGCCTCGGAGGATGACTCCGCTCGCACCCCCCGTACCATTGAGAGGCCCAGGGCCATCGGGCACCCTGAGGGAGGGGGAGGTGATGGGGCTCGTGCCCTTGACTCCTGCAGGGGAGGTCCCGGAACACCAAAACACTCAGACTCCCCCCTCCTGTCCCTGGTGCATCTGGTGGGCAGCAGGCATAACAGGGTGGCACCACGCCACCAGGGACGTCTGGGCAGCAGCCAAGCCCATTCAGGCCGGGTCACCCCATGGGATGTGTGCCAACGGGGACCCTCGTCACAGGGCAGGGGTCACAGCAGACCGCCTCCACTCCTGCTGTACCATCTGGGGAACCACAAAGGCGTAGTGGTAGGGCCCGTAAGGCCAGAAAGTTAGACACCAGTTAAGTTGGCACGGGTGCAGGGCACAGTTGAGTTATGGGGGCTAGGGCACAGACTGTGCATAATTGTTCAGAATAAACACATGTTCACACCGTTAAAACCAGCAAGGTGGCCACCATAATGGCACTCAGTGCGTGGGCACAGCCCTTGTCCTGTCTGGGGCTCCCCGGCTGCTCGGACCGTCTCCCCCTTCCCCACTCCTCCCCCCCCCCGGCAGGGCCCTACCTCTTGCAGAAAGCACGGCTGGTGTCCGATCCAGGAACCCGCAGTCCCCCCCCCCCCCCCGCCAACTCCTACCTCCTCTCGCAACCGCCTCTGCCAGCATGCCAGCTTCACGATTTTTTATAGGACATTAGAAACACGCCGTTGGGAAATCGGCCCATTCGAGGTGCAGAATCGGACCGGAGAATCGGTCATCAGGGCAGATAATGAGATGCTTACTTTACTTCCAGGCCGTGCGGCGGGCGCCATGATTTCGTCAAGTTGGGGGTCCGGAGAATGCCGATTCGGCCCAAGAAAATACAGCTAATTCAATGCCCTGCAGGGGACTAGCAGGGACCCGGAGTAATTCATGCAGCTTTAGCTACGAATACAGGCCCCCGCACTTCCAGTTTTGAATCCGCGCATGCGCCGCGCTGAGCACCATGGCGGACTTGGACCACGGAGGCAGACTGAAAAATTGAAACCCCCCCCCCACCGATCGGCCGCGCGCCCGAGGATCTGATCAGGCGAATCTCAACCCTGGCCGCCAATAAGGCCCCCTCCCCGGTGTCTGATCCCCCCGCCCCCCCCCCCCCCCCAACCAGGACTGAGTCCGCAGCCGCTACGCCAGCAGCCCGACCGACATTCGGACATTCGGTGCTTAGTTCCACGCTGTCGGGAACTCGGCCGGTCAGGAGCGGAAGATCGCTGGGCTGGCCTCTGTCAATGGGCCCCCAACCGCGCGACGTACTCCGCGATCGCAGAGAATCGGCGGAGGGCCCGATTTCACAATGAAATTGGATTCTCCGCCCCCGCGCCATAAGCGATTTTGGCGCGAGACTGTGGATAATCCGGCCCATTTATGTCTCAAAACAGGGAACATAGGAGCATTAAGTTCTCCCCATAAAGATTATTTTAACTAATACAGCCCAAGTTGATTTAATGGCTTCATTAAAATCGACCTTCAAAGCTCGAAATCATTGTGCCCTTATCTTAACATACATCGCACTGTCTACTTAATAATACTGGTAACAACCTCTGGCTATGAAAATTGTAAGGAGAGAATTTTATTCATATATTCCTGGAATGTCCTAATATTCTTGAGCTACAATATGATAGTCGTACAAATATTGCAGAATCTAAAACTCCCATATTCACAGTTTATTAACAGTGGTAAATACATCCTTGTTGAGTTCCTTGTTCAGTATGAAATATTTATTCAACACAGACCCATGGAGACCAGGAAAGTTAAAAGGGCCAGTTACATGTCTTTTGACTATATTTGAACCTTTTTTGGAATTTATGTATTGTTACAGGCACCATCAGAATGTTTTTTTTATTCGTCCATGGGATGTGGGCATCGCTGGCTGGGCCAGCATTTGTTGCCCATCCCTGAGGGCATTTAAGAGTCAACCACATTGCTGTGGGTCTGGCATGGCATGTAGGCCAGACCAGGTATGGACATTAGTGAAGCAGATGGGTTTTTACGACAATTAATAATGGTCGTCATTAGACTTTTAATACCAGATTTTTATTGAATTCAAATTCCACCAACTACCCTGCTGGGATTCGAACCCACTTCCCAAGAGCATTACCCTAGATCTCTGGATTACTAGTCCAGTAAAAATACCACTACGCCACTACCTCCCCTTGAATGGCAGATGTTACAAGGCAGTTGCCAAGCATGCGATTTTCCTGTTAGAATTCACCACATGGTGACTTCATGGTCTCTGCTGTGGCATCGCAAGTAGGTGCTTAACGGAGGTTATGCTGCCTATGCCACCCTGAGAACAGCCCTGACAGTGCAGCAGTCCCTCAATCCTGCACTGGAGAGTCAGCCTTGCGTTTTGTGCTCAAGTCCTGGACTGGGAATTGAACCCAGAACCTTTTGTCTCAGAGGCTAGAGTGCTACAGAAGGGATTACACGCAAAATAACTTTATTAGATATGAAGGAGCTATCGGTAATGTACGTGGTAACTTATGCATTGATGCTGAAGACATGGGATGGGTTCTCAATGAGTACTTTGACTTTGTATTTGCCTTCACTAAACATTCTAGTTAACGAGGAAGAGTGTGAAATATGAGAAACAATAAACATAATGAGAAGGGAAGTACTGGAGGGATAAATCGCCAGGGTCAGATGGATTGTATCCCAGGCTGTCAGATGTTCTAATCCTCACTAGATACAGGAAAGGTACCAGAGGATTGGAGGTCTACGAACCATAGTTTAAAAAGGGTGTGAGGGATGGGCCAGAAAATTATATGTCAATAATTCTGACTTCAGCGGTGAGAAACTTATTGGAATCAATTGTGAGACAGGAGAAACTGTCACTTCGAAAGACGCAAACTGATCAGGGATAGTCAGCATGGTTTTGACTGAGGAAGATTGTATCTCACTAGCTTAATTGAAGTAACAAGGAAGAGTAATGAGGGTGGTGCAGTAGATGTTATCTACATAGATTTTAGTGAGGCATTTGACAAGGACCCACATGGCAGACTGGTCAGAAAGTTAGACCCCTTGGGATATAGGGGAAGATGGTGAGTTGAATCCAAAATTAGATTAGCAACATGTCAATGGGTATTTTTGCGAATGGAATGCGGTTTCCAATGGTATTCCAGTGGGTGGTAAATTTGCAAATGGAATTCAATCTGGTAAAGTGTGAGGTAATGCATTTCAGGAAGGTAAACAAAACAAGGGAATACTCAGAAAATGGGAGAATATTGAGAAAGGTTGAGGAAGATCTTAGCATACATGTCCACATATCCTTGAAGGTGTCAGGACAGGCGGATAAGGTGGTTAAAAAAAAAAGCTAATGGAATGCTTTCCTTTATTGGACGAGGTATTGAATGCAAAAGCAGGGATGTAATGATGGAACTGTACAAAACACTGGTTAGGCCACAACTGGATTTTTGTGACAGTTTTGGTCACAATATTGCAGGAAGGACATAATTGCTCTGGAGAGAGTGCAGAGGAGATTTACAAGAATGTTGCCAGAACTTGAAAATTTCAATATGAAGAAAGACTGGATAGGCTCGGGTTGTTTTCCTTAGTACAGAGGAAGCTAAGGGGTGACTTAATTGAGGTGTACAAAATGATGTCGGGCGTAGACAGGATTGACAGGAAAGCCTTGTTTTCCTGAGTCGTGGGGTGTATTACCAGTGGGCATAGATTTAAGGTGATTGGTAGGATTAGACGGGACATGAGGAAAATCTTTGATCCAAGAGGGCGGTGGACATCTGGAATTCACTGCTTTGAATTGGTAGTTGAAGCTGAAACGTTTGACTCTTTTACAAGGTACCTGGATCTGAATCTGAAGTGCTGTAACGTGCAAGGCCGCAGACCAGCTGCTAGAAAGTGGGATTAAAATGAGTGGCTAGTTTCTATCTTTTTCTTCTTTGGCCATCACAAACATGGTCGGCTGAATGGCCTCTCCCTGCATCATAGCTTTCCATGTTTCGAAAGTGCTTTGAAAAATCCTGAGGTCACAGAGGATGCAGTATAAATACACGCTTGAGTAACTTTGTCTTTATTACATACATAGAACATACAGTGCAGAACGAGGCCATTTGGCCCATCGAGTCTGCACCGACCCACTTAAGCCCTCACTTCCACCCTATCCCCGCAACCCAATAACCCCTCCTAACCCTTTTGGTCACGAAGGGCAATTTATCATGGCCAATCCACCTAACCTGCACGCCTTTGGACTGTGGGAGGAAACCGGGGCACCCGGAGGAAACCCACGCAGATATGGGGAGAACGTGCAGACTCCGCACAGACAGTGACCCAGTGGCGAATCGAACCTGGGACCCTGGCACTGTGAAGCCACAGTGGTATCCACTTGTGCTACTGTGCTTCCCAAATTTATTGGTAGTATTCTTGACTCCAAACAATTTGTGTTGAAGCTTCACTCCAGACAGTGAAATGCAAGGCTCCAGTCTGGGTGGGTATAGGGACAGCTGGGGGAATAATTCCACACTACCTGCCGACAGGTTGGTTCACTGATTCCATCTCATATTTCCAGGAGTTGGAATAGTAAAGCTTTAGGGACATCAGCAAGCAATGGACAAGCCAGCCAATTGATGTTGTTAAGGGCCTAATAAGGTCTATTGTCAGAGCCGAGTGGAATTTTGCAATTGACCTCTGGGATCCCAGCAGCAGACCAGGTGGGTGGGGTGGGGGGGGGTGGGGTGGGTAGCAACACTCCACAATGTAAGAGACCCCCTGATCTTCCCAGTCTCAGCTAGAGTGCAGGACACCCCACTGCACCCACTCCCCTGACTGTGTCGCGGCTACTCATCCTATTTCACAACATCTGAAAATTCTGCCTTTGGTAGGCCACAGACGAGTCCGAATCGAGTAGCTGAGAGAAAACCATGTTGATTGTGAAGCAAATATATTTACAATATACGTCAGATCCCAGCCGAGTCTGCTCTGTCGGTTCCATACCTGGCCGACCTTCCGTGGAGCTCAATCATTCCTCGGGCTCCCCGCCACCTTCACGGGGGAGCTCATGTTTGGCGAGACTCATGGGAGACTGATTGCTCCAACCCTGCAGGTCTCTTGCGGTTTATAGCACTGCCCCTGAACTTTAACACATCACCTAATCTGCTACTGCAGTGCAGAATTGAAGGGGTCCGGCAAAGTTGAAGGTAAAGGTTCTTGTATGAAAAGAAGATAGGCAACTGCATATGTACTGTGTCTTTCATGATGCCAGCGAAAGTTTTTTTGAAGTATAGCCACTGTTGTAATGTAGGAAGACATTAAACAAAGGCCCTGGGCTGGACTCTCTGATTTGGAGACTATGTCCCCATGTGGTGTGGAAACGCTATGCCACGAATACTGGCATCAAAAGGCCACCGGTTCCCCGTTTTGCTAGGGGCGAGCAGGAAGGCAGCACAGAGCACCCGGCTCTAGCTGCCGATACGGCCCGGAGAATTGCCGGCTCCGTGGCCGCCCATGCGAATGGCGGCAGCCTGCAGCGGCCGCGCGTGCTTCATGGTGGAGTCCGTGCGCGGACCCGGCCCGTGAAATAGTCCTCCCCTTCGGCCGGCTGGCGCGCCCCTGACCACCCCACCACAGTGCCTCCAGCCCCGAATACTGTCCCGCTACCCACAGATCGGCCCTCTCCCGAGTCTCCCCCTGAGTCCGCAGCCGCCATGCAGAGTTCCCGACGGGTGAGACCATGAGAGACCCATGCCGTCGGGAACTCAGCCCCCTCCAAAGCGACGTTTTCGCCGTTGGCGACCGGAGAATCCAGACGTTAGAGATGTTAGCTGATGAAGATTTGTGAGTTCTTGATATGTCCTGGCTGACATTCCTTCCTCAATGAACACAGGCATAAAAAGATTATCAGGTCATTCATCTGATGTATGAAAATTAGTTGCTGTAGTTGCCTAAATGACAGTGACAGCATCTCAAAAATAAAAAATACTTCGGAATGTCCTGAGGATATGGAAGACCTGATATAAATGCAAGTTTCCCCCTACATGCCATTTTATACCGCATTCTTCAAATAAATGGTGGCTTCTCCTGTCAACCTCAACATTTTAATATTGAAGAAGAATTTATAAAGAAATTGGAAGCTGTTCAGTAGACAAATCTCCCCTGATTCCTGCGTTCTCCATTTTGAAAAATCTGTACCTCATGTGGTGAATTATTATCCTCTGGGCTCCAATTTGGTTAATTTATGCGGGTGAGAAACATCTTCTTGCTGCCAATTAAATCATAAAGAAGGAATGATGCCCAGTGTGAAAAGTCTAATTATGATAATATAGGCTACTTTCAAACAAGTGCATCGACTAATGCAATCAAAACAGTTATTTTCAAAAATAAAACACCGCTTTAAAATTTTGGAATGCATCCAGTCAATGCATAATGTGAAATTATAATGAATCTCTATAATTATATGACTAATAGCAAATTAATATTCATGCAAAAATAAGTGGAGCAAAAATAATCTGAGCATTGGCACAGTGTGAGTCTGTTACTTTACTGAATTTTCCTTCCTGTGCAGTTTAAATAGCTTCTGCTTTGCACCAGGCATCATCTTCGGCCCACTCCTGTGTAATTGGACAAGTATGTTGCGTCTGATACTATTCAGAAGTTGTGGCCTGGTATTAATTATCTGTTGCTTCATTGCATTTCCACAGTGCGTTTCACAACTACATGATGCCCCAAAGCTCTTTGCATTTTCCAAAGTACTTTTGAAGTATAGCCACTATTGCTATTCAGGAAATCTGGCATGCAATGTCAACACAGTAATGTTTCCACAGATAGCAATGCGATAATGACCAGATAATCTTCTTTTCTGATGTTGCTTGGGAGGTAAATATTAACAGGATACAGGGGACACTTTCACTGCTATGTACCTTAAGAGGTTTTGGGATATTTACACCCACTCAAGAGAATTGACAGGGCCTCAGTGGAATGTCTAATTTGAAAGATGTGGGGCTGGATTCTCCGCACCCCGGCGCCGGGGCGGAGAATCCATTTTCACGCATGGGATCGAGACCGGCGCCGGTTCCCCGATTCTCCGGCCGCGAAAAGCGGCGTACCCGGGAAGTACGCCGTGCCACGTATCCCCTACCTGCAGCCATTGCTGGAGGCCACCCCGCCATTCTCCACCCCTGACCGGCCGAAGTCCCGACGGTGTGGACCACTTATGGTCCTGCAGTTCGGGATACTCGCGTGGCGGCTGCGGGCCGATCGGAGAGCGGGGCGGGGGGGGGGGCCTCATAGGGCACCGGGCTACACACGATCCGGGTCATGCACGTGGCCGATCGGGGACACTATTTAGGAAGACAAGCTCCCTGGTCTGAGTCCACCATGGAGCACGGCGCAGCCGCTGGAGGCCGCCTCCGTGCGCATGCACGGCCTCTGACCTGGAGGTGTGGGGGCCCATTTCTGTAGCTAAAGCTGCTAGATTCACGCCAATTCCCTGCTAGACCCCTGCAGGGCTATGAATATGTGGCCTTTTCCCACCAGTTTTTCTGCCGTGAAAGGCCACAGTTTTTACGACAGCGTGGGGCATAGTCCCTGAAACGGAGAATCCAGCCCAGCAACTCCAACAGTACAGCACTCTCTCAACACTGCACTGGAGCATTACAATGGTGGAATTCTCGAATGATCAATAAATGTTCCATGATAATTGGGGCTGCTACCCAACCTTGTGCAGTGAGTTGTCCATTTGATTCAAATGCACTGGCTCTTTCTTCTCCCTTCTATTTTCTTCCCTCTCCTCCTGAAGCTGTTGACTGGCGCTGGGGTGCAGTTCCACTGGCATCTTATTCCAGTGGCCATTCTACAAATGTGAAACTAGACAATGAACATCAGCAGACTGCTCAATCATTAAGACAACGCTGTCAATCCTGATCCTGTCCCATGCATTATTTTTAGTGGGCAGGACCAAAAGCCTGATGGCCAACTTTTATGTTGTTCTCCAATGTCCCTTCCAGTTAGATCAATGAGATCAACTCTAACCTCCGTCTCCTGCAAGAGTCGCCATAATCCTAGACGACCATTGCCTGCTTTCCCCTTTGAGGGGGAGAGCTGACTGGGGATGATTTAACCTCAAGCGAGGGGCAAAGTTGAGAAGGTCGGGCCTTCATGAATAACCTCAGCCGGTATGGGAATTTAACCCACACTGCTGACCTTGCTCTGCATCACAAAACCAGCTGGCTAGCCAAGTGAACTAAACCGCCCCCCTGTGAAACTGTAGATAACACAAGTTGGGCAACATCTGGAGTACTGCACGCAATAATGGCCACCGGCCTATAGCAAAGATTAATCGCGCTGGAGAGGGTACAGAAGCGATTTACGAGGATGTTGTCTGGACTGGAGAATTTTAGTTATGAGGACAGGTTTGTGTTGTTTTCTTTGGAATGGTGGTGGCTGAAGGGAGACCTTAATGTAATATATAAAATTCTGACGTGTTTAGATAGAATGGATAGCCAGGTTTTATTTTCCTTGGTGGTGGTGGTTGGGGGGGGGGGGGGGGGGGGGGGGGGAGGCGCTATTCCCCAGCCTTAGCCAAGATTAACTAACTCACCAACAGATTGAGAATCAAAGCTGGGACTCTATTGGCCTGGCTGCCACCATAGTTTAGCAGGCAGCAGAGCTATTCACTGAGTTTCTTGATGATGTTCAAAGTCAGATGGTTCAGCAAAATGTCAAAGAATCTATGCACGCTGACAAAATACTTAACAATGAACTGACACGTCAGACAGAGAAGTCAGGTGAATGTTACTGACATGACTTGTTAATCTGCACGGCTTCATTATAAACCTGTTTATAAATACTTCTTTGGTGAATATATGTCAAGTAATTGAAAAACTATCTAGTCACTGTGTGTGAAGATTGAAGTCTCGGTATTGAGGTGGATTGAAAACCTGTCAGATGGAGCTCAACCACTGCAGCAAAGGGGGCAAGGGGGGCAGTGACAACAGCAGCAATAACAATTCGAATTTATACAGCGCCCTTACCAGAGTAAAACATCCCATGGTGCTTCACAGGGTCAAGTTGACATTGAGCAATCATAGAATCCCTACTGTGCAGAAGGAGGCCAATCAAGTCTGTACTGACCCTTTGAAAGAACACCCTACCTCGGCCTACTCCCCTGCCCTATCCCCGTAATCCCATAACCCACGGGCGCGATTCTCCCAATGAGAGACTGAGTGCCGACGCCGGAGTGAAACCCGGAGTGTTTCACTCCAGCGCCGGAGGCCGCTCCTTGCCCCCTATTCTCACCTCCCCCAGGGGGCTAGGAACGGCGGTGCGTGAATCCCGAATGCCCGGCCTTGATGCTTGCATCAAAGCGGCGCGCCGGGAATGATGTGGCCGGCAGCGCCGAAGTGACGTCAGTCGCGTATGCACAGGTTGGCCGGCTCCAACCCGCGCATGTGCGGTTGCCGTCTTCCCCTCCGCTGCCCGCAAGACATGGCGGCTTGATCTTGCGGGGCGGCGGAGGGAAAAGAGTGCATCTTTTACAGATGCTGGCCCGACGATCGGTGGGCACCAATCGCGGGCCAGACATCTGCTGAGCACGCCCGTGGTGCTCGATCCTCCCTCCGCCCCCCCACAGGCCCCACACTCACCTGTCGTGCGCTGCTCACGCCGGCAGTGACCAGGTGTGGTTGGCGCCGGCGTGAACCAGTCAGGTTCTGCAGGCCGCTCGGCCCATCTGGGCCGGAGAATCGCCGGTCGCCGTGAGAAACAGCGAGCGGCGATTCTCCGAGCGGTCTGTCGAAAAACATGACACGCCATTTTTGGGAGGGGGGGGGTGGGAGAATCGCGGGGGGTGCCAGGGCGGCGTGGCGTGATTCGCCCGGCCCTCCCGCGATTCTCCCACCTGGCATAGGGTGCGGAGAATCGCGCCCCACATCTTTGGACACTAAGGGGAAATCTTTTAGCGTGGCCAATCCACTTCACCTGCACATCTTTGGACTGTGGGAGGAAATGGGAGCATCGGGAGGAAACCCACATGGAAATGTGGGGGAAAGTGCAAGCCTCAAGTGGACACTCACTCAAGATCGGGTCCCTGGTGCTGTGAAGCAGCAGTGCTAACCACATGTGAGGAGATATTTAGACAAATTACCAAAACCTTGGTTAATGTAATGTATTAAAGGAGAAAAGAGATGTAGAGTGGCATAGAAGTGTAGGGAGGGTATTTCAGAGTTTATGAGGAGGTGGTGGCACAGTGGTATTGTCACTGGACTGGTGATCCAGAGACCCAGGGTAATGCTCTGAAGACCCCGGTTCAAATCCCACCACAGCAGATGGTGAAAATTGAATCCAATAAATATCTGGAATTAAAAGTCTAATGGTGAATCAGTAGTCTTCCAGATTGAGCATCACTTGGAAGAGGCACTGAGGGTGGCAAGAGCACAGAATGTACTCTGGGTGGGGAACTTCAATGTCCACCATCAAGAATGGCTCTGCAGCACCACTCCTGACCGCAATGGCCGAGTGCTAAAGGACGTAACTGCCAGACTGGGTCTATGCAATTTTCCCCTGAATCCTACATGACAGTGTTGGTAAGAGTGACCGCCACACAGTTCTTGTGGAGATATCACATTGACGATGCACTCCATCATGTTGTGTGGCACTACCAGTTGAATCAGATGGATTCAGATCAGATCTGGCAACTCTAGACTGGGTATCTATTAAGCGCTGTGGACCATCAGCAGCAGCAGAATTGTATTCAACCACAATCTGTGATCTCAAGGCCCGGCATATTCCCCGCTCTACCATTACCACCAAGCCAGGGGATTAGCTCTTGTTCAATAAAGAGTGCAGGACGGCATTCCAGAAGCAGAACCCAGCATACCGAAAAATGACTGGTGACGTTACAACACAGGACTGCTTGCATTCCAAATAACACAAACAACAAGTGATAGACAGCTAATCAATCCCACAAGCAACGGATCAGATTTAAACTCTGCAGTCCTGCCACCGAGACTGAATGCTCGTGATGTCAAAGCAGCACTTTAGTGAGTATGGTATCAAGGAGCCCTTGCAAAACTGGAGTCAATGGGAATCAGAGGAAAATTCTCCACTGGTTGGAGTCATACCTCTGACAAACGAAGATGGGTTCTGGTTGTTGGAGGTCAGTCATCTCAGTCCCGGGACATCACTGCAGGAGTTCCTCAGGTTAGTGTCCCAGTCCCAACCATCTTCAGTTGCTTCATCAATGACCAGCATAGTGTCAGATATGGGATGTTCACTGATAATTGCACAATCTTCAGCACTATTTGTGACTCCTCAGATACTGAATCAGTCCTTGTGCAAATGTAGGAAGACCAGGACAATATTGAGGCTTGGGCTGAGAAGTGGCAAGTTACATTTGTGCCATACAAGTGCCAGGCAATAACCATGTCCAGTGACAGAGACTCAAACCATCGCTCCTCAACATTCAATGGCACTATCATCGCTGGGTCCTCTGCTAACAACACCCTGGTGGATTACCATTAACCAGAAACTGAACTGGACTATCCTAAGAAATACTATGGCAACAATAGCAGGTCAAAGGCGAGGGTGGAATCCTGCAGCGAATAACTCACCACCATACTCCCCAGAACAAGGCACATGCCAGGGAGTGTAATGGAAAAAAAAAACTCGCCTGGATCAGTGTAGCTCCAACAAGACTCAAGAAGTTCAACACCATCCAAGACAAAGCAGCCTGCTTGATTGCTACCCCTTCCATAGCATTCACTCCTTCCACCACTAACGGATAGTAGCAGATGTGTACCATCTACAAGATGCACTGCAGAAACTCACTAAGGTTCCTTCGGCAGCATCTTCTAAACCCACAACCATTACGATCCAGAACAAGGGCAGCACATACCTGAGAACACCACCACTTGGAGGTCCCTCTCCAAGTAACTCACCATCTGGCCTGGAAGTATATCGCCATTCAGTCACTGTCGATTGGTCAAAATTCTGGAATTCCCTCCCTAACAGCACTGTGGATGTACATCCACCTCAGTGACTGTAGCAGTTCAAGAAGGCAGCTCACCACCACCTTCTCAACGGCAACGAGGGATGGGCAATAAATGCTGGCCTAGCCAGCGATGTCCACCTCCCGTAAATGAGTAAAACAAATTCCCCTCATCGCTGTTTGTGGTATTTGGTGAGATTCTTGGTTCCGCATTCAATTACATAACAACAGTCAGTACATTTCAAAGTGACACATTGTGTGTGTGTGGTTGTTTGAGGCAGGTCTATGTGGTAATGTGTTGTTTAAATGCAAATCGTTCATACAATTGTGTTTGAAATGCATTACAATGAACCGTCCTCCCTAAATAATGATTCCAAGCTGCAGCCAATGTGCCTGCTGAGATTTGTTTCATGTAGGACTTTTGGAGCTTGCCATAGCACTGGGAGGGATCCAGATCTCACAGATGAACAGATCAAATGCAGTCAAGGCAATATTGAGTCCTCACAATCGACCTCATGACCTTGCGTCATTTTTCAAATTCGCTAATTGAACCCCAGAGGTACACTGATTCTGTTACCAACAAAGACTTTTTTATGACAATCATGAAAATATATGTGCACCAAAGAATTATGTAATAACATAGTACAGAAGGAGACCATTTGGCCCTTGTGCTTTCACCAGCTCTTTGAAGTTGATATCCAATTAGTTCCACTTCCCTGCTGTTTCCCCATAGCCGTACAACATTTTCAAATATATATCCGATGCAAATATATCCGATTCAGATATATATCCGATTAAAATATTGGTCCGATTCTCTTTTAAAATTATTATTGAATCTCCTTCCACCATCCCTTCAAACAGAGGATTCCAGATCACATTCGTCCCAGGGTTCTTTTCCCAATTATCTGGACTCCGTTCTCTGGTTAGTCATCTTTCTGCCACTGATTTCTCTTCATTCACTGTATTAAAACCCTTTAAGATTTTTAGCACCTCCATCAAATTTCCCTTTAATGCCAGTTCTAAGGAGAACAACCCTATGATATTCTCTTCAAATAACTAAAGACCTGTTTCCCTTATGCCACTTTATGGGCAGAATCTTACTAAAAAATGACAAAGTATCAGTTCCTGTGAGAAAAACAGAGTGAGTCCTGCCGACGCTGTCGATGGATTTCTCACGGAGGTTTAAGTCTCTTTGCCAAAGAAAAATGCACAGACGTGGTTTATGCCATCACCCTGGTGAGGTGAGGACTCTTAGAATCTAAATCCAGCTCCAAATAGGTCAGGGCGCCATCTTTAATGGCGTCTTGAGCACACTGCAGCCGAGAGCCCCCAGGCCACATCTCAAGGATTTGGGGCTCTCCCCCACCCGACAGCTATTGCGAGCCAATTCCTGCCCACCGACATTCATCGCCAGATTCTTCCCCCTCCCCCAGCCCCCCACACCCCACCAAACCATACACCCACCTGTCATCGCCGGACAATCGCCACACTCTCCACTCTGAAAATCATCGCCCTCCGTCTACTTCAAATATGCACATATGTCCAATCCCCCCCCCCCCCCCCCCCCCCCCCCCGCCGCCGCCCTCCTCCAAAGGGACTCCCAGCTGGTCCAGGTTCCTGCGCTGGCACTGCTCCCTGGCACAAGGTGGTTCTGCCAGAGTGGTACTGCTAGGTTGGCAGTGACAGTGGCAATCTGGGTCACTGCATGTCCCTCTACACCCCCCCCCCCCCCCCCCCCACTACTCCCCAAGGGCTGCACTTACCTCTAAGTCCCCAGAGGGATCACCTTGACTGCCTGGTGCCTGGCCAGTCTTGGTGTAAATGTAAATCCAGGTCAAGATTCCGTGAGGGGAAGTGGTCTGAAGAGAGTGCTCGCCAATGACATAGTAACGCATTAAAATGAGCTTCCCGGCTCCTGTGGTGTGATTCACACTGCCGAGCTGGCCGGGAGCGGGAGAAGGGGGTGGGATGGGGAGCGGAATCACGTTTTTTATTCTTTCTGGATTTTGAACCTGCGCCCGAGTTTCTCACACAGGGAGAGAGAGGGCTTAAAATCACCCCCTCTATATTTAATTTTTTTTTAATTATGCACTGACAGATTGCTCGTGGGATTGATAACAGTGCCTGAAGTAATGTACGGTTTTAGAAAGTTTGGAATTTAAGTAAGAGTGCCACTTACCAGAACTACACACTGTACCCAAGGTTTTTAACATGTTAAATGTTTGCATCATTATTGATTTCAGTGGGGCAGCATGGTGGCACAGTGGTTAGCATTGCTGCATCACGGCACCGAGGTCCCAGGTTCAATCCCGGCTCTGGATTACTGTCCGTGTGGCGTTTGTACATTCTCCCCGTGTTTGTATGGGTTACGCCCCCACAACCCAAAGATGTGCAGGGTAGGTGGTTTGGCCACGCTAAATTGCCCCTTAATTGGAAAAAATGAATTGGGTACTCTAAATGTATAAAAGAAAACTCTTGATTTCAGTGAAATTCCCACATTTTCTAGAGTTATGGATTTTCCCATTAGGCGGCTAAGTGCCGAAGCTGGAGTAAAAACGGGAGTGTTTTACTCCAGAGTCGGCGCCCGTTCCGGGACCCCATTCTGCGGCCCACAGGGGGCTAGGGCGGCGCTGGAGCGGCCTACGCCACTCCAGCGGCCAATCCTGGCCTGAAACCGGCACCGCGGGGTCCGCGTATGCGCAGTTGGGCCGGAACCTACTAGCGCATGCACAGTGGCCTTTTTCCCCGCACCGGCCCCAACGCCAAATGGCGCAGGGCTGCAGGAGCCGGCGCGGAGGAAAGGAGCCCGGGGGGGCAGAGAGGCTGGCCCGCTGATCGGTGGGCCCCGTACGCAGGCCAGGCCACTACGGTGACCCTCCCTGGGTTCGGAACCCACCTCGCCCCCCCACCCCCCCCCCCCACAGGCTGCCCCCGGACCCGTCAACGCCAAGGTCCCGCCAGCTCAGAGGGTGTTAGAATGACACCAGTGGGACTCGGCTTTTTGATGATGGCCGCTTGGCCCATTCGGGCTGGAGAATCATCGCGCCAGCCCGTTATGGCCCTGCCCGGAGAGTCGGCGCATACCCCGACCGGCACCGTGCCGACCACGGCGACGCCGATAGCACCAATTTTCCACACTGTGGAGAATTGCATCCCAGCGTCGGGGTGGCATGGCACGATTTGCGCCGCGCTGCGCCACGCCGATTCTCCGACCCGGTGGGGGGGGGGTCAGAGAATTCCACCCATGGCCAATGCATTTCTAAGTTGTGTGATTTCCCTGCAACCTGAAAGCCCACACACGAGTCTGCCCCTTTAAATTATTGCTCATGTGCAGCCATGGGAAAAAGTTTAAAGAGGCACGCATTGGAAAAAAGAATTACAGGGAACCTTGCTAATGGCATAACATTTCTTAGGTCAAATGATAATACAGTGAAAGAGAATTCTTCTCATTCACGTCGATATCTGACTGACAAGGTAAAAGCCTCTATTTTCTGTATGAAACTTGTCTGGATAACATGAATGCCATTCAAAGACAAATCCCACAGCACAAAGCCGTGACAGTAAATGGCCTTACACTGAGACTACTGCAACAATGCAATTGTAACATTGTTTCCGTGGGATATGCTTCAGCGATTGGGCATAAGGTGCATTGTTTGGGTAAATGGGCAAATGAAACTCTTAATTTAAATCTAATTAATTCTCTACTTGACCTTAGAGCGCTTGATGGAACAAGGTGCGAGAAAGTTGATTCTGTCAATGGCTTGTCACACCAACATATTCGAATTCAGCAATATGAATCACAAGTGACATCCTTCAGCCCGACTAAGGAACTGCATGAAAGAGGTCTCGAAAGCTAAAACTGCGGTCGGAATCCTCCCATCTGGGGGATCGCAGAATCACAGAATTGTTACGGTGTGCACAGAGGCCATTTGGCCCATCGTGTCAGCACCGTAAACGAGTATCATGACTTGGTGCTGGTTCCGGGCAGGGGAGGGTTTAAAAACATTTTTATTAATACATATTGGACTTTTGTGAGATTTCCAGGCATTAGTTGCAAGGACAGTGAAAGGCGGAACCAAGAGAGGGGCAATTGACACAGCCAATCCACCTAACTAGGGGCGGCACAGTTGTTAGCACTGCTCCCTCACAGCTCCAGGGACCCGGGTTCAAATCCGGACTTGGGCGACTGTGTGGAGTTCGCATGTTGCATGTCGCATTCTCCCCATGTCTGTGTGAGTTTCCATTGGCCACTCCGCTTTCCTCCCGCAGTCCAAAGATGTGCAGGTTAGGTGGATTGGCCGTGATAAATTGCCTTTTAATGTCCAAGGATTAGGTCGGGTTACGAGAATAGGGCAGGGGATTGGGCCTGGGTTAAGGCTCTTTCGGATGGTCAGTGCAGACTCAATGGGCCGAATGGCCTCATTCTGCACTTTAGCGATTCTATGATTCTAATCATTTAATGCCTCAATTGAACCTGCCTCCACCATCCTTGCAAACAGTGCAGACCAGACCCGAACCACTCGCGCGAAAAAGTTTTTTCTCACATCACATTTGCTTCTTTTACATCCCACTTTAAATCTGTGCCTCTCATCTTTGACCTTTTTACAAGTGGGAACGGTTTCTCCCTATCTACTCTGTCCAGCCCTCTCATGATATTGAGCATCTCTATCAAATCTCCTCTTAGCCTTCTTCTCTCCAAGGAGAAGAATTCCAACCTCTCCAATCTGTCCTCATGGCTGAAGTTTCTCATCCCTAGAATCATTCTTGTAAACCTCTTCTGCATTCTCTTCAATCGGTTCACATCTTTCCTATAGTCTGGCACCCAGATCACTGCACCCACAGCGGGGGTGGCAACACGGAGCATGTCCTGCTTTGCGGCCAGCAGGAAAACCTGCCTGATCTTCTGATCCCAATCTCATTCATGATGCAATGGGTGCATTGTACATTTTTCCTTGGTAGGACAGTCCTGATGGTGCGTAGTCCCAGTCCTATCTGGTGCCATATTATAAAGGCACCTCACATCACAGACCCACAATTGAAGAAATAAAGATGTCCTGATCGCCAGGGACATTCTAAGGCTGAAGAAGGACGGACCCCCTCCGGAGCACTGAATCTAGAAGGTCCACCTGCAGATGCCCAATGTGGCATTCCGGGGCCCAGGGTTGGTAGCAGTCTCTATCATGAACTCTGGAGGCAGCCGCAGACATTGTTCAGGCGAGTCTTGACATATGTACGCCCAGTTGTTCCAGATGTTTGCACCGGCATGTTTACCTGCTGGTACCATGCAAAACCGGGTCTGGTGGACAGGCCTTCAACTGCTTCCCATTAGCAGAACGCAAATGAGTTTCATGCCAGCCTCCAGCAGGTTTCCCGATCCGCCACAGCAGGCACCAGCAAAAAATCCTGCGGGAAATTCACATCGGGGTAAAACCGATTTTCAGGCCTCCTGCCAAACCTTCCCCATCACCCACCATTGAACCCGCTGGCGGGGGCTTGGGGGGATTCTCTGCATCTTGGTGCTGAAACAGTTACGGTGTAAACTACTGTTAACAAATTGTTCTTTGTGCCTCAATAAAGGATCATCAGTTCACTGTATATTCCCGAGCTGTATGCGGACAGTATATGTATTAGATTGAAATAATGTACGGTCTTGTAATTACTGAAAAGGTCAAATAATTCATTTTTGAAAAGGTCACTGCTTAAATTATTATTTAGGTTGTGATAAGAGGATAATAAATCCAGTCCATCTATTTAGCATTTCTGCATGACTAAAGCCATGGCAAACCTTTTTTTGCTTGCGCTTGATTTAAAAACTGTCAAAAGCTCGGATCACAACACTTTCTCCTACTTATCAACTCCCTCAATTGTGGAAAAATTGTGGAAAAACCGGCAAAGAACATCAAACACACAAGGTGCAAATACTACAGGAACTGACAGCTGCGGTTGACTGATAATCCAGAGGAAATTACTTTTCTCCATTTAAATAAGATTTGTATTGCTCTTTTACTAAGGTTACTGGATGGGGCAGCTCGGTCTTGTTTTCCCTAGTTACAGCCAGGATGACGGAGTCATGACAATTGGCATCAATGGACCACGAAGGCTACTGCTCCTAATGTGTGTGTGTCTGTGCGTGTCATTGTGTGTTTGTATGAGTGTCTGTGTGCGTGTGTGTCTGTGTGCATGTACCAATATGTGTACGTCTGCATCGGTGTATGAGTGTGTGTGTGTGTGTTAAGGGCAGAATGGGGATGCTTCTCCCCCCCCCCCCACCCCCACCCACCCACCCCTCCCCTGACATCCCCCTGCCCATAGTCAAATTATTTATCAACATTGACGGTTTTGGTTCAGACATGAAGTCTAGTTATTTGGGAATAGAACATAGAACATAGAACAGTACAGCACAGAACAGGCCCTTCGGCCCTCAATGTTGTGCCGAGCCATGATCACCCCACTCAAACCCACGTATCCACCCTATACCCATAACCCAACAACCCCCCTTAACCTTACTTTTATTAGGACACTACGGGCAATTTAGCATGGCCAATCCACCTAACCCGCACATCTTTGGACTGTGGGAGGAAACCGGAGCACCCGGAGGAAACCCACGCACACAGGGGGAGGACGTGCAGACTCCACACAGACAGTGACCCAGCCGGGAATCGAACCTGGGACCCTGGAGCTGTGAAGCATTTATGCTAACCACCATGCTACCCTACTGCCCCTAATAGTTAGGTTTACCAACACTGGCTGGATGTCGTGGGTGTCGTGGAAATCATAATAAAGACAAATTCCTCGAGGTTCGATTTAAGGAGATTTATTTACACAAATATATTTGTGGAGAGAGAGTGTTTCAGCTGCAAAGCCAAGGCACTGCATTCTGAGATTCGATTGAGGCATGCATATTTTATAGTCTGAAAAAATAACAGCTTGAAGTAAACAGGCATGTTAATATTAAATTGACCTTGGAAAGTACGTAAGATGAAATACATAGTAGGTATGTATGTATATTGGATAAACAATTTGAGTACACTTTTTTTTATCTTTCGGAGGACAATACTTTTCATAATAAGGCTGAGAGCAGAATATTAAGCAGTATTTTGTTTATGTTACCTGACCTACTTATTTTAGTCCAACAGCATGCTTGAATTATTGTCATGCATTTCCCAGCATGCTTCTCAATTGGCAACTCATTAATTTCCCTTCCACAGGGGGTCGTGGACAGTTTTATGTTGACCAAATTGATGCAATAGCACAGAGCTTGATCCTGGGGTGGATTCAGGACCTGCCTCCTTGCCCTGTCCATGGTGAATGTTGTGGTGCTATGAGCCAGACATGCCTTCATGCAGAGAGCAAAGAATCATCACATAACCTCTTGTTTCCTACCACTCTGCCCTCACTCTGCTCTCTTGCCATTGGTCACCTGACGTGTCCATCACTGTGGAGCACTGCCTTCTTGCACCGAGAGAATAATTCTTGAAATCTTTCCCCTTTTCTGCCTGACCATTTTGACTTTGAAATCCCTTTTTCCCGCAGCCCATGTAGCTTTGCCATGTGTACGGTCCCTGCAGCGCACACACTTTAGCGCAAGCAAGTCTTCCCCAATTGTCGGTCTTCTAAATCACAATTGTGGTCAAAGCAATTTTTCTACCTTCATATTGGTGGCTTGTCTGTGTGCGAGTCCAGTCCTGAACATTTTCCATTGCTCCTGATGCCATCCCACAGTAAGTCTACAAAAACCTTTTTTCCAGCGAGTTTTCTGCCTCAATCCTCGTCGCCAGTTTACTCTCCTCTTATGTTTCTTTGTTGCCGCAAAGAGAAAAGGTATGGAGGTGCAAACACTCTGGGGGAGTGATTCTCCGAACCCCACGCCGGGTGGGAGAATCGCGGGCGGGCCGGGCGAATCACGCCACGCCGCCCTGGCACCGCCCACGATTCTCCCACCCCCCCCCCCCCCCAAAAATGGGTGATTCTCCGGCCCGGATGGGCCGAGCAGCCTGACACACCCAACCAGTTCATGCCGGCGCCAACCACACCTGATCGCTGCCGGCGTGAACAGCGCGCGACAGGTGAGTGTGGGGGGCGGATTGAGGATCGAGCACCACGGGCGTGCTCAGCAGGTGTCTGGCCCGCGATCGGTGCCCACCGATCGTCGGGCCGGCGTCTGTAAACGACGCACTCTTTTCCCCCCGCAGCCCCGCAAGATCAAGTCGCCATGTCTTGCGGGGCAGCGGAGGGGAAGACGGCAACCGCGCATGCGCAGGTGATGTCACTTCAGCGCTGCCAGCCGCGTCATTCCCAGCGTGCCGCTTTGACGCAAGCGTCAAGGCCGGGCGCTCGGGATTCACGCGCCGCCGCTCCTAACCCCCGGGGGGGGGGGGGGGGGAGAATAGGGTGCGAGGAGGGCCTCCAACGCCGGAGTGAAACACTCCAGGTTTCACTCCGGCGTTGACACTCAGTCTCCCGTTGGGAGAATCGTGCCCTGGGTTCTTGTTAAACATGATGACAGGTTTATTACACGGCACTTCTATAGACCAGACAGGGCCCACCTGGTCAAGGCTTCTCGGCCTTTTGAACGCCTCGCGATCGATTTCAAAGGGCCACTCCCCTCAACTAACAGGAACGTTTTCTTCTTAAACATCATAGATGAGTTCTCCCGCTTCCCATTTTGCTATCCCGTGCCCCGAAATGACGTCCCACACAGCCAATAGGGCCCTGCATAGTATCTTCACCCTGTTTGGTTTCCCCAGCTATGTGCACAGCGACCGGGGTTCGCCCTTCATGAGCGACGAGCTGCGTCAGTAACTGCTCGACAAGGGCATCGCCTCGAGCAGGACTACCAGCTATAACCCCAGGGGGAACGGGCAGGTGGAGAGGGAGAATGCGACGGTCTGGAAGACCGTCCTACAGACCCTCCGGTCTAGAAAGCTCCAAGTCTCCCAGTGGCAGGAAGTCCTCCCAGACGCACTCCACACTATTAGGTCCCTCTTATGCACAGCGACCAATCAGACCCCTCATGAGAGGCTCTTCATTTTTTCCCGGGGCACTACCACGGGGGTCTCACTTCCAGCACGGCTGAGGACACCGGGCCCTGTAATCCTGAGGAAGCATGTCAGGGCGCACTGACCCCCTTGTTGAGAAGGTGCGCCTGCTTCACTCCAACCCCCAGTACGCCTTCGCCGAGTTCCCCGACGGCCGTCAGGACACCGTATCCCTCCGGGACCTTGCACCTGCCGGGTCCAGCATCCCCTCTATCACTACAGATGCACCCCTCACCCTAAGACCCATCCTGCCACCCCCTCGGGCTCCCGAGCCCACTAGCTCGCTCCACCTGTTCCGCGCGCCCGCACCGGCTAACCCCCAGCGCCCTCAGTCCCCAGTCGAACCAGACGGGTATGGAGCTCGGACGAGATCTTCCCTGGAGTCCGCCATCGTACCCCAACCCACAACACCCGTCCAGCCACCGCAAGAGGCTGAAACCCCGGTGCTCCGCAGATCGCAGCGGACAGTCCGACCACCGGACAGACTCAATTTATGAACCACCACCCCCGCCGGCCTTGTTTTTTTGTAGGAAGGTATGTAGGTGCCCACACTCTGGGGGCGCGATTCTCCGCACCCCACGCCGAGAGGGAGAATCGCGGGAGGGCCGGGCGAATCACGCCACGCCACCCTGGCACCGCCCACGATTCTCCCCCCCCCCCCCCAAAAAATGGTGTGTCGCGTTTTTCGACAGGCCGTTTGGAGAATCACCTCTCGCAGTTTCTCACGGCGACCGGTGATTCTCCGGCCCGGATGGGCCGAGCAGCCTGCCAAACCCAACCAGTTCATGCCAGCGCCAACCACACCTGGTCGCTGCCGGCGTGAACAGCGCGCGACAGGTGAGTGTGGGGGGCGGAGAGAGGATCGAGCACCACGGGCGTGCTCAGCAGGTGTCTGGCCCGCGATCGGTGCCCACCGATCGTCGGGCCGGCGTCTGTAAACGACGCACTCTTTTCCCTCCGCCACCCCGCACGATCAAGCCGCCATGTCGTGCAGGGCAGCGGAGGGGAAGACGGCAACCGCGCATGCGCGGGTTGGAGCCGGCCAACCCGCGCATGCGCGGCTGACGTCACTTCGGCGCTGCCGGCCGCGTCATTCCCTGCGCGCCGCTTTGACGCAAGCGGCAAGGCCGGGTGCTCGGGATTCACACGCCGCCGCTCCTAGCCCCCCCCGGGGGGGGGGGGGGGGTGGGGGGGGGGGAGAGAATAGGGGGTGAGGAGCGGCCTCCGACACCGGAGTGAAACACTCCGGGTTTCACTCCGGCGTCGGCACTCAGTCTCCTGTTGGGAGAATCCTGCCCTGGGTTCTTGTTAAACATGATGACAGGTTTATTAAAGGTGTTGCTCAATACAATCATGATGGTGATCTGCTCAAAGCCCTGCAACAGTCTGCTGACGCCACGTGATGCAGAACGAGCAAGAATGTATTCCCAGATATATAACACTTTATGATTCCTAATTGCTCAAATGTCTCAATTCTGCCTCGACTTTCTGGTGTTGGGAATATGGAACTGGCCGAGCTCTAAAGAATTTTGGTGCGGGTTCGGGGTTCACATAGATTTTAGCCTTGACCTCTTGTATCCAGCTCAGCTCATTTTGAAAAAGGTCTTTGTACCTTGACAGAATTTCTTGAAAAGCGCCATCCGTTACTTAAAAAATTTCCAGGCCAATTAGTTTGATCTGTTGTAGTTAGCTTCGGCCATGAGGTGGTCTCTGACCTTTCACTACAATCATGGGTAATTGATCAGATCGATGTTGATACGACACTTGTGCAGTTATGGTGCCGAACAACTTTAGGGTTTTCTAACTTGGCTAACTTAGCAGCGTACTGCTTAACCTCAAGAATTTGACTCCTCCTCATCGGTACTTGTAGGTCTGTGCTTCCACCACCATGGCAGAATCGCCTGTGTCAATTCCATATTCAATGGTTGCCCATTTGTGGTGAATGTAACTCTGTAATTCACACTGTATTGTGTATACATGAGACCATGCATTTGTAAGCGCAGTTGCGTTGCCCGACCACTAGGGGGGAGTAGCGCTGGGAATGCTTAGGAGTTTGTACAGGGCTCCACCCTTGGCTCCGCCCACGACTCCTCCCCTGGACTGCTGTATAAATACCAATGCTCAGAGCCAGTCGTTCAGTTCATCGAGAGTTCAACGCGGAACAGGCTGGTTCTGTTGTAAGTAGAATTGTTTCAGTGCCTGCAATGTGTCTTGGCCTTCCTGACATTGTGAATGGTGCCATATAAATTCAAGACATTTTGTTTTGTATACCATTTATTTTCACTTAATGAGAGTTTTGTGTAATCTCAGGCTGAAAAGGACATGAGAAACGACTCTAGTTCCGCATGAGCTCCAAGCTTGAGTTGCAGCAATGAATTCAGAACATGGTGGCGATGGGGAAAGTGCGTATTCTTGCGGTGGAGCCGGGCCTCAGAGGTTACTTCAAGTTATCACAATGTCAGGTGACAATATCACTCAAAATTCAGGTAGGCAGAAGAACTGACATGAAACTGACACAATGACATTGATTGCCATGGTACCTCTCTGCGTGTCATCTCAAGCAGAGAAAATGTTGGAACTCACAGGAAGTAGCCTTGATTCATATATCAGTGGAGGATAATTGGCGAGATGTTGAACTTTGAAAGAAGAACAGGTCGAGAATTCGGTTTCACTTCATTGTGATTGCATCGTCACCACTTGTGCAATGGGATATTGAATCTCAAATCAGCTCAGAAGTCAGAGTTGCTTCTGTTTGTATTGTCAGAGGAGCAAAGAGAGCAAAAATTGAAGAATAAATTTTAATATGAGATGAGAAGACAGTCATAGCCCCAAAATCGGGCTCAGAACCCAGGCAATGTTGAGCCCTGGGGTGTGTGGTTATGTGGGAAGAAACCTACCGGACTACCCAGTAACCTCAACTTTCAGGATGGCCCAAAACACCTTCAACCAATAAAGTATTTTTGAAGTGTTGCTGCTATTGTAGAATCCCTGCAGTGCAGAAGCAGGCCATTCGGCCATCCAAGCCTGCATTGACCCTCTGAAAGATCACGCTACCCAGACCCATTCCCCCGCCATTCCCCATAACCCCATTTAACCTGCATGCCCCTGGACACTAAGGGGCAGTTTAGCATGGCCTATCCACCTAACCTCCCCATCTTTGCACTGTGGGAGGAAACTGGAGTATCCGGAGGAAACCCACACAGACACCCAGGGAGAACGTGCAAGCTCCACACAGTCACCCAAGGTCGGAATTCGAACATGGGTCCCAGGCGCTATGTGACAGCAGTGTTAACCACTACCCCGCATATAAGGATGTTGGACAAGAAAAGAAACAGGCGTGACAGAGATGCCTGCCTTGGGCAAATAATACCATCTGGAGATCAATCTCCAGGGTCAGGCACAAAGATTGGAAACCTGGGCAAAATGGTGGATGTCAGTGGAAAGGTTGAACAGCAAGAGACAGCATTCAGTGGGTAGGTGTCAACATGGACCAAAATTGACAAAGCAAAACATAAAAAAAGGAAGGATTATAAATACATGGAAAGAATTTCAGTGAATGTAACCGTCTCAGATTATACGTCAAGAGCAAGAAAGATTCTTCTCTATTATAGTTTCATTACAACCTCCGAATTTGAAAGAGCCTATCCTTCCTTTACAGCCCTGAAAAGTTGGGGCGGAATTATCCGCTCCCGGGAAAAATCGGGAGGGCCGTCGTGAACTTGGCCGAGTTTCACGATGGCCTCGGATGCCGTTCCTCGCCCCCTATTCTCCCCTCCCGGCGGGGCTAGGAGCGGCGCTTCATAACTCTCGGCAGCCGGGCGGCGCGCCGAGAGTGACGTGACGGCGGTGCCTATAGAACATAGAACAGTACAGCACAGAACAGGCCCTTCGGCCCTCGATGTTGTGCCGAGCAATGATCACCCTACTCAAACCCACGTATCCACCCTATACCCGTAACCCAACAACCCCCCCCCTTAACCTTACTTTTTAGGACACTACGGGCAATTTAGCATGGCCAATCCACCTAACCCGCACATCTTTGGACTGTGGGCGGAAACCGGAGCACCCAGAGGAAACCCACGCACACACGGGGAGGACGTGCAGACTCCGCACAGACAGTGACCCAGCCGGGAATCGAACCTGGGCCTATGTGATGTCAGCCGCGCATGCGCAGGTTGGCCGGCTCCAACCCACGCATGCGCGGCTGACGTCACGGCGGCTGACAGCTCGAACCCGCGCATGCGCGGTGGCCGTCTTTCCCCTCAGCCGCCCCGCAAGACGTGGCGGCTTGATCTTGCGGGGTGGTGGAGGGGAAATAGTGCGTCCGATTGAGACGTCGGCCTGACGATCGGTGGGCACCGATCGCGGGCCGGGCCCCTCCCGAGCACAGTTGTGGTGCTCATTCCTCACCAGGCCCCTTACAAGCCCCAAAATGGGCATCTCACGGCGATTTCACGATGGCAGCGACCAGGTGTGGTTGCCGCCGTCGTGAAACAGTCGCGAATGGCAGGCCGCTCGCCCATCCGGGTCGGAGAATCGCCGGTCGCCGTGAAAAACGTGAGCGCCGATTCTTCCGAGCGGGGGGTGGGAGAATCGCGAGGGGCGCCAGGGGGTCGCGAAATTAGTCATGGGGAGTGGAGAATCGCGCCCATCCTCTTTGGTCTTGACTAACATACCAAGTGGTACACAAGAAAAAAAATTTCAGAAAGATAATAAAAGGAACTGTCCGCTACCCTATTTTGTGTTATTTGGGGGTGGAATATTGAACAGGGCAAGTCCCTGCTCCTCTTTGAATTGGACCATGTGTTCTTTATATTCACCTCTGTGGCAGTTTAATCCCCAAGGTGATACAGGATGGGATTCCTGCTCACGAACCTGCCCCCAATGTGACCCAAGTAATTTCCATGGTATGTCTAATTAGCGATAGAAGGTAGGATCAGTGGGATTTTGGCCACACAGAGGGAATACATCACTGCAAGGTGGAGCAATTCAGCAATACTATCATGAGAAGGCAAGGAAATGAAGAGTGTGTGGGGACGGGAATGTTGGGGGCACCTAAGGGAGGCAGAAACAACCCAAAAAGGCTTTTAAAAAATGTGTAGTAAAGCTTGGATTGAGCCGCTGAGCCATTTACACGGATTTAAAAGGTAAAAGAGCAGGAGAGGTTGGTCAAATTACCATGTCCCATTCCTCCAATGTGGCAATCAGCAATTAATATGAACTTGATATGGCCCAATGTTAGGGCAGCAACCTCGGCTCACACTTAAGTGCAATACTGAATGTCAGCAGCGCTGTTTTCAGTATGAGACATTAAACTAACACGGACATAAGAACATAAGAACATAAGAACTAGGAGCAGGAGTAGGCCATCTGGCCCCTCGAGCCTGCTCCGCCATTCAATTAGATCATGGCTGATCTTTTGTGGACTCAGCTCCACTTTCCGGCCCGAACACCATAACCCTTAATCCCTTTATTCTTCAAAAAACTATCTATCTTTACCTTAAAAACATGTAATGAAGGAGCCTCAACTGCTTCACTGGGAAAGGAATTCCATAGATTCACAACCCTTTGGGTGAAGAAGTTCCTCCTAAACTCAGTCCTAAATCTACTTCCCCTTATTTTGAGGCTATGTCCCCTAGTTCTGCTGTCACCCGCCAGTGGAAACAACCTGCCCGCATCTATCCTATCTATTCCCTTCATAATTTTTCCCTTCATAATAACATAAAGACTTCCATGACACTACCTGGGGAATAGCAGGAGGAAAATCACCCTGAGGTAATGTCCAGTGTTTACCCCTCTACCAATTTTACTAAAAACCCTTCCGATGCTTAATTGGTGGACGGTGTACAATGTTGTGCCTTGTATGATTCATGGGCCTGCATGGAGAACAAATGAAACAATAGCTTGTATTGGCATTGGCCAGGATTTTCCACACCATATGTGGTGTGGTTTTCAGCGGCTCGTCATCGGTCAGCGGCAGGATCTTCCAGTCTTGCCGTTGTCAATAGGGTTTCCTGTTGTTTGCAGCCTCTGCCACCGGGGAACCCATGGCGAGGGGTGGGTTAGCCATCAGCGAGACCGGAAAAGCTCACCCATTGTGTCTCACCACGTGTCCCGAAGTGCATCACATACAATGAATTACACTTGAGTGCAGTCGACATGTGTTATATTGACAGCCATTTTGGACACAGTAAGACCGTACAGTAAGATCACTGAAGATCAGTGTTTTTGGCATTGATGACTCTCCAACTCCACCAGGGAATATGGAGGGAAGCCAGGAAGTGGGTGGGGGACAAAAGAGAGATGAACAGTTCCTCTGCTCAGCATATCATTGAGGTGTCCCAAGGTGCTGCTTCATGAAAACGTACTCTAGCAGTGACAATGAATTCAGAAGAACAAGAGGACAAAACTGGAAAATAGGTGACCTTGAATAGAATACATTTATATAGGTCTGAACAGGCAATAATTGAGTGTTTTAGAAATCTATGATCAGCAGATTATGACATCCAACTCTGTGTTAATGGAGTTTCAGCATATATGAGAACAGGGTGATGTCATTGATCACTGTCAAAGAAATGAAAATGAGGAATTATTTCCATAATGTTTTAGTCTCTCAGCTCAACGTGAGGAATTGGACAGATGTGGATTCTAGACATTTTACAAACTATTGTAACCAAATGGATAATGCAAAGCGCAGAAGGCAATTGGACTTTCTTTTGTTGAAAAGTGAAAAGGGAAAGAAAGTCAAAAGACAGCAATTTTTAAATTGAAAGTATTATTGCATTTAATACCAAAATGAATATAGGGTTGAATTCCCTTGGAGTTTTTCACATCCGTCTGTCACAAATTCAGCAAGGGTTAAGTGAACCCCATTTACACACTCAACAGTCCACTATCGTGACGACATTAGAATGGGTCAAATCTAGGGAAGGTTCCGGGTAATGCATTCATGGAAGTATTGGTTCTTGGTTCAAATGTTGTGGGTAGAGGAGGATTGTGGTAAGTTTCTTGTGACTAGAGGGGCAGGCTTCCCAATGTTCCATCATACATTCAACAAAACATCAGCAGACACGCCAGAACAGTGGTGTAAATGGGCACTTAGGCTATTTCTCAGGGTTTCTGCCAGACCTATGATGGCAGGTCAGGAAAACCCCCTGCAAAAAATATATTAATCTCAACAATGTTGGTTCTCCTTACCACTGGCCCAGCATGTGACATCACCAATATCTCCTTTGTGACATCACCAGTAAGGCATCTATTACTGAATCCCCCACCTTGAACATCTTAGGAGTTATCATTGATCAAATACTGAACTGGACCGTCCAGATAAATACTGTGGCTACAAGAGCAGGGCAGAGACTGGGAATTGTGTATTGAGTAACTCATCTCCTGACTCCTCAAAGTCTGTCCAACATCTATAAGGTACAAGTCAGGAGTATTGTGGAGTATACTCCACTTGCCTGGAGGAGTATAAGAATTGGCAAGTCATGTTGCAGCTGTATAAAACCTTAGTTAGGCCACACTTTGGAGTATAGTGTTCAATTCTGGTCGCCACACTATCAGAAGGATGTGGAGGCTTTAGAGAGGGTGCAGAAGAGATTTACCAGGATGTTGCCTGGTATGGAGGGCATTAGCTATGAGGAGCGGTCGCATAAACTCGGTCAAAAGCAAATTACTGCGGATGCTGGAATCCGAAACAAAAGGGAAAATGCTGGAAAATCTCAGCAAGTCTGGCAGCATCTGTAGGGAGAGAAAAGAGCTAACGTTTTGAGTCCGATGACTCTTTGACAAAGAACGGTTTGTTCTCACTGGAAAGACGGAGGTTGAGGGGCGACATAATAGAGGTCTACAAAATTATGAGGGGCATAGACAGAGTGGATCGTCAGAGGCTTTTTCCCAGGGTAAAGGGGTCAATTACTAGGGGGCATAGGTTTAAGGTGCGAGGGAAAAGGTTTAGAGGAGATGTACGAGGTAAGTTTTTTACACAGAGGGTAGTGGATGCCTCGCTGCCAGAGGAGGTGGTGGAAGTAGGGATGATAGTGACATTTAAGGGGCATCTTGACAAATACATGAATAGGATGGGAATAGAGGGATACGGACCCAGGAAGTGTAGAATATTTTAGTTTAGATGGGCAGCATGGTCGGCACAGGCTTGGAGGGCTGAAGGGCCTGTTCCTGTGCTGTACTTTTCTTTGTTCTTTGTTCTTTGTTCTTTGAGTGCAGCTCCAACAACCCTCAAGAAGCAGAAAACCATCCAGAACAAAGTAGCTCACTTGATTGGCACATTAAACATTCACTCCTCCAGCACTGATGCACAGTGAAACTGTGTGTACCATCTGAAAACTGCTTCAACAGCACCTCCCAAATCTGTGACTTTTATCACACAGAAGGACAAGGGCAGCAGATGCATGGGAACACCACCACCTGTAAGCACCCCTCCAAGCCATACACGATATTAACTTGGAAATATATCTCTGTTCCTTCACTGTCCCTGGTTCAAATAAAATATTAAAGCATGCCGCTGTTCAGAGAGACTTGGGTGTGCTAGTGCATGAGTCACAGAAGGTTGGTTTACAAGTGCAACAGGTGATTAAGAAGGCAAATGGAATTTTGTCCTTCATTGCTAGAGGGATGGAGTTTAAGACTAGGGAGGTTATGTTGCAATTGTATAAGGTGTTAGTGCGGCCACACCTGGAGTATTGTGTTCAGTTTTGGTCTCCTTACTTGAGAAAGGACGTACTGGCACTGGAGGGTGTGCAGAGGAGATTCACTAGGTTAATCCCAGAGCTGAAGGGGTTGGATTATGAGGAGAAGTTGAGTAGACTGGGACTGTACTCGTTGGAATTTAGAAGGATGAGGGGGGATCTTATAGAAACATTTAAAATTATGAAGGGAATAGATAGGATAGATGCGGGCAGGTTGTTTCCACTGGCGGGTGACAGCAGAACTAGGGGGCATAGCCTCAAAATAAGGAGAAGTAGATTTAGGACTGAGTTTAGGAGGAACTTCTTCACCCAAAGGGTTGTGAATCTATGGAATTCCTTGCCCAGTGAAGCAGTTGAGGCTCCTTCTTTACATGTTTTTAAGGTAAAGATAGATAGTTTTTTGAAGAATAAAGGGATTAAGGGTTATGGTGTTCGGGCCGGAAAGTGGAGCTGAGTCCACAAAAGATCAGCCATGATCTAATTGAATGGCGGAGCAGGCTCGAGGGGCCAGATGGCCTACTCCTGCTCCTAGTTCTTATGTTCTTATGTTCTTAACTTTGGATGTTCCTTCCTAACAGTACTCTGGGTGTACTTACACTCATGAACTGCAGTGATTCAAGAAGATAGCTCAATGCCTCCTCCTGAAGGGAACTGAGTGATGGGCAGGAAATCTTTGCCAGTGAAATTCACATCCCATGAAAGGAAAATGAAAGCAGCTGCCACATTCCCTTTCTGGCTGGGCTATCCAAGATCAGCTCTTGCAATTGCGATATCAGTGAATGTAGCCCTAATTTCCCATTCACCAAGCGACCTACACCATGCCTCCCACCTGTCACTACTCATCGCAATGCCGTCTTGACCGCAATGATGAAATTAAAGTCACCGGAAAACAAACGTTTCAAACTAAATTTATAAATCAAACAATCCGATATTCCATGCAAATGTTAATTAATCACCCCTGTGAATTTCCTTCGTGCTCATCTTCCATGTGCCTTTGACTGGTCAGGAGCTCCGATGCAGTGTTGCTTCAGAGGCTGCATCGTAGCTGATGAAAGGCTGTCGGTTTTCAGTGGGGGAGACCGAAGATGGCCTTGGAGGACAACCTTAACCAGCTTGGGCTGTAGACAGAATTGTGTGACACCCTGCAATCCCCTTTGAACACTGATATTTACAGCTATGGTGACTGCAGTCTGAGACTTTGTGGCTGGAAATTGAGCTTGCATGATTTCTGATGAGTTTCCATCAGAACTCAGACATTGGCTGACTTGAACTTGTGTTGCAATGGACGTTTACCCATCAGTCGTCGGGCACTGAATCAAGAATGGGTCTGCAAGTGTTCTTATAGAATTGGCCAGCTTTTTCATGCTGGAAACTCTGATCAAAGCCCTGTGCCAAGTGAGTGCCTGACTCCTCCATGCTCCTTGACACTGAACACAGGAAACCTGGCAGACCTGCCAATGCACAAGCATTTTAGTGTGGATCCCCACCAGCCTTCTTCAGTACTCCACTCGATCAAAAGAATCAGGCTGCAGGTCACAGGTGCCTGGCGTCTCATCATGTACAGATCCTGTTGCTAAGCTGTTCTCTAAAGTATGTGTAGTTACAGTTGTGAGTTGGCGGTTGTGAGTGTGAGAATGAGTGATGTTGTTTCTTCTTCATCGCTGTCTTCTTGTTGTTCCACCTCTTACAGTTCCACAACTGTCTGATCAGGTGGCAGTTCTTGGGTAGCAGAAAGGAGAAAGGCTCAAAGGTAGGGTTGTGATGTATACGATTACACCACTTGCAGCTTGTAATTCAGAAGACATTGTGTGAAGTGGGAAAGGGTAGAAGGTATGCACATACTATAACTCACAGCGGTTTCAACTCCATGGCCTCATTCATGGCTGCTTCAATAACAGAGATAACCATCTCCACCAGGGTGAGGACATGCAGCCGTGTCTGGTCCCCCACCTGTTGGGTGCTGCTGCCTGTGATTATGTGGCACCTTGTCTTGCAAGAGAGCGCGATCCATGTCAGTTAGTGTTAGATGTGCCTGTCATGTTTGAGTAGCTGGCAATGCTTGAAAGCTGTGAGGTGTGTGTGTGTGTGTGTGTGTGTGTGTGTGAGGCTCACAGCAGTGGTAAATGTGTGAGGACGAAATGACACTGTAAATGTGATGCATGAGTTGTGATTCATTTGGTAGGTCAACAAAGAGATGTGCTGAATTGAGAAGTAGGTGAGGCTAAAGGCTCAGTTGTAATGAAATTTGAAGAAGAATTCACTCATTGACCACTAGTATGAGGTTATTAAACTTTTTGTGGCTCTGCACCCACTTCCTTGGGACTGCATTGTTTGCATTGACTATGATGATGACTATCTGCTCGAACTATCTCCTCAGTATTTTCCAGGACATCTGCCCAATTGCCGATGGGAAGGGGTCATCTCTTCTGCCCACCTCTTGTACCAAGTCTTCCAGTGCTGCTTCTGAGAAGCTTGGAGCACAGCCGCTGCACCGATGCACCATCAGTCAGTATTATTGCAGGCCAGATGCTCTTACCAGCCATTTCCCCAGCCGCAGTAGCAACAATATGCCTTCCTTTTAAATGTATCGATTAGTTTTAAGTGGAACTAGCTGCCTGCCACTCAATGGCACATTAGATGCTGGACTGGTTGCCGTTATCATGTGAATAAGCAAGCAACACATGGTTTATGTGCTGCCTGTATCAGAAGGAATGGGCACAGGTTAATGTCACATCATGATGCCCCCGCCCAATTTTGAAAGCAGTTGAATTTTGCACCTCCCCCTATAGCAATCCCCACCCACCCCCAACCATATCCCTGCTGCCCCACCCTCCCCTCTGCAATAGCCCACACGGGACCCATGGGGTGGGAATGATTATCTTCCCTGTGGTCCTTGAGGAGTACAAGCTTCTCCTGCTGGGAGCGGGGGTCTCTATAAATCTTTGTATAAAGTTCAGCCAGTAAAGCACTGACCAGAACTATAACCCAGGAGGGATCTACCGGGCAGTTGTAAATAAAACTAAGTTTCTTTATTTTACTCAGGATGTGGACATTCCGTGTCCTTATTAAACTGGCGACGAGGAGTAAACTGGTTTGCTGTCGATGTTACAACCTAATCGGCTGAGCCACCTCCCCTATTTTCTGATCCCGGGTTTGGATATATTTCATTTGCCTTGCGGTTAGATGCATTTGATGCCTGTGTTGAAGACTGGGACCAGAAACATTTTTCAGAATATGCGGTCCGCCTGCGCCGCGCGAAGTGAGCGTTTCAAGCGAAGGAAGTAGTATATTTGGGGTATCGAGTGGGCCAGGGTGGTCTGAACCCTGTTGTCGACAAAATAAGAGCTATCAAAATGGCCCCGCCCTGCGAGACGCCACTGAGCTTCACTCTTTTTCTTGGACAAGTAAATCACTATGGGCCATTTATTCCAAATCTAGCAACCATTTTGCCCCCCCCCCAGCTTCACTTGGTCTTCAAGAAGCACCAACCTTGGGAATGGAGCAAGGCTGTGGATGGGACATTGAAGAAGTTGAATTGCCGTTATCCTCTTCAGGGGTGTTGACGCATTTCAACCGTTCAAAACCATTATGTGCGAAGCTTTGCAAGATGGGATTGGAGAAGTCCTGTCTCATCAGATGAGTGATGGCTGTGAACGTCCAATTGCTTTTGCCTCCTGGACGCTGGCTGTGGCTGAGAGAAAATATGTCCAAATTGAAAATGAAGGTCTGGCGGTCATATGGTGTAAAGCGGTTTCATCAGTACATCTATGGCCACCATTTCCTTATTGTCACAGATCACAAGCCATTGCTGGACCCTTTCCATGAAGACAAGGTGATCCCGAAAGTTACATCTGCGAGGATTGAGCACTGGGCCTTGTTATTGTCAACGCTCTTTCGAGCACCGCCACGTGCTGATGCGTTGAGCCATCTTCTCCGGCAGACCGAATCCACAAAACCACTGTGGTGGATGAAATGGTCGCCGTCCTGAATTTTATGAATCCTTGCCCGTCAATGCATTCGCGATTGGATACAAACCGACCTCGTCCGTGCAAAGGCGCAGCATCTGGTGTTTTACGCTGGTCAACATCAACAGCTACCGGGGGAGTTGAAGGCTTTCTCCTCCAAGTTCTTGGAGCTGACCGTAAAAGATGGTATTATCCCGTGGGACATGAGGGCTGTTGTTCTGGCGAAGGGCCAGGCAATCATGTTGAAGGACCGTCACAATGGGCACCCAAACCAGTTTGTCCTAAATGAAGATGCTGTGTGTGGTGGCCGGGTTTGGACACAGATATCAAGCAGTTGGCCCAACAGTGCTCCATCTATCAAGAGCACCAGAAGCTCTCTTAAACAGCATCCCTACACCCTTGGGTTGCGTTCACGCTGATTTCACCGGTCCTGGATTCTCACTTTCTCGTTCTGGTGGACTCCCACCCAAAGTGGCTGGAGGTCCACAAGACACCGGCAATCACCTCCTAAGTGACCATCGAGCGATTGAGCATTTCTTTTTCCACCCACAGAATCCCTGAGGTGCTTATGAGGGATAACAGGTCCTCTTTCACAAGTGAAGAGTTTGCCGCTTTTGTGAAAAACAAAGGGATTCGCCATGTCCGCACTGTCCCATATCATCCGGCATCGAATGGTTTGGCAGGGAGGCCATGCAGATGATTAAACGGGACTGAAGAAACAGACTTTGGACTTGATGGATACCTGACTGGCAAGACCTGTATTCTCATACAGGACCATCCTGTACACAGTAACTGGGTTGGCCTCCGCTGAGATGTTAATGGGTCGTAGACTTCATACACGTCTCAGTTTGATTATTCTGGACATCGGCGCAAAGGTGCGCCATAGCCAAGATTTGAAAGGGTGTGGCCCAGTGCGGCATCGACCTCGTCAACCCTTCACACCTGACGGCACAGTGTTCATTCGTAACTTCACCAACGGTGCTCGCTGGCTCTCTGGAATTATCGTCCACCAAACAGGACCAGTCTCTTACCAAGTTCGGGCCCGGGGACAACTGATACGATGGCATTTGGATCACATTCACTCATGGAGGTCACTCTCTCGTGAGGTTCCTCTGATGAAACCTGACCTGGATCCTCCAGCTCCATTGCAGAACCAGCCTGCTGTGACACCTCCAGCCTCTCTCGATGTTGACCTGCTTGATGTTGCGTCTTCCGACCGCAGATAGAAATGCAGACCTCTAAGGTCTCAGATGCCGATCAGCCGCCTCCCACCGAATGCCTGCCACAACGTTCCTGCCAAAGATTACGTTAACGAGAAAGATATACACCGACAGATCCGGCGCATCTACTACATGACAATTTCCGGAGCCGAGAAGAATCCGCCATCCTCCGCTTCATCAGTCGTCGCGGGATCTTCGAACTTGGTGGGGGTGGGGGGAGGAATGCAATAGCCTGCATGGGGTCTATGGGGTGGGAATGATTATCTTTCCTTTGGTCCTTGCAGAGTACGAGCTCCTCCCATCGGCGTGGGCATGTTTATTAACCTTTGTATAATAGAGCGGTCAGTAAGGCACTGTCCAGAACAGGACGTCATTAGGAATCTGCTGGGCATAGTTTATATAGTGTTGTAAATTAAACTATGCATCTTTATTTTACTCTGTGTGGACTCCCTGGTCAGGATTCTCCAAGCCTCCGTGCCGGAATCGCGCTCGGCGCAGGGGCTGAGAATGGGCGTCAGACCCGACACCGGGTCCAACGCCGCTCCCGCAAATCTCCGGTCCCCGGAGAATGGCCGGCAATCGGGCGCGCGTGGTCGACGCGCCGCTGCCATTGAAAGAGGCCCCCACGGCGATTCCGCAATTGCAGCTGGCTGAGTTACCACCCACGTGGTTCTCTCATGGTTCCACCCGGCAGGCACTCGGCGTGGAGGCTGCGGACTCAATCCGCGGCTGACTTGGTGAGGGAGCAGGGGGGGATCATTCACCAGGGGGGAGGGGGGGGCGGGGGGGCATCCAGGATAGCCAGGGTTCTGATTGGGAGCCACCAATCCACGGGCAGGCGGGCGCGATCTGGGGGGGGGGGCTATCTTCTTGGTGCCAGTCCACGGTGTGGGTTGGCCATGTTGCACGGGGCAGCCGACACAGGCCTCCCTCCGCCTTGCGTATGCGCGGACACCCGACCGGACGTGCAGGGCCACGTATCGGCAGCCGGAGCTGCGAGGAGCATTCCGGGCCCTGCTAGCCCCCTGCAAATCGCAGAATTACCCTGGCCTTACTCCAGGTAAGATTTTTCGCAGGTGTGGGGCATAGCCCCATTATTGGAGAATCCCGCCCCCCATGTCCTTCCAAACCCTCATCAGTATCTGAAGAAGGATTTAAACACAGAACATTCCAATTGCTCAGGCTAACTCAATTGAAAATTTCAAAACTGAGACTGTTAGATCTTTATTATGCAAGGGTTTAAAGAGTTGTAGAACCAGGGTAGATGGATGGAGTTTCGATATCCATTATCTAACTGAATGACAGAACACTGGTGGGACTGAATGGCTATTCCTGTTCCTATATTTCTATGACTCAGAGGTTACAGTGTTACCAACTGAGCTCATGCTCACATCATTCAAACATATACCCAAACATCGTTGGCCAAAGAGCATCATTTTACAACATCCTTGCTATGCGCTGGACCATCTTGCTCTTCTTCCTTGAAGAGCAGAATGATTTACATATCTGACTGGAAGCAGGGGAGTATGGGTGATGTGCAATTCAGAAAAGCAAAATTGGTATCAAAATGAAGTTCAAATGCTGAAACGAAATGAGAAAACTGCTGAAAATATTGAAAGATTAGTGATCACCAATAATCTGACCCTGAGGTTGAGAAAGCAGCAAGAAGTCTGTGAAGAATCAGCTTTCTGATGTGCCTCAACCAATTCTCAATGTGCCATCCCGTTCTTAATAATTACATTTATTGAAGCTCTATTCCCTGCTTTTATATGGTATAATATTTTCTTGATTTCAGTGGAGGGGAAGATGAATTAATGTCCAATGAAATAAGATTTTCTACCAGCTCTGCTCAGTCCCATAGCTGCTTATTGATTACCATTAGGATACCAGTCTCTGGAGTGTATAGTTCAGTACAAGGGGCCAGACAGTGCAGGATTGTTCTGCATATTAAAACAGGCGACGACTCCTTAAAAGTAATTTGAGACTCTGACCATTCTAACTGAACAATAACCATTATTCTTCTTTCATATACCTGAGTTTTCAAACATTGCTGATTGGGAACCTCTCATATATCTGACATATACTGACACACCTTGAAAACATCTTCTATCCTTTACACTTATTTTTCTTTCTATTTCATCTTTTATATTTCATACCTTTAAGTTCAATACTCTGTTTATATTCCAAAGCTTCCACAATATGGTGGGGCTCCTTGTGTCCTGCGTTTTCCACAGCGGCACTTACAGTGTACACAACAAATGCTTGGCGATAAAGACACAATTGCATGTTCAGATGACTTAAAAGTTGGGTGTGAACCTTTGTCAATATGAGATGAAGACAATCCATCGAAATGAACCCATGTTGCTGTGTGTGGGTGGCCCAGCGACTTGTTCTGAAGGTAGCTGGTTCTACTGGCTGAAGTAATGTATTGATCCATTTTGGGTTTAGTATTTGATACATATGAGAAAGAAACATCTTATTGTATACAATGGGGAGGAGGTTGCCCTGGGACCTGAACATTGTTTCGCGACCTCATGAAGTCTCATGATATCAGGTCAAATCATGGGCAAGGAAAGCTTCTGTTTGTTACCACCTGCTGTGTACCCTCAGCTGATGACTCGGTACTCCTCCATGTTGAACACCACTCAGATGATGCACTGAAGATAGGAAGGGCACAGAATATACTCTGTGTGGGGATGTCAATGTCCATTACCAAGAGTGGTTTGGTGACACCACCACTGACTGAGGTGGCTGAGTCTTAAAGAGCACAGATGCGAGATTCGGTCTTCGACAAAGGAGCGTAGCAGCAGGAGTCCATCATTCGGCCCCTCGAGCCTATCCCACCATTCAATGAGATCACGGCTGATCTGTGACCTAACTCCATATATCTGCCTTTGGCCCATATCCCTTAATATCTTTGCTCAACAAAAACCTATCTATCGGTAGCATGGTGGTTAGCATCAATGCTTCACAGCTCCAGGGTCCCAGGTTCGATTCCCGGCTGGGTCACTGTCTGTGTGGAGTCTGCACGTCCTCCCCGTGTGTGCGTGGGTTTCCTCCGGGTGCTCCGGTTTCCTCCCACAGTCCAAAGATGTGCGGGTTAGGTGGATTGGCCATGCTAAATTGCCCGTAGTGTAAGGTTAATGGGGGATTGTTGGGTTACGGGTATACGGGTTACGTGGGTTTAAGTAGGGTGATCATTGCTCGGCACAATATCGAGGGCCGAAGGGCCTGTTCTGTGCTGTACTGTTCTATGTTCTATGTTCTATCTCAGTTTTAAAACTAACAAATGATCCAGTTTCAACTGCTGTTTGTGGGAGAGAGTTCCAAACCTCAATCACCCTGTGAGTGAAGAAGTGCTTGCTAACATCTCTCCTGAATGGTCTAACCTTACTTTTTAGACTATATCCCCTTTTAGAATCTCGAACCATTAGGAAATAATTTATCTTTATCTACCCTGTCTATCCACATTAATATCTTAAATACTTCGATCAGGTCACCCTTTAACTTTCTAAATTCTAGCAAAAACAGGTTTGATTTGAGTAATCTCTCCTTGTAACTTGACCGTCTAGTCCAGTTTTCATTTTGTAAGCTTAAATTGCACTCCCTGCAAAGGCAAAATCTCCTTCCTGAGGTATAGTGCCCAGAACTGCTCACTCTAAGTGGGATCTACACTGCAGCATAACCCCTGTGTATTTCTACTCCAATCCTCTAGATATAAAGGCTAGCATTCTATTAGCCTTTTTGATTATTTTCTGCATTTGTTTGTGGCATTTTAAGGATATATGCACCTGAACCTCCAAGTTTCTTTGGACATCCACTGTACCTAACCTCTTTCCATTTAGAAAGCACCCGTGCGCGATTTGACGGAAATGAGACAGAGTCCCATGTCAAGTGTGTTTAGCCGAGTGTTTCCCAAAGCCGGCAGCATTGAGAGTGACCCCGCTATCAAACGGACTCTGCTCCATTTCGGGGCCTCGGTGAGGAACACCCTGTCGAGGCCGCATTTAGTCCCATTTCCTGCACTAATGATCTCTTCTTGCCATTGCAGGAAGAGATCAGGGCGCCATTTTTAAATGCCATTCCGATCTCGAGATCTACCACCACGGCCTCCAGGTCCCCCTCCACAACACCCCTACTCACCTCTAAGGGAGTCATCGTGCCCTCTGCACCGCACCTCATAAGGGCTGGGCACCCCCTTATAGGTGAGTTGGGGGGTCAAGGGGGTTAGACCTTAAGACCATAAGAGCAGAATTAGGCCATTCGGCCCATCGAATCTGCTCTGCCATTCGATCACGACTTTGAGAGGGCAGCATCCAGGAGATGAGAATGCACACCAAGACACATGGTGCGTTGGCAGGTTTGCCAGAGAACCACCTGTCCCCTCTGAAGGAGCGGAAAGCAATCTGGCTTCAATTTGGAACAGGGCATCATGCAGAGCTTAGAGCCATTTCTTTCCAGTGTGATAACGTGACCGACTCCATGGCGCCACTTGCTGGCCCACCTGTGATGCAGTGTCTGGCGGTTGCTGTCTCAACTTCTATTACAGCCACTCAACCTCTTAGTGGAACCTTAGACGGAGATAATGAAATCAATGGTTACTGTCACGCAGGCCCAGACTACTGCTGTCATAGCTGCTATGTGCTCGAAGGGGTATGCAGACTCCTGCAGCAATCCAGATTCCTAGGATTGCTGAGGCCATCTCCCAGTGTATTGGCTGTGGCTTTGTGGTTGACACCATTTATGCTCGCATCATTTCTACTCTATGAATGCTCTTGCTATGTATTGGAGTCAGCTTCCCATGCTGAGGCGGTTTGAATCCAGGCCTTCAAAGGCCCACGCTGCTCAAGGTCATCCTGCAAGGCCGTCTGCAGTCTTTCCCAGTGAAATCAGCTGCGTTCCACCAGCCATGGTGCAGCCCCTGGGATTGCACTGTCTAGGAACATTAGGACAGGCATATAGAAGACAGGCACAGAAAGAATGCATCGGTTGAGTGGTTCTGTTTTTGTCTGTCTTAAAAGAATTGTTCTTGGATAAAGTTGTTATGTAATAGTATTTTAGAGTTGACTTTCATTTCAAGATTTTGGCAAAGAGGTTGCTGTGATAGAACACACAGCAGATGGATTGGAAATCATGCATCAATGGGGGCATGGGGATGGGATCCTGGGGAACTGGAGTCCGAGCATACGTTCAGGGTCATCCCTACCAGAGCAAAGTGTTCCAGGTTGTCTCTTCCATCTCGCTTCCTCCTCCTCTTCCACCACCTCCTGTTGTGATCACCTCTGAATGCCTGGTGACAGGGGGGGCTAGGACACCTGGCTGAAAATGACCAGTTCGGTCAGGATGCAGAAAACTTCGCAGGCAGCGGCAATGCACCCAGAGCCGCTGCTGACCAAAAGATTTGCACGAATATCCTACATTGACCCATTCCATGCTTGGTATCCGTTACATGATGCCATACATTGATCCACTCCATGTTTTTTATCTGATACTAGGTGTCATGTATTGATTCATTTCAAGTTTTGAAACCAGCATGGTCTAATCATCAGAGGTCAGAAGCAAGTGTATGAGCTGCATGAACGTACTAAGTACCGGCTGTACCGGTGAAGGTTGAGTTATTTTCAGCAATACATTTGAACTGTATGTATTCTGCATCTTTATTCATGACAGCAAGCATTTACAGTGACAGTCATACAGATGGAAGGAGAGAGAAAAAAGAAAGAGGGAAAAAGAGACTCAAGTGACAACTGCAGTTATATATAATTGGTGAGACCAGAACTGAGGCATGGTGCGACTGAGATTGAGTAGAAAAAGAGAGAACGTAAAATAAATCAAGGGGTAATGTTTAAGGGGCAACAATTTGGGTTTGTGACAAGTCTATTGGCTGCAGGAGAAGTACTCCTCAGTTTTGAGGTCAGAGAAAGGAAGACCTATGTTTACAGCACCGTTCACGACGTCTGGGTGTCTCAAAGCACTTTAGACACAATATGGGTGGGGGGGGTGCCTTTCCACTCCCGTTTTCAGGATGGGATTGACAGTGGGAGCAGGAAATCCTGTGGGAGTCCTAAAATGCGGTTACGTCAGCGAAATTTTTTATTTTTAAATTTAGAGGACCCAATTCATTTTTTCCAATTAAGGGGCAATTTAGCGTAGCCTGCACATCTTTGGGTTGTGGGGGGGGGGGGGGGGGGGGGGGAATCCCACGCAGACATGGGGAGAATGTGCAAACTCCACATGGACAATGACCCTGAGCCGGGATCGTACCTGGGACCACGGCGTCGTGAGCCAGCATTGCTAACCACTGTGCCACCGTGCTGCCCATGAGATTGCCTGTTCTGATCATTCCACGCAATACCACTGTCCCAATGCCAATGACGTTATGGGAATCCCAACGTTGAATGTCGGAATCCCCATCTGAATACATTAAAAATGTGTTTATCAGGCCTTTAACCCTGATTATGCCACCACCTTCCTCCTCCCCTGCGTAAAATTGTCCATTCATGTCGGCGTGAGGGCACATTGATGTGAATCAAGGCATGTTCCCCACGACCTGCCGAACAGAACCAGCGGAGTCACACCGGTGAGTATGTCCCCCGGGGTGGCAGAGGGTCAAACCCAGGAAGTACTCTGGCACTGCCTGGGTCCTGCCCTCTAGCACGGTGCCGGGGGCAATGCCAGGGGGCAGTGTTGTGCCAGTATTCCTTGAGGAGGGGTAGATATTGCATGGATGTGTGTTCCAAGGAAGTGGGTGTGGTAGTCAACACTGTTGTATTATATACTGCCTACGAAGGTATTACGGTAAGGCCCCTGTACTACAGGTACAGGGATAGATCCCTGCCTGCTGGCTCCGCCCAGTAGGCGGAATATAAATGTGTGTGCTCACTGAGCTGCAGCCATTTTGGCAGCAGCTGTGGGAGGCTCCACATCTCTGCGTAATAAAGCCTCGATTACCCTCTACTCTCGTCTCGTTGTAATTGATAGTGCATCAATTTATTACCCAGAGATTTTAAAACAATGGATCTCCGCATCAAGCCTGACCGCCTGCAGCTGCACCCTCAAGCAGACAATGCCAAGTCAGCCTTCGCACATTGGCTAGCTTGCTTCAAGGAATACATAGGATCTGCGATTGAACTACCCTCAGAGGCACAGAAGCTTCAGATCCTCTACACGAGCCTTAGATCGGACATCTTCCCCCTCATCCGGGATGCGCCGACATACGCTGATGCCATGGCGAAACTGAAGGAGAACTACACGCAGCAGACCAACAAGATCTACACCAGGCACCTCCTCTCCACGTGGTATCAACTCCTCGGTGAGTCTGTGGAGGATTTCTGACGTGCCCTGCAACTCCTAGTGAGAGACTGTGATTGCCAGGCCGTTTCGGCCTCTGAACATTCGGACTTGCTACTTAGAGACATGTTTGTTACAGGCATTGAGTCAGACTACATCCGCCAGCGACTCTTAGAAGGGGCTACACTCGACCTCGCGGTGACCAACAAACTAGCGCTCCCGCTCACGTCGCCTTACGCAATATTCAAGTGTATGCCCCCGACCGCGGGGCCCAACCCTCCTGGACATCGTGGACCCCGCCAGCGAACGCCCTACCGTGCTCACTGTCAGTGACTACCCCCAGCCAACCCCAGGCATGCACCGCGCGGCAACCACATGACCCCGGGGGACCCAAGTGCTACTTCTGCGGACAGTCAAAGCACCCCCGACAATGCTGCCCGGCATGGAGTGCGCTCTGCAAGGCCTGCGTAAGAAAGGACATTTTGATGCTGTGTGTCAGGCCCGCTTGGTCGCCGCCATTGCGCCGGCGCCCCCCCATGTGCGACACGTGGGTGCCGCCATCTTCCTCCCCACAGACCTCATGCGGCCCGTGGGCGCCGCCATCTTGCTCCCCTGACGACACCTGCGGCCCGTGGGCGCCGCCATCTTGCTCCCCTCACAACACGTGCGGCCCGTGTGCGCTGCCATCTTACTCGGCATCTTGCTCGCCTCACACGTGCGGCCCATGGGCGCCGCCATCTTGCCCACCCCAGGACACATGTGGCCCGTGGGCGTCACCATCTTCCCCGACTCAGGATCCCTGCTCGTCGGACACCTCATCAGGCCGCTCATCACCTGCAACCGCCGCCGACCAGCCATGCCTGTCCTCCATCACGATCGACCAGACACGACCGCACAACCTCGTGACCGTGCCGACGACGGTGAAGATCAACGGACTTCCTGCCTTCTGGACTGTGAGAGCACTGAGAGCTTCATCCACCCCGATATGGTAAGGCGCTGCTTCCTCTCAGTCCACCCCACCAATCAGAGAATTTCCCTGGCCTCCGAATCCCACTCCGTGGTGATCCGGGGGTACTGTACTGCCACCCTCACCATCCAGGGCACAGAGTTCAGTGGCTTCCGCCTCTACGTCCTCCCCAACCTCTGCGCTGCCTTACTAATCGGCCTGGACCTCCAGAGTCTAACCTTGAAATTTGGCGGGCCCCTACCACCCCTTACCGTATGCGGCCTCACGATCCTTAAAGTTGACACACCTTCCCTGTTTGCAAACCTCACCCCATATTGCAAACCCGTCGCCACCAGGAGCAGACGGTACAGTGCCCAGGACATAACCTTCATCAGGTCTGAGGTCCAGCGGCTGCTAGGGGAAGGTATTATCGAGGCCAGCAACAGCCCCTGGAGAGCCCAAATGGTAGTGGTAAAAACTGGGGAGAAAAACAGGATGGTCATTGACTTCAGTCAGACCATCAATCGTTACACGCAGCTCGACGCGTACCCCCTCCCTCGCATACCTGATATGGTCAATCAGATTGCACAGTACCGGGTCTTCTCGGCAGTAGACCTGAAATCTGCCTACCACCAGCTCCCCATTCGCAAGGTGGACCGCCAGTACACCGCATTTGCAGCCATTACCATTTCCTTAGGGTTCCCTTCGGCGTCACTAACGAGGTCTCGGTCTTCCAACGGGAGATGGACCGAATGGTTGACCGGTACAGAATGCAGGCCACCTTCCCGTACCTGGACAACGTCACCATCTGTGGCCACGACCAGCAGGACCACGACGCGAACCTTTCCAAATTCCTCCACACCGCCAAACTCCTTAATCTAACTGACAACAAGAAGAAACGTGTGTTCAGCACGGACCAATTAGCCATCTTCGACAATGTGGTCCAGAACGGAGTTATAGGGCCCAACCCCGATCGCATGCGCCCCCTCAGGGAACTCCCCCTTCCCCACTGACCCAAGGCCCTCAAACGATGCCTGGGGCTCTTTTCGTACTACGCCCAGTGGGTCCCTAACTATACGGACAAGGCCCGCCCACTCATTCAATCCACCGCTTCCCACTGACGGCCGAGACTCACCAGGCCTTCAACCGTCTCAAGGCCGACATCGCCAAGGCCGAGATGCACGCGGTCGACGAGACGTTACCATTCCAAGTCGAGAGCGATGCATCAGACATCGCTCTGGCCACCACTCTCAACCAGGCAGGCAGGCCCATGGCATTCTTTTCCCGCACCCTCCATGCCTCCAAAATTTGGCACTCCTGGTGTTGAAAAGGAGGCCTAAGCCATCGTAGAAGCTGTGTTGCATTGGAGACATTACCTGGCCGGCAGGAGATTTACTCTCCTCACTGACCAACTGTCGGTTGCCTTCATGTTTAACAACACACAGCGGGGGTAAGATCAAAAATGATAAAATCTTGAGGTGGAGGATCGAGCTCTCCACCTATAATTACGAGATTTTGTATCGCCCCAGTGAGCTCAGCGAGCCCCCCGATGCTCTATCCTGATGCACATGTGCCAGCGCACAAGTGGACCGACTCCGCACTCTGCACGATGATCTCTGTCACCCAGTGGTCACCCGCTTTTATCACTTCATAAAGGCCCGCAATCTGCCTACTCCATCGAGGAAGTCAGGGTTATCACCGGAGACTGCCAGGTCTGCGCGGAGTGTAAACCGCACTTCTACCGGCCAGACCGTGCGCGCCTGGTGAAGGCCTCCCGCCCCTTTGACTTCAAAGGGCTCCTCCCCTCCACCGACCGCAGCACGTACTTCCTCAATGTGGTCGACGAGTACTCGAGATTCCCCTTCGCCATCCCATGCCCCGACATGACGTCTCCTACCGTCATCAAAGCCCTTAACATCTTCTTCACTATGTTCAGTTTCCCCGCCTACGTCCACAGCGACCGGGGATCCTCCTTTATGAGTGATGAGCTGTGCCAGTACCTACTGAACAAGTGTATTGCGTAGAGCAGGACGACCAGCTACAAACCCCAGGGAAACGGGCAGGTGGAGCGGGAGAATGGGACGGTCTGGAAGGCCGTCCAGCTGGCCCTATGGTCCAGAAATCTTCCGGCCTCCTGCTGGCAGGACGTCCTCCCCGACGCCCTTCACTCTGTTTGGTCGTTCCTGTGCACTGCGACTAACTAAACCCCCCATGAACGTCTCTTTGCCCTCCCTCGGAAGTCTACCTCCGGGGTTTCGCTCCCGACATGGCTGGCAGCTCCAGGACCCGTTCTCCTCCGTAAGCACGTGCAGCTACACAAGGCGGACCCGTTGGTTGAGAGGGTACAACTACTCCACGCGAACCCGCAGTACGCCTACGTAGCGTACCCCGGCGGCCGCCAAGACACAGACTCCCTTGGGGACCTGGCACTAGCTGGGTCCCCGCACACTCCCCCCCCCCCCCTCTGCCCCGGCACCACCCTCCCTTTCCCCGGCGCACCCCACCACAGCCCCCACTCCAGATCGATCCACCCTCCCCTTGGTCCCACCCGTGGATGAAGATGAGGTCGACATGATCCCGGAGTCACCGACAACCGAACCAACGCCGGCATCAACATCACACCTGCGGCGCTCGTAACGGTGGATCAAAGCGCCCGACCGTCTAAATTTGTAGACTCTTTCAAAATTTTTGAACAAATAGTTTCCAACAACCTGGATGTAAATAGTTTCCACCACCCCCGCTGGACTCCTTTTTAACAGAGGGTGAATGTGGTAGTCACCACTGTTATATTATATACTGCCTACGAGGGTATTACGGTAAGGCCACTGTACTACAGGTATGGGGGTAGATCCCTGCCTGCTGGCTCTGCCCAGTAGGCGGAGTAAAAATGTGTGGGCTCTCCGAGCTGCAGCCATTTCAGCAGCAACTGCGGGAGGCTCCACATCTCTGCGTAATAAAGCCTTGATTACCCTTTAAAAAAGGCTCCCCAATCTTTTCGAACATAAGTTGCTGGTGGGCCGGGTTTTGAACCTTTGATGGAATAAGAGAAAAAATTCCAGAGAAGCAATGACCATGGCAATACTGAACAGTAAGGAAAGAATGTGACCTAGAGTGAGGGGTTTGTGGCGCTAACAATTATACATAAAGCCGAGAGACTGGTACAATAGAGGCTTTATTGCTGTACGATGTTGTCCCTCCATCCGCAAACTGTAGACTGAGGGACTGAGCAGCTCTCATACATATTTATACACAACTCCCTGTGGGCGGAGCTAGCCGGCAGGGGCTGACCGGAGGAACCTGTATTACAGGTACAGGCATACATCCCCCTACTGCAGTACACATGACTCACCTAACTACAGTGGTTATCTCACCACATTCACCCCCTGTAAAAAATGAGTCCGGCGGGGGTGACATGTAACTGTAATATAAAAGAAACTATTTACAAGAGGGTCCAACATGGAAAATCAAGAGTCCATCCGGTTAGTAGGTTACAGGTTGAGCCGAATCAGTGGTCGGACGTTCCGCTGTGATCGGCGTAGCTGTGGTGGTGATGTCGGCACCGGCGGTGATGGCCCCGATGGTGCAGGTGCTGGCGGTGTTGGTGCTGGCAGCTGGCGGGAGGACTCAGAGAGCAAGCCGAAATCTTCCATGTCCTCCAGGGCGGGCAGGGGGATGAGGGATGGACCTGATGGGGACGAAAAGGGGGGCGCTGGGGTTGGCGCAGGAAGGTGTGTGGGCATGGGATCGGCACCTGAGGGAGCCAGGTCCCGGAGCGAGACTGTGTCCTGGCGGCCGTCGGGGAACTCCACGTAGGCATACTGAGGGTTGGCGTGGAGAAGGCGTACCTTGTCCACCAGGGGTTCCGCCTTGTGGTGCCGGACATGCCTACGGAGAAGGACTGGGCCCGGAGTCGTGAGCCAGGTCGGGAGCGACACTCCGGATGTGGACTTCCTGGGGAAGGCAAAAACACGTTCATGGGGTGTACTGTTAGTTGCGGTGCACAGTAGCGACCGAATGGAATGGAGCGCATCAGGGAGGACCTGCTGCCAGCGAGCGGCTGGGAGGTTCCTGGACCGTAGGGCCAGCTGGACGGCCCTCCATACCGTCCCGTTCTCCCTCTCTACCTGCCCGTTTCCCCGGGGGTTGTAGCTGGTCGTCCTGCTGGAGGCGATACCCCTGCTGAGCAGGAACTGACGCAGCTCATCGCTCATGAACGAGGATCCCCGGTCACTGTGGATATAGTCGGGGAAACCGAACAGGGCAAAAATGGAATCCAGGGCCTTGATGACGGTGGCAGACGTCATATCCGGGCATGGGATGGCGAAGGGGAACCTAGAAAACTCGTCGACCACACTAAGGATGTAGGTGTTGCGGTCGGTGGAGGGAAGGGGCCCTTTGAAATCCACGCTGAGGCGTTCAAAGGGGCGGGATGCTTTCACCAGGCGCGCGCGATCTGGCCGGTAGAAGTGCGGCTTGCACTCCGCACAGACCTGGCAGTCTCTGGTGACTGTCCGTACTTCCTCGACGGAGTAGGGCAGATTGCGGGCTTTGATCAGATGGTACAAGCGAGTGACCCCCGGGTGGCAAAGGCTCTCGTGCAGGGCACGGAGCTGGTTCACTTGTGCGCTGGCACATGTACCTCGGGAGAGGGCGTCTGGGGGCTCGTTGAGCTTGCCGGGGCGATACAAGATCTCGTAGTTAAAGGTGGAGAGCTCGATTCTCCACCGCAAGATTTTGTCGTTCTTGATCTTGCCCCGCTGCGTGTTGTTGAACATGAAGGCTACCGACCGTTGGTCAGTGAGGAGAGTGAATCTCCTGCCGGCCAGGTAATGCCTCCAGTGCCGCACCGCTTCAACGATTGCCTGGGCCTCCTTTTCGACAGAGGAATGCCGAATTTCAGAGGCGTGGAGGGTGCGTGAAAAGAATGCCACGGGTCTGCCGGCCTGATTTAGTGTGGCGGCAAGAGCGACATCTGAAGCGTCGCTCTCTACTTGGAAAGGCAGAGTCTCGTCTACGGCGTGCATCCCCGCCCTGGCTATGTCAGATCGAATGCAGGCCAAGGCCTGTTGTGCCTCGGCCGAGAGGGGAAAATGTGTGGACTGGATAAGTGGCCGGGCCTTGTCTGCGTATTGCGGGACCCACTGGGCGTAATAAGAGAAAAACCCAAGGCAGCGTTTGAGGGCCTTGGGGCAGTGGGGGAGCGGAAGCTCCATGAGGGGGCGCATGCGGTTGGGATCGGGCCCCAGTAGTCCGTTTTGGACTACGTAGCCAAGGATAGCTAAGCGGTCTGTGCGGAACACGCATTTCTCCTTGTTGTACGTGAGATTAAGGAGAGACGCGGTGTGGAGGAATTTATGAAGGTTGGCATCATGGTCCTGCTGGTCATGGCCGCAGATGGTGACATTATCGAGGTACGGGAAGGTGGCCTGCAGCCCGTACCGGTCAACCATTCGGTCCATTTCCCGCTGAAAGACCGAGACCCCATTCGTGACGCCGAAGGGAACCCTCAGAAATTGGTACAGACGACCGTCTGCCTCGAAGGCAGTGTAGGGACGGTCCAATTTACGGATGGGGAGCTGGTGGTAGGCGGATTTCAGGTCAATAGTAGAGAAGACCCGGTACTGTGCAATCTGATTGACCATCTCAGAAATGCGGGGGAGGGGGTACGCGTCGAGCTGCGTGTACCGGTTGATGGTCTGGCTGGAGTCCACGACCATCCTGTGCTTCTCCCCAGTCTTAACCACTACCACCTGGGCTCTCCAAGGGCTGTTGCTGGCCTCGATGATACCCTCCCGAAGCAGCCGCTGGACTTCGGACCTGATGAAGGCCTTGTCCTGGGTGCTGTACCGTCTGCTCCTGGTGGCGACGGGCTTGCAATCCTCAGTCAGATTGGCAAAGAGGGAGGGAGGCTCGACCTTGAGGGTCGCGAGGCCGCAAACGGTGAGGGGAGGTAGGGGTCCGCCGAATTTGAGGGTGAGGCTCTGGAGATTGCACTGGAAATCCAGGCCTAGTAAGAGGGAAGTGCAGAGGTCGGGGAGAATGTACAGACGGAAACGGTCGAAATCTACGCCCTGTACAGTAAGTTTAACCAGGCAGAAACCCCGGATAGGGACAGAGTGGGAACCGGAGGCAAGGGAGATCTGCCGGTCAGCGGGATGGATCGCAAGGGAATAGCGCCTTACCGTGTCTGGGTGGACGAAGCTCTCGGTGCTCCCGGAGTCGATGAGGCAGGAGGTCACATGGCCGTTGACCAGCACCGATGTGGAAGAGGGTGCCAGGCTGCGAGGGCGGGACTGGTCGAGCGTAATGGAGGCGAGCAGTGGTTGGTCGGCGGTTGAGTCCGATGAGTCCGACGCGGAGCGGTAGCGACCCGTGTCCCGTGATGGCGGCCCCTGGAGTCTAGATGTCGGCATCCCCAGCACCTGTGGGTAAAATGGCGGCGTCCATGGAGCGCCCGTCATGGGGTCGGAACAAAATGGCGGCGCCCATGGAACGCACATGGCAGTGGTGGACGAAAATGGCGGCGCCCATGGGGCGCACGTGGCGGGGGCGGCAAAAGATGGCGGCGCCCACTGATCGCACGTGGGGTCGGGAGAAGCGGACGGCGGGGCCCATTGAGGGATCGGCTGAGGCGAGGGGACCTGCGGTGCGATAGCGGCGACCGTCCGGGACTGACACACCGCTGCAAAGTGGCCTTTCTTGCCACAAGCTTTGCAGGTCGCTGTGCGGGCCGGGCAGCGTTGGCGAGGGTGCTTCTGCTGGCCGCAGAAGTAACATCGGGGACCCCCAGGGGGTGCGGTGCGGCGGGCAGCGCAGGCATAGTGCGCGGGGGCGGCTGCTGGGGGGGGCCGTTTGCGGGTTCCACGCGGGGTAGGACGGATGGGCCTGGGGGGCCGTTTGTGGGGTCCACGAGGGGTAGGATGGGCGGGCCGAGTGGCTGGCGGAGTAGGTTTGTGCACTACGGGAGGCGGCCGTCATGGAGAGTGCCAGGGCCTTTACGGCCGCGAGGTCGGGAGCAACCCCTTCCAGCAGTCGTTGCCGGATGGGGTCCGATGCAATGCCTGTAACAAAGGCATCGCGCATGATTAAATTAGAGTGCTCCGTGGCTGTGAGGGCCCGGCAGTCACAGTCTCGTACCAGAGGTATAAGGGCCCTCCAGAAGTCCTCAATCGACTCACCCGGCTGCTGGATGCGAGTGGAAAGTTGATGCCTCGCAAAGAGAGTGTTCGTCGATGGTGCATAATTCTCCTTGAGCAGTTCTATAGCTGCGGTATAGTCGGTTGCATCTCGAACGAGCGGAAAGACGCTGGAGCTCAGTCTGGAGTACAGGAGTTGCTTTTTCTGACCCTCAGTCGGGGGAGGGTGTGCTGAAGAGATGTAGGCCTCGAAGACTGCGAGCCAGTGATCAAAGTCTTTTCTGGCGTGAGGCGAGTGTGGATCCAGCTGCAGACGGTCAGGCTTGACTCTGATGTCCATGGTGACTGGGAAATCGTACAGCAATAAATTGTGGCGCTAACAATTATACATAAAGCCGAGAGACTGGTACAATAGAGGCTTTATTGCTGTACGATGTTGTCCCTCCATCCGCAAACTGTAGACTGAGGGACTGAGCAGCTCTCATACATATTTATACACAACTCCCTGTGGGCGGAGCTAGCCGGCAGGGGCTGACCGGAGGAACCTGTATTACAGGTACAGGCATACACCCCCCTACTGCAGTACACATGACTCACCTAACTACAGTGGTTATCTCACCACAGGGTTGCAGGCCAGAATAGAAATGGAGTAAATATCTAATGGTCAAACTTCTTCCTCTACCGTATCCAGGAATGAGAGGAAGGTATTCTTCCTAGATTTGAAGCAGTTCATGCATCCTGGCCACTCATTGCTTTAAGCAATATAGCAGTTGTTAAGCAGAAAGAAAGTTTTAGGTTTGAAGACGTTTTGGAGCTAAATTTAGTGATGAGAACAAGAGAGTCAAATAGATGGTGACGGGTCAAGTGTGAGTCATTAAAGGCTATTAATGGGGACAGCATGTGGCGCAATGGTTAGCACTGGGTTTGCGGCGCTGAGGACCCGAGTTCGAACCCTGTCCCTGGGTCACTGTCCGTGTGGAGTTTGCACATTCTCCCCGTGTCTGCTTGGGTTTGACCCCCACAACGCAAAGATGTGCTGGTTAGGTGGATTGGCCACGCTAAATTGCCCCTTAATTGGAAATGAAAATTAATTGGCTACTCTAAATTTATAAAAAAAATAACATTAAAGGCTATTAATAAAACCCAATGATTGACTTTGCAGCTTATATTGGTCTGAAGTTGTTGGATGGCGGGGGTTGAACTCCCACCATTGGAGTGCCAGCGAGGGACACATCCATTCCGACTCTGACAGGCCCCCTGCTATTTTATGCTCAAATTAGAATTGATTAGCTGCAGGCGTGAACTCTGTTCCCACTTGAAAGGAAGTCTTGTCTTGGAGATTTGTCGGCCAATCGGTGAACAGCACAGCAGTCTATCCAGCGTCGTAGTAGCCAGAAGAGGCACCGTAGCGCCATGCCTGGGACTAAGTGTAAGGAGCCGGTGTGAAGGTAAATGGCAGGGGTCCAGGGTGGGGAAGGTAGGTGATGCCTTGGGGAGTCATGGAAGCTGAGGATGGGGTTATTGGGTTATCAGAGGCTAGGCTGCGTGGGGAGGAAAGTCTGGTTGTATCAGGCCCTTGAAGGGGGCTTCCGATGGAAGCGTCACCTTTTCCCCTCCTTCCCCCAGCCCCGCGATTGAGGATGGTAAATTTTTCTATTTTCTACTCTTGAGTCATCAGTGGCTGCCAACCTGAAGATTGAGGCTGGGCGGGAAAACTCCCTTAAGCGGCTATTTAACTGGGACAAGGGTGGGCTTCCATTTTGAGGCCTTGCGTGCCATGAAGTCGTATCCAGGGTTGGACATGAGGGAATCCGGAGGGAATCACATTCATGTAATTTCACGCTCCCCCCACCCCCCAGTCCCCCCTCAAACCCCACAGAGTGAAGCATAAAAATCAGGCCATTGCAACAGTTAAAGGAAGGAGAAGAACTTTCATCCATCAGTCCTACTTATCCACACAATACCAAAGATGCTCAAGTAGGTAACTAGAACCTGTCTGATTTCTTCCTGAAAATAAATAGGATTTCTGCTTTCCCCATCCAGGCCAGTTATCTAACCCTCAGACTCACCACGTCTTTGAGTAAGAGAAAGGTCCACCCGCATTTCCTATTGACATTTGTTCCCATTAATTTGCTAATATTTCCCTCTGTCCTTAAATTTTGCCCGCAGCAGAAAAAACTTCCAAGTATCTGAAGGTGGAACACAAACTTTTCTTTGTCCCATTGAGAAGTACAGTACTAGGTTGACATTTTTAGCTGTACAGACTGTTCCACCCCAGCCTATGTGAGGAGACACATCACTTAACATTCACAATTCAGCAGGCGGGCAGATAAGTGGTAACCGAGAAACAAGCTGTTTGCAGATATGTGCATGCATGTCTTAAAAATCCCTCATAATATTTTGATTTGGAATCGAGATTAATAAACTGACTGCAACTGTTAGTCAAGACTGAGGTTTGCTCTGTTGTGAAACTGTGTATGCCACATGTGGTGGCATTATCGGATTATGTACTGACTATCAGAATTCTTCCTGCTGTGACAGATTAGTTGTAGCAGTAACTTCAAAGCAACAGGGTACATTGTGAGGGGTGCCAATTTTAGCAATTCATTCCCTTGTGAAATATAATTTAACACATTGCAGTTATGAACCAAAGTGTTATTCAACAAATACATTCAACGCCCTAGTGTCTTCTTGCTAGTTTACATGTATTTAAATAGAACTTGCAACAGGGAAAAAAGGTAATTGAGCCTATGTGAGTGTTTTAACCTCCACATGAGCAGCAGCCGTACCCTCGGTGTCCATCCCTTCTCCTGCTCTTTTGAATTAAGAGATAAATACACATGGGACACATTTTACGGTCTCTTCGCGCCCGACTTGGTGTCAGGATGAGGCCGTTGAATCTCACGAGAGGCCACGAGCGAGATTTGCAATGCCCAAAACGTGTTGCCAGATTTAACGGAGTCTCGCGGGGGGTGGGGGGGTGGGGGTGGGTAGAGATCGGGGCAACCAGACAAAATGGCACACGAACTGCAAGGGGCTTTTCATACTGGGCTCACTAGTACTCAGTACGACCTCGGCGACAGAAACGCCCCGAGGCCAAAAAAATTGGCAAAGTTGCCGTTGAATAGCCGGGTGTTTCTCCCCCTGATGACTGAGGCCTGCAGGGCCTTCAACCACATCAAGGCGGACATCGCTAAAGCCACGATGCACGCAGTCGACGAGTCCCTCCCCTTTCAGTTGGAGAGCGATGCATCGGACGTGGCTCTGGCCGCCACCCTCAACCAGGCGGGCAGACCCGTGGCTTTCTCCCGCACCCTCCATGCCTCCGAAATTCGAAACTCCTCTGTCGAAAAGAGGGCCCAAGCCATTGTGGAAGCTGTGCGACATTGGAGGCATTACCTGGCCGGCAGGCGATTCACTCTCCTCACTGACCAAAGGTCGGTTGCCTTCAAGTTTAGTAACACACAGCGGGGCAAGATTAAGAACGTCAAGATCTTGAGGTGGAGGATCGAACTCTCCACCTATAACTATGAGATCATGTATCGCCCTGGGAAGCTCAATGAGCCCCCAGATGCCCTATCCCGCGGTACATGGGCCAGCGCACAAGTAGACCGACTTCGGGCTCTCCACAACGACCTGTCACCCAGGGGTCACCCAGTTCTTCCACTTTATCAAGGCCCGCAACCTGCCTTACTCCATCGAAGAGTCAGGACTGTGACCAGGGCCAGGTCTGCGCGGAGTGCAAACCGCATTTCTACCGGCCGGACAGAGCACATCTGGTGAAGGCCTCCCGCCCCTTTTAGTGCCTCAGCATCGACTTCAAAGGGCCCCTCCCCTCCACTGACCACAACGTGTACTTCCTCAATATCATTGATGAATACTCCCGTTTCCCTTTCGCCATCCCATGCCCTGACATGACTTCTGCCACTCATCAAGGCCCTACACAGTATCGTCACCTTATTCGGTTTCCCCACCTCCATCCATAGCGATCGGTGATCCTCCTTCATGAGCGATGAGCTGCGTCAGTTCCTGCTCAGCAAAGGCATCACCTCGAGCAGGTCGACCCCCGGGGAAATGGACAGGTGGAGAGGGAGAACGTGCCGATGATCCGGGACGCATGCGCAGTGCAGCCGCATTTTTTTTTTACAACCACTTAACTATTCAAATCCCATTTTCCAGCACTTGGCCCATAGCTTTGTGCACCTTGGCATCACAAGTGCACATTTAAATACTTCTTAAATGTTATGAGGGTCTCTACCTCCGCCACCCTTTACCTTCTGGGTCAAAAAGATTTTCTCACATCTGCTCTAAACCTCCTGCCCCTTACCGTAAATCCATGCCCTTTGGTCATTGGTCCCTCCACCAAAGGGAAAAGTATCTCTGTCTACTCTATCTATGCCCCTCATAATTTTATCCACCTCAATCAGGTCCCCCCTCAGTCTCCTCTCCTCCTAGGAAAACAACTCCAACCCCTATCCGAACTCTCTTCATAACTAAAATTCCCCGGCCCAGGTAACATCCTGGTAAGTCTCCACTACACCCTTTCCTCCTATAATGTGGATTCCATAACTGCACATAATACTTTAGCTGTGTCCTAACCAATGTTTTATACAGTTCCAGGATAACCTCCCTGCTCTTAAACTCTATGCCTCAACGAATAAACAGATTAGCGATTTAACCAATGTATGTAGCTGCTCTGCTACCTTAAGGGACCAGTGTACATGCACACCAAGGTCCCTCTGATCCTTGGTACTTCCCAGGTCCTGCCGTTTATCATGGATTCCTTTGCCTTGTTTGTCCTGCCCCAGTGCATCACCTCACACTTATACAAATTGGATTTGCCACTGACGAGACCTGACTATATCCTCCTCAATATTAACCAACCCTCCAATTTTCAACCGTGAACCTACTGATCAACCCTCCTACATTTAAGTCCAAATCATTTATATAAACGACAAGCAGCAAGGGCCCCAACATTGATCTCTGCGGGACTCCACTCGATACAAGCTTCCAGTCAGAAAAATACCCCTCGGCCAATACCCACACTTCCTGCCATCAGCCAATTCTGGATCCAATTTGTCAAATTTTCCTGGATCCCACAGGTTCTTACCTTCGCTATCAGTCTCCCATGTGGGACCTTATCAAAAGCCTTGCTGAAGTCTAAGTAGGCTAAGTGAAATGCATTGCCCTCGTCGACACGCCTATTCATGGACGGGAGTCTCCAATAATGGGGTTACGTCCCCACGCCAGCGTCAAAACGTGGGCGTTTCACTCTGGACTTTCCTTCGGGGTCCTGCACTTCCACTCGGGAGTCCGCGCATCCGCAAGGCGGCGGCTTGTGGCGGCCATATGGCTTCACTTGACGAGCCTTCTAAGATGTTGTCCCTCCTTACTGCTGTAATGAATTCTCTGATCAAAACTGAGACATCCCCTTCAATTTACCTTCTTCTCTGTCTAGCTGATGATCCTATATCCTGGAATATTGAGCTGCCAATCCTGCCCCTCTTTCAACCATGTCTCAGTGACAACAATGATATCATACCCCCCATGTTTTCATTTGTGCCCTTAACTCTCTGTTCATCAGACAGATCATCAGACTTGTTCATCAGACTCCATACATTAAAATAAATACCATTCAATCTTGCCAAACTTCCTCCTGACTTTTAATTCTGGCTGTGCATCTTCCCCTGCTGAACCTTCTATCAGTATCCCACTCCCTTGATTTTTCCTCCAATGTTTCCATTTTAATTATTTATCCATTTCCCTTTACAAAGCTATTATTGTATTTCCTTTTCCAATCGTATCAGATCTGTGTCCTTCTGCCAGTGGAGACAGTTTATCCTTGTTAACCCTATCAAAACCCTTAAAGTTTGAACACCTCTATCAAATTTCCCTTTAACCCACTCTGTTCTAAAAAGAACAACACCAATTTATCTAGTCTCTCCACATAAATCATGCCCTACATTTATAAGCCCTTTGTAATGACTTTTCAGGAGACTTTTCACTTTGTCTTGCCACCTTTAAAGACTAATTTATATATGCCCCAAATCTCTAAGCTCCTGTGCTTGGTTTAAAATTGCACTATTTAATTTAGATTGCCTCTCTTCATTCTTCCTGTCAAAATGAATGTTGCACAATACTTCCCTGTTTTAAATTCCATGTGTCAGCTTATTTCACCTGTCCATGTCTTCCTAAAGTCTATTACTATCCTCGCCACTATTTTAGTTCTCATTTCTGTGTCAGCTATAAGTTGTGAAACTTCAATACTTTTTTCAGTCTAAAATATCACTCACATCTGGGAGGAAACAAGTCACGTGAGACTCTTGCCAAACTCCGGGACCCACAAGCTGGGGTGTTTGGGGTGTTTGGGTTAGGGTTGAGAGCTGAGAAGATGCTGGGTCTGTTATGGGCAGGGGTGTAGAGAACCCCAAAGTGTATCATGGAGTTCACCTGACCCACAACTTTTAATAGATTGTGGTATGGGGAGCACATGGCCCACTCCACAGGTGCGGTACATTAGAAATGGAAAAGTATTTTTTTAAGCAAAACAATGTTTAATCTATGAATTCAAATGAACCTTTTTGAAACAAACAGTGAACATCTTAGCAACCATTAATTCAAATACAACCCACAAAGAGTACAACACTAAGTAATCCGTAAGCTGTCCTTTTAACATCCAGAAGACTTAACAAAAAAACCATTAAACAGAAGCACATCAGGTTAAAGTCACTACTGAGAGCAGTTATTAGTTTTAAATCACCAAAGGGTCGACTTACATTCTTTAGATTACAGAGGGAGACTCTAATACACCTTCTGGCTGTGACTGCAGCTATCCAGTTCTGAAAACGGAACTAAAACACACCCCGTAGCAAACAGCCTAAAACAAAAGTAAAAAGCTGACAGACAGCCCAGCTCCACCCCCTCTCTGACATCACTGCAGTAATAAACACCCATTTATTAAAGGTACTCTCACATGGCAGGTCTCAAAGACCAACCATTATAAATTGGAACTTTGAGACTAAAGATTCAAATCTTTTTAAAGGCAATCTAACAGGCCAGTTCCACCAGTTGATGCATTGTTTCTTCAGACCTTTGAGCAGCTATTTTTCAGCCCACCAGAAACCAAAAAGCTGCCTGAACGTCATTGGAAACCATTGGGGGTGTGCTCCCAGTTGAAATTTTAGAACCAATTGAACTGCGTGTGTGTGTTTATTGTTTGTATGTGTGGCATGAGGCCGGGCATGGGCCTGGATTCAGGCTGGGATGATTCATGCATACACATTTTAGAAAGGATACTGGTCATTTAAATCACCAACTGCCTCCACTGATGTCGGGTTTTGGTAGGCAAGGAATGTGAAACCCGGAGTATGCTGATTAGAGCGCTTGAACTACATGGATTCATTTGGAAAGCCAGGGAACCCCTTTGGTAAGGTAAGTTATCCCATTGGATATGGTCCGGGGATACCTTTAGGACAGGTAAGGCACCCTTTAGGAAAGGTAAGACACCCCTTTGAATTATTAAAGCTAAACAGAATTGTGCGAAAAATGTGCATAAATTATTTCAAACAGTTGAAGGAACTGTCAAAGAACTGTCAAGACCACCAAGGAACTGTCAAGCTATCAAAAAATTGTTGGCATGGAGGGACTCAAATCCCCCGAAGACCGAAGCATGGCTATGGGACATGGCGAGCTTTCTTGGTCTAGAAAAGGTTAAGTTCGCCTTGAGAGGTACACTATTGGGGTTTGCCCGGAGGTGGCAGCCATTCATTGACTTCTTTGTGCGGAGAATTAAGAACCCCCCCCCAGGCATGGCCCATCCATCTCGACATGTGGCGGCCCCCCTCAGGCCGACTCCTACCTCCTTCTTCGTGGGCGTCAGCCAGCACGACTGGTTGGTGCCGTTAAATACCATGTTTGATTTACGCCGGTGTGAGCTGCGGGCACGTCGACGGGACTTTGGCCCATCCGGATTGGAGACTCGCAGCAGGCCCAGGGAACAGCACTTTGCGCCAATTCTGGCGATTCTGTGGGCCGTGCAACGCAATTCCCGTCGGTGAGCTTTTTCCAGGTTCGGAGCATCGCAGTCCCAGCGTTGGAGCGGTGTGGCGGGATTTGTGCGCCCCCCCCGGCAATTCTCAGACCCGGCAAGGGAGAATCCCGCCCACTATGCGAGTTGGAATGGAAGTGGAAATAAAATGGGCAGGCATGAGTTGGCACTAAATTGATGCATGGGTTATACCGGGCCATGGGGTTTGGGATGCATGGAAGTATGAGGAGCCATGGGGGGAGGGTTACTAGGACATGGGTTGCAAAAAGGTTCATGAGGGATTATGTTTGTGGGTGAGGACTGAGGTTGAGCAGGTATGGGGAATGTAGAGTGGGTGAAGGAGTGAGGGCTGCTTTTTGTTTTAATCTTTCTTCAAATGCAATTCAATAATGTGCCAGAGCACAGAGGCAAGTCTTCGCCCCAGCCCACCTCTGCACTTCTTCCGGGGCCAGCGAGCCTGACTTCCAATCTGTATCACTGCCCACAGAACAAAATCCCACTGTGGACTGCCATTTTTAATGGTTGGGTTCACAATATCAGGAATTCTCCCATTTTGCCACACCTGACCCAGGAGCAGAAATCTGGAGCTTAAGCTTTTTACATTGTTGACAGGTAGTGTGGTGAACGTATTGCGACTGCAATTCACCACTGTATTGTATTGTATTATGTTGATGCCCCTGAGGGCTCCGCCCCCTCGGGGGTGGTATATAAACCTGCAGCCTGTAGGCGGCACTCAGTACAGAGCAGTCGCAGGCAGGCACAGATCTAGCTTATTAAAACCACTGTTCACTTCTACTAATCGTCTCGTGTGAATTGATGGTCGCATCAATTTAATAAGCTAAGATATCGCGATGGAAGCCGCCCTCAAACCTGATCGACTGGAACTTTACCCACAGGCAGCTGAAGCCAAAGGAATCTTCTCACATTGGCTCCGCTGCTTTGAGGCCTACCTCGCCGCCACCTCCTCGCCCGCAGTCACTGACCAACGACCGGTAGCCTTTATGTTCAACAACACACAGCAGGGCAAGATCAAGAATGATAAGATCTTGAGGTGGAGGAACGAACTTTCCACCTATAATTACGATATCGTGTATCGTCCTGGGAAGCTCAATGAGCCCCCAGATGCCCTGTCCCGCGGCACATGCGCCAGCGCGCAAGATGACCGACTTCGGGCCATCCACAATGACCTCTGTCACCCGGGGGTCACCCGGCTTCTCCAGTTCGTCAAGGCCTGCAACCTGCCCTACTCCACCGAGGAGGTCAGGGCCATGACCAGGGACTGCCAAGTCTGCGCGGAGTGCAAGCCGCACTTCTATTGGCCAGACAAGGCCCACCTGGTGAAGGCCTCCCGCCCCTTTGAGTGCCTCAGCATAGATTTCAAAGGGCTCCTGCCCTCCACTGACCGCAACGTGTACTTTCTCAACGTCATTCACGAGTACTCCTGTTTCCCCTTCGCCGTCCCATGTCCCAACATGACCGCGGCCACTATCATTAAGGCACTGCACAGCATCTTCACCCTGTTCGGTTTCCCCACTTACGTCCACAGTGACCGGGGCTCCTCATTTATGAGCGATGAGCTGCATCAGTACCTGCTCAGTAAGGGTATTGCGTCGAGCAGGACTACCAGCTACAACCCCCGGGGAAACGACAGGTGGAGAGGGAGAACGCGACGGTATGGAAGACCTTCCTTCTGGCCTACGGTCTAGGAGTCTCCCAGTTTCCCGTTGGCAAAAGGTCCTCCCTGACACGCTCCACTCCATTCGGTCGCTCCTCTGCACAGTCACGAACGAGACCCCTCACGACCGTCTGTTTGTCTGCCCCAGGATGTCCATCTCCGGGGTCTCGCTTCCGTCCTGACTGACAACACCAGGGCCTGTCCTCCTCCGGAAGCACCTGAGGAGCCATAAGTCCGACCGCCTGGTCGAGAGGGTCCAGCTCCTACATGCCAACCCTCAGTATGCCTACGTGGCGCACCGCGACGGACGGCAGGATACAGTCTCTGTCCGGGATCTGGCACCCGCAAGTTCCCCAGCGACCATCACCAACCCACCCCCCCCCCCCCCCTTGTTCACCGCTTATCACCACCAACCAAATTCCTCACGGCGGACTACCAGCTGCCCCTCTGGGGATCCTGAAGACTGTCCCCGCCGCTTCACGGCCTACACCATCCTTCCCCCATCGCCGACACACCGTGATGAAGCTCCAGACGACATGTTCCCAGAGTCAACACCCGTGCCCGCAGCGACGAGTCCAACACCCGTGTCCGCAGCAAAGCCAGAGCTGAGGCGATCACAGAGAACGATTAAGGCTCTGGACAGACTCGAAATGTGAGCTCACTTCACCGCCGCTGGACTTCAATTTTTAACAGGGGGTGAATGTGGTGAACGTATTGCTACTGCAATTCCCCACTGTATTGTATTGTATTATGTTGATGCCCCTGTGGGCTCCGCCTGTGGCTCCGCCCCCTCGGGGGTGGTATATAAACCTGCAGCCTGCAGGCGGCACTCTGTACAGAGCAGTCGCAGGTAGGCACAGATCTAGCTTATTAAAACCATTGTTCATTTCTACTAATCGTCTCGTGTGAATTGATGGTCGCATCAGATAGGCAGGGGACAGCCTTGACCAGCCAGCACCTGGGGACAATGCCATTTTCCAGCTCTGGGAGCAGCATTTCTGTTGGACTTTCAGGGCACCATTGCCCCTGATGTAAGCTGTGGAGGCCAGAGGACTTCAGCTTCCCGTCACTGAAGTGAACCAACACATAAAGTGGGGGGAGCTCCAAGTCGCAATCAACCTGCAACAGGCTCTCTCAAACTCTGCTGCCCTAAATGTTCTGCATTGCTGAAATTGTCCTTGAAAAGCCTTTTTTGCTAGGTTGATGTTAACAACAAATCGAACGGCAACCTTAATCCCCTAACAGGATTTATTCAGCCATTCTCAATTGCTGTCAACACTGGTTTTCCCTGAACACAGTTCTCCGCGTGTTTTTTTTGTGCTGTTGCGAGTAAATAAACTGAAATCTTCAAGCCCTACAATCTGGAATTCAAAAATTACTGCAGTTGCTACCAGCTTCTGATTCTCCTCGATGAAAATTCAAATGCAGCCAAGATTCTAATATGAATTTATTTCCTGTCGTGAAATAAAACCAGCGCCGTTTAAGCATTCTGTTCATCTCTACTAATCTCTGGCAGCTTAGCCTTAAAATGCTCAGCAGCTTCTTGATGCAGTTGGGGAAGGTATGGCTGAATCAACAGGGAATGTCTCTCCAAGAGGCGAGTCAAAGGTTATGCAAATCCCCTCCTCGCTGCCAAATCATCCAAGCATTGATCTAATCAGGCTCCCTTCCTTTCGTCCCAAATTCCATAACAGTTGTAACCTTCCCGTACCAGCCTCCCCGGACAGGCGCCGGAATGTGGCGACTAGGGGCTTTTCACAGTAACTTCATTGAAGCCTACTCGTGACAACAAGCGATTTTCATTTCATTTCATTTTCAACCTCTTGTGGTTCTCTAATTAAGCAAAATGCTGCAAGACATTTTGCATTGCACTGCTGGACGTTTTTGACTATTTAACCCACTGCAAAGATTAGTATAAAGCGGGGCTTTCCAAATTAGTTTTCAATGTGACCCAGTTTGGACAAGTGACAGAACCGTAGACGCCAACTATGAAGACCCAGGAGGTGAACAAATGTAGGCTTATTGCAGACATAGAAAGCGGCCGCTACGGCGGCGCGCACAAGTCAGTCCCAGTCGGGTCAACCAGAATGACAATCCCTGTCCTGACTGGCTTTTACATAGTCCGGTAACGAGTCCCAGCTGGGTGGCCCTCCGCCCACTAGCAGGGAAGCTCATACTCCACAAGGCCCGCGGAGAGTTTGATTAGGCTGTCCCTGTGGGCCTCGTGAGGGTGATTACACCAACAAAAACAAAACCACAAATAAAGCCGCATAGTAACATTCAGTACATAAGTATTGAAGTTTGCGTATTATAGGCCAACATATAATACAGATAGTGTCCCAAACCAGGTTCCCTCAAAACCAAGATCATGCCAGATTTCAGATTTTACTAGATTTTGGAACCAACTCCTTCACCCAGACACACTTTTCACTGCTAATTAATGTCATAAAAATCACTAGGTTGTAGATTACAAGTCAAGGAGTGGTTTCATGTCACAAGTCCCCATTATCATTATGAGAAGAAACATTGAAGATTTCAAAGTTTGATTGGACGAGTTTTAACAAAAACTATTAATCTTATAGCGGAATGATTTTTGCAGGAAAATGCGTTTGCTTGGAGTGCAATAACAGGGCTGATTTCTGATCCTCTCACCTGAAAACGGACGGGAATTTTACAGTCAGAATATGCCAGTCAGTGGAACAAGCAGTTTTGTGTATGGACTACTGGGAGGGCGGGGGGAAGCTGGGGGAGGCAGGTGTCAAAGTGTTACGATGGACTCAGGTTCTCTCAGTAGACTCAGGCAGCGAGGTGGAACAGTGGTTAGCACTGCTGCCTCAAAGTGCCAGGAAACCGGGCTCAATTCCGGCCTTGGGCGACTGTGTGCGAGGGTGTACGTTCTCCCCGTATCTGCGTGGGCTTCCTCTAGATGCTCCAATTTCCTCCCACAGTCCAAAGATGTGCAGGTTAGGTGGATTGACCATGTTAAATTGCCCTTTAGTGTCCAAATATTTACAGGTTATGTGGGGTTACAGGAATACGGTGGTGGTGGGGGGGGGGGGGGGGGTAAGGTGCCCTTTCAGAGGGTTGATGCAGACTCGATGGGCTAAATGGCCTATTTCTGCATTGTAGGAATTCTGTTCTATGATTCTGTGTGTGCACAACTCTTGTTGATGCGGTCCTTTGAGATCCGCCCAAGAATGGGCTTCTTCATTATTGGACAGTTAGATTGTTAGTAGTACAGGAAGATTCATAATCGTCAGAGGCTCAGACCACTTGTAGAAGTGACCAGCCCTGCTGTGTTCAGGAAAATATCAAGGAAAGACTCGAAAATTATAACAGTAAACCTTCATCCACTGAAGACACTGGAGTTAAGATCCAGTTTGAGAGGGCACAACATGGGTGGTAGCAGTTCGGTAGCTTCATAAAATGTGAATGAGCATCATTGAGAACCCAATAAGAAAAGGCTTTAATTCAAAAAAGAACTTTAGAAATCATGATGGCTTTGCTGCTTTATAGGCCAAGGCTCTTTGCCACAGTGCCCAAATAAAAAATAAACTGCCCAGCATTAGGGCCAAGCACCCAACTTGTTCCACAGAACTGATAACTTGCGCATCTCTTCTTTCTGTACAGTGAAATTGAATTGGACTTTTCTTGTGGATTTTTATGACATTGTGGAACTAAATATTTATACCAGGTGTATTATTCACCAGGGAAAGAAATAGTGCTGAGGGCAGAAATAGTCTCCGTGAATCCAATTCTCAAGTTCAGTTTAGAGGGCTCTCTGGATCGGCTGCAGTTAGAGGTGCTTCACTGGGCAACATGAAGTATGTGGAATCACCTTTTGCACTTATAAGAATTCTTACTGATTTCTAAACTGTAACCATGAAAAAAATGAAGCTCCATACACAAGCAAAATAAGCCATGGGGAATCATATAACTCCCATTTTATTTTGCTCACAAGGAGGATATTGACAGTCCACTTCAAAGTTTATCTCACTAGACTGATTAAATTTCCTCTCAGTCTGGGAACAATGTATTTGTTTCAACATTTCATGAGCTATCTAAAAGGCAATGCTACACATGATAAATCTGACCTACGCGAGCATAACTTGAAAATATCAATAAGTGTCAAAGCATTGTTAGTTTTTAAAGATCCTCTGGAAGAAGTTGTAATATACTAGTACATCAAAATACATTGATTTTAGTTTTGTTGTATGTCGAAGTGAGAGACTTTCCAGTGTAAAACTTAACTGCACAGAACGTGAAATTTATTCCCAATCTGTGCTGATGTGGCTGATCTGAGAACGACGGATGGTTGGAGTATCACATATGGCCTGAGGCAGTTGTCGTGTTAGGTACACTGGTATAACACTGGCTGCAACTGGATGCAGCTCAGATCAAAAAGATACTTCAGACCTTGAAGTTAGTTCAATCAGGTTTATTGAACTAATCGCACAGTTAGCGCAGATCTCTGTGAGTTTGACTCTCTGCTAACTTAAGTGTGGTTACTCTGTCTGACTGAACCAGACTAGCTCTTAGCCACGTGGTGGAAGTGTGAGATTGTAACAGCACCCTTGACTGAATCTCTAGATGTTCATCAGTGGAAAGAGGCGGAGTGTGAGTGCCTCGTGTCTTTTATAGTCAGATCCTACCCCGGAGTGTCCCGCCTGCTTATTGGTCATGTCCTGTTCTCTGTGTCCATTAGCTGCTTGTCTGTATATCATTATGTGTGTGTCAGCATATCATGACAGCGGTCACCACCCCTTCGGCTAAGATTACCTGATTTTGTCCGTGGTCAGTGACCCGGCGTGGTGCGTGGACCACTGGCTTGGCATCAGGTCGCAGTAGGATCTTGTACCGATATGGCAAAGTGCCTATCCCATCAAACACATCTGGATACTGAGCAAGGATGTTGTCAATGCCAGCTTGAAGATCCATGTTGGAGGATGTTGTTGAATAAACCCGCTGCACCAGGTTTAGCTTTTTGCAGGCATGCGTGCCCAGTAGGGATGCCCTGTTCGGCTTGACAATTTCAAACCTTAGCCATGCATGGGTGCTCCGGTTGGAGACGAGTAGATGGCCGACGCCAGTGCCGTGATGGCATTACCGTTATAGTCTAGGAGCTGGCACACTGCTGGAAGGACCTTGGGGGGCTTCTTGATGCCTTTGAAATCTGCCTGTGAGAGGAGGTTGGTAGAAGCACCTGTGTCCAGCTTGCACTGGATGGAGCTGCATCACCGCACGCCATTCATCCTCCGAATCCACAGCGAGGATGGACTGAATGCGAGATGAGTTAAGTGTGGCATGTTCACGTGTGGTAATGATGCCCACTCTGTCGGCGGACTCCAGGCACTCGTCCTCTGGATCCGTTGCACTGCCAGGATCAGAATCCTGTAATCGTTGTTGCACATTCTAGACGCGCCGTCGTCGGAATTGGGAGTGCTGGCCTCTGACTGGTGGTGCAGACCTACACAAGGCTGCATAGTGTCCCGGCTTCTCGCAGTTTAAACATCGCCTGCCTCTTAAGTGGGCGTTGCTGCAGTTCGGGCACGTCATGACGTCAGCGTCGTGACATGGTGTACGTCGTCGCACATGCGCAGTGTGGTCGGCAGACGTCTGCACCTACGCAGTGTGGATGTTGACCGCTTCGTTATCCCGTTCGCATCGCGCATGCATGGGGTTCCGGGAAAAGCACGCACGATGACCGCTGTCTTCAATGCTGAGGCACTGTTTCCAGGACATGGCCTGCTCACTCTCTGCCTCGTGGGAGGCAAGTTTCTCATTTTCAGCCGATTTGTATTGGGAATACCGATTTTTTGCATGCTCATGCACTGTGCATGTTTCAATCACGACTGGCAGGGTCATATGCTTGATTTGTAAGAGCTGCTCTCTCAGAGGATCAGAGTGAACTCCAAACATGATTTGGTCTCTGATCATGGAGTCAGCAATATCACCAAAGTTGCAGGACAGCGCTAGCAGGCGGAGGTTAGTTAAGAAGGCATTGAAAGATTCATTTTTACCTTGAAGACGTTGTTTGAATATGTAACGCTCGAAGATTTCATTGGTGTCCACTTGACAGTGACTATCGAACTTGTCCAGGATGGTCTGAAACTGTGTCTTGTCCTGGCCTTTGTTGAAGTTCAACGAGTTGAAGAGTTTGATGGCTTGATCACCCGCTGTCGAGAGAAGCGCGATTTTTCTGGCGTCTGACGCATCCTCGAGGTCTGAAGCTTCAATGTACAGCAGAAACTTTTGCTTGAATATCCGCCAGTTGGCACTGAGATTGCCGGAGGTCCTGAGATGGTGAGGAGTCTGAATCTTCTCCATTGTACTGGGAAATATTTGCTGGTCGTCACGGAACCGACTGAGGTAAGCCACCTTAAATTAGTCGTCTCCTGGTATCATGTTGCGTTAGGTACACTGGTATAACACTGGCTGCAATTGGATGCAGCATAGATCAAAAAGATACTCCAGACCTTGAAGTTAGTTCAATCAGGTTTATTGAACTAATAGCACAGTTAGCACAGTTCTCTGTGAGTTTGACTCTCTGCTAACTTCAGTGTGGTTACTCTGTCTGACAGAACCAGACTAGCTCTTAGCCACGTGGTGGGGGTGTGAGATTGTAACAACACCCTTGAGTGACTATCTAGATGCTCATCAGTGGAAAGAGGCGGAGCGTGAGTGCCTCGTGTCTTTTATAGTCAGATCCCACCCCTGAGTGTCCTGCCTGCTTATTGGTTATGTCCTGTTCTCTGTGTCCATTAGCTGTTTGTCTGTATATCATTATGTGTGTGTCAGCATATCATGACAGCAAGTCACCACCCCTTCGGCTAAGATTACCTGATTTGGTCCGTGGTCAGGGACAGCAAGGGTGTGACTGTGAGTGAGTCTGGAATGGGGACCCAGGGGGGAGAAATGGAGGAACCTCAGCCCTTGCAATTGTCCAACATGATCAAAGCTCTTGTAGTTTGTATAGTCCAGGGGGATAGTCAGGGTTCAGCGCAGCTGAGGCAAGAATCCAGACGGCTGTGTTTCCTGTCCGGCACCAGGGCTTGGGCCATCTGCTCGGGGCTGTGGGAGTGGGATAGGTTGACCAAACGTGACTAACTGTATTTCTGGAGATTTCATGATAGGACCCAATGCTCCAGGCATGAGTCGGCCAACACATCCATCTGCCTTCCGACTCCAATTGGAAAGAAAAAACACTCATTACTCAATTGGATTATGCTTGACTGTCAGTCAAACAGCCGTTATTTCCCCTCTCCCCCCCCCCCCCCCCCCCCCCCTCTCCATTTTCAATACTTTTTGATCTGGTAAAGAGAAATGTTCAAGGGAAACTACAAAATGACAATCTTTTTTTAATGTCCTGTTGATTTTTATCCAAAGTTGCAAACATCAATGCTCTGGAGATCGATCTCGAACTCCTGCAGACTCTAGGATAATCCTGGATGGTTGGCAAACTTAGCGGGAGAGGACCCAGTTGTCATGGTCCACATATGTACCAATGACGTGAATAAGACCAGGAAAAAGGATCTGCACAGGGACTATGAGTTGCCAGGGGCTAAATTAAAAAGCAGAAACTCCAAGGTTCATACCCGGGGCAGTGAGCAGATTGGCTCAGAAAGTAGTATGGGAGAAATGGGGAGAGTGGGAGCTGTACCAATGGGATGGTCTTCACCTGAATTGTGCTGGGATCAGTGTCCCAGTGAGTCATATAACTAAGGTGGTCGAGTGGGCTTTAAATTAAATAATGCGGGGAAGGGATCATGTGAGGAAATTAAAGGAAGGACTAGACTAAAGAGCCAGGTAGCAAAACGGGTAATGACAATCATAGCATGACAGGAAGGTCAGAGAGTACAAGCTTAACACTATGATAGCAGATAAGAGCAGAGTTTGCAAAAATAGTAAAAAGACTGAACTAAAGGACCTGGGTGCATTCTCCCAAAATATATCAAAGCGTGGTCTCTGGCAGGAAATGGGTCTGATTCCCACCAGGTTGGTCACCACAATTCAGATCGCAATCCAGCCACACTTAGTGCAATAAATGATCCCCTCTATGAATCACACTGAACGAGAGTTCCCAGACATTTGATTTGCCCGACTCAAGACTCAGCTGCTCACTGCTAACAAGGAGAGCAGCATTTAAACAGTTCCTCTGCACTCATTCCCAGTCAAGCCAGGAGGATGGCGTCAAGAAGGGTTGCTCCACCCGCCTCTGAGGGGAACCTTACCAGACTTCTAGACGTGGTGGAGGAGAGGTGGGTCACCCTTTCCCCCCGGTTGGCAGCAGAGCACCATAACCCATCCCACCCTGGGATTGGGTGGCAAATGCCATCAGCGCCAGCAGCATAACCAGGCGGACTGGCGTCCAATGCCAGATGAAAGTGAATGACCTTCCACGAGCTGCAAAGCTGAGTACTCACATGTCACATCCGTTAGCCCTGGAAACTCACCCTTAATCCACTCACAGCCACCATGCACATTCCCAACATCCACCCTCCCAGGATCTTCCTCAGATCTCTCCCAGCACTCCTCACAACAACCCCTTTTGGCCTAGGCATGGTGCCCACACTTGTCACCTGCTATAGACCCCTTGGATGCTCCAGGTATCCTGATCAAATTGTCCTCGTTTGTCCCCACTGAAGAAGATAGCGCCCAATAAAAGGGAGAGGGAGAAGTCGGGCAGGGGATGCCTGGATTGTGAGTGCCAATCCCCATGAGGAAAGGGCGCTGGAGATCAAGGGGGAGAGCACTGAGTGAGTAGTGACTGACAGTGAAGTTGGTGTGCATACGAGAAGTGAGGATCCACTGCACCCTCATCCAGATGACCTGTCTCAAGTGAGTTGTTTATTTCCCAGACCCTTATCTTTCTTATTCACTGCCCAAGTCCCTTGTGCTGCAGGATCTCCATCAGGTGAGGCCGGACCATCCGGAGTGGCTGCCCCCCCCCCCCCCCCCCGCAATCCAAGGAAGCACCTCAGAGGAGAGTTCGGAGGACGGCACTGACAAGACATCACAGCTTTCACCCACACCATCCACCAGAATAGACACATACCTCGGTGAGCAAGATGAGCAAACAGGCTCTTGGGTCACTAGCTGGTGAGCATCATACCACTGTTGATGCACATCAGGTGGAGACAGGAACTTCCAAAGGACTGGGCAGTCAGAGGTCTAAAGCATCCCAGGATACAGCTGCCTCCCGGATGATGCTGAGCAGCTGGAAAAGGTTCTCCCTGAGCTGCTGGAGATGCAAAGCAGAGCCGTGAAATCTAGGAGGGGTTGTTAGCTATATTCCAGAAACCGCAAGGCCGATTAGTGGAGTCCAGAAGTCTTCAGTCACAGCAAATTATGTGTGGCACCCAGGCCAACACTGCAAGGATGGTGTCTACAGTGGATAGCCTGGGGCAGGACATCAGAGCCATGACTGGTGAATTCCAAGGCATGGCTCACTCTCTGAGGACCATGACTGAGGGCCTTGCCAGCATGGCCCAGTCACAGAGGAGCATATTCCAGATACAGAGGGACATTGATGAGGCACTCCAGAGATTGGCCCATTCACAGAGGACAATGGTTGGGGTCTGGGCCCAATGGTACAGAAAATGGTGGCCTCCAGCGCCAGCTGACTCAGGCAATCTGGCAGTCTCCAGCTCTTCTGAATCGTCCCCTGACACTGACAGATCTAAGGGGCAGTGGGCAGAACAGGGTGCCACAGCAACACTAATGACACCCGTAGGTTGGCCGGGGCCCGCCAGATCCAGTCCTTCCAGAGAACACCTGCCAAGGGCACCAGGGGGCATAAGGCAGCTAGCTGCCTCTGATGTGCACCCTGGGGAGACATCACAACGTTGCAATAGGTCATGAAAAATTAAGAAGTTACAGGAGCACAAAGTGGGCATGGGTGAGGTCAGACACCGTAGTAAGGGATTGGATAATTGTCACCTGAAATGTTCACCAGTAAGAAATGTCGCACCTGAATGCTGACACATCTCCTCTTTAACCCTTTTCCCACAGGTGGTGTCTATCTCCCTACCTGGACTCTGATCCTCCTGTAGGCCCTTCAAGCTATGCCACCAGTGAAAGCCCATGAAACTGACAAATGATGGGCATCCTGGAATGACAGCCTCACCACTCGCTGAACTCTAATCTTGCCCCTTCCACCCACCTCCCACAACGTAACTTTGGGAATGGAACATGCTCCCGGCCCACCCTCAGACATCAGCCCGTGAGTCAGTGCGCTGTCGGCACAAAGACAGGAGACAGAAGCAAAACCTGAGGAGCACCACCACTTTCCTCACAGTGAATGTCAAAATGCCCCTGCGTTGACATGTGACCTGCTGACACTGCCAACCCAAGTCCACACCCCTAGTGTTTTGTCAAATAGAGCCCTGGAAGGATGGGGGCAGAGTGCGGGTCGTGGGAGAGGAGGACAGGCCTCGGGGATGGGGGGAGCAGGCCTCAGGGAAGGGGGCTTTGAGGCTGCGGGGGGTGGAGTTGCGGGGGTTGAGCTGCTGAACATAAAACCTCATGGCCTGTCGGACCCGGGCTGCCAGATGTCCTCCATCCTCCCTCGGGCTCATTCTCTACAAAGGTAGGTCGGGTGCTCTTTCAGAGGGTCGGTGCAGACTCAGTGGGCTGACTGGCCTCCTTCTGCATTGTTTGATTCTATGTTGATTGAGGGTTAACATTGACTGGATGTCAGGGAGCACTCTGCAGCTGTTCTTCAGCGCCAATACAGCATATCCTTTTCACATCCACCTGAGAGAACAGATGCAGGCTATTTTAACATTTTGCCTCAAAGACAGCAGCAAGTCTTCACTATTGGAGAATCAACATGGTTGTTTCTGTTTAAGACTCTGAAGGGAGATTGGAACCCACAGTCAAGAGTGCTACCAATGAGGGGCAGCACGGTGGCACGATGGTTAGCATTGCTGCCTCATGGCGCCGAGGTCCCAGGTTCGATCCCAGCTCTGGGTCACTGTCCGTGTGGAGTTTGCACACATTCTCCCCGTGCTTACGTGGGTTTCGCCCCCACAATCCAAAGATGTGCAGGGTAGGTGGAATGGCCATGCTAAATTGCCCCTTAATTGGAAAAAATGAATCGGGCACTCTAAATTTAAAAAATAGAGTGCTACCAATGAAGCCACAGTGAACAGTACTGCAATAACAAGCTGCTACTGTATGTAAACCAGAAAAAGATTGCATATATCTGGAACTTCACATCCAATAGATTACGTACAAGCACAGTGACTGCTGTTATGCAACCAAACACAGAGGTCAACTTGCACAAAGCAAGATCCCAAGGATAGTAATGAGAGAAATCACCAGTGCGTCTGTCTCTGATAATATCATTTGGAAAAATAATCATGCAAGCAAGTTCTCTGGGAGGCAAATGGGTAGAAGTTTGAAATGATAATTATCCAACTCAAAAACAAAAGCATTATAAAAGGAGCCAAGTTAACACTCTGGTGTTGTAGCTTCACCTCCTCCTCTACCTCATTATCTTCAAGATCTCAACTGCGGTCCTCCCTCAGTACTTAATTCCTCTTGTGGCTTAGAGGGTTTTAAAACCAAGCTTGACATAAATTAATTGTTACTCCTTCAGTCACTTATTGCCGATTTCTTTGAACCCCAACCGTATTTTGCACGACTGACCCTGGCTCTTCATCCCGAGTTGTTCAATAAAAAGGGAATATTCCTCTACATGACACGATAGAACATAGAACATAGAACAGTACAGCACAGAACAGGCCCTTCGGCCCTCGATGTTGTGCCGAGCAATGATCATCCTACTTAAACGCACGTAACCCGTATACCCGTAACCCAACAATCCCCCCATTAACCTTACACTACGGGCAATTTAGCATGGCCAATCCACCTAACCCGCACATCTTTGGACTGTGGGAGGAAACCGGAGCACCCGGAGGAAACCCACGCACACACGGGGAGGACGTGCAGACTCCACACAGACAGTGACCCAGCCGGGAATCGAACCTGGGACCCTGGAGCTGTGAAGCATTGATGCTAACCACCATGCTACCGTGAGGCCCCTACTGTTGGTGTTACCGATGGTGACTGTTAAGTCCTTGCAACTCTGTATTCACTGTGTTAAGGTGCACAACTTAGTCTTCTTTTCTCAACTTAGTTTTCTCAACCCATTTTTAAAAGGAATTCTTGGGGGGGAAAACACTTTAAACAATGTCTAAAGGATCAATAACTGACTGCACTAATAGCCCTCCAGGCAGGATTCTTCAATGCAGCTGGCGTGCAGCAATTAAAGTATTCCTAAAAATACATTTCTGTCTCCCTACTTGACTTTAATTACTCCACACACAGAATAAAAAACCTGAACCAGAAGAAAATAACAGATGGGAAATGATTACTGAAGCTTTTTCCATGTTGCTGATTTTCTGGATTACATTAGTTTTATCTAATTCCAAAGCCCCTGTCTTGCCCAACCTCTCTCACTGAGGCTGGTACAACAGGAGCAGCAGAACATCGACTGGAGTAACTGGGGTGCAGAGAGGTAAGAAACACCCCTTTTTTACTACACTATCTGTGCAGTAAATCCTTACATGGAAACGTCCTAGAGCAGGGGTGGGCAAACTACGGCCCGCGGGCCGCATGCGGCCCGACAAAGGTTTTTATGCGTCCCGCCAATGAGGTGCCCGGAATCATAACCGGCATTTTTGAAAAGCCGCCGGGGAAAAGCCGCTGAAGTAAATGCGCTTATTCAATAAGCACATTTACTTCAGCGGCTTTTCCCCGGCGGCCTTTCAAAAATGCCGGTCATGATTCCGGGCACCTCATTGGCGGGACGCATAAAAACGCGCGTAGTGGGGTGGATGAGTGGGGCTGCCTCATTGGTTGGTTTAGTTGGGTGTGCGACCAATAGGAGTCCAGGTTACAAACAATAAGCCTTATTATTGTTTGTAACCTGGACTCCTATTGGCCGCACACCCAACTAAACCGACCAATAAGGCAGCCCCACTCATCCACCCCACTACGCGCGTTTTTATCGTTGACTCGGCCAGGCTGTGCTTCTGTCAGTGTTAAGGATCAGCACAAGCAACTTGACACCTGATTTCAACAAACTGGTAAATGACTGCAGTCAGATGCATCATTCTCATTGACATTGTTCTGTTACTTACTGAGTTACTTTGTTTTTCAAATAAATGTGCTTTTTTTTCTTTAAAGACCTTTTATTTTGGCTATTTAAAATATTAATTATTTTACTTAATATACTATGCGGCCCTTTAAAATTGTGAATTTCTGAATGTGGCCCTTGCACGGAAAAGTTTGCCCACCCCTGTCCTAGAGGGATTCCCCGGCGCATCATTGAGGAACCAGGAAAAGTGACGCTGGGGAGTCAGGGAATTATGGGCCGATGTCATAACATTGGGCTGAAACTTCAGGGAATGGCAATCCCATTGGAGTGCCGCTCCGCCCCATTTTACTTACTCTAGACTAAAGCTGAACATTTCACTCCTGGAACTCCAACTTGACCTTGTGAGAAATGTATAACGTGGCTGCCCCTGGAGTCTTTCAGTGCAAAAGCCGGATGTATCCTGCCATGCACCCTTTTACTGCGCCAGCTGCTATTAACCAGATCAGTGTGTAATCTAATTAGGTGGGTGGGTTTGGCAAGAGGGGTGTTGGGGTTAGTCGGGTGGTCAGGAGGATAGTCACTGTGTGGAGGGAGCGGGTAGTCATGGGGAGGGTAGGGGATTAGTCATTGGGTCGGGTGTTGAGGGGATGGGGGGCTGTCAGTGGGTCGGTTGATGTTCAGGAGGTGGGGGCAGTGATCTGGTAGTCAGTTGGTCAGGGGTTTGTCATGTCGTCCAGTGGAGGGTCGACAGGGGCTAGGGTGGGAGTCAATACAATAGTTACCCAGAAGTTAGAAATGATTATAATCCTTCTAACATTTCTGGGTCGCTATTATGCCAAGGAAAATCAGAACTATCTGAAGTCTCTGATTTAAATTGGAATTTTGGAGGATCCCAGATGCAAGGTAACTTCCCAGGCAATTCCCATGCAGTGCCTGTGTGAGAACTTCCAGGGGCCCCCGGCACACCTTTCGGGGCATCTCCGGGATACAACCACCCAGGAAACAGAGATATGGGCCAATAAAATTAATATGCATGTTTAGGTCACTTAACAAATCTGTGGTAAGCTCTTTTATTCCAACATCCAAACCACCAAAACAGTCAAATGTTTTTCTAAATTAGAGGCAGTTGCCCCTTTAATTAGAACATAGAACAGTACAGCACAGAACAGGCCCTTCGGCCCTCGATGTTATGCCGAGCAATGATCACCCTACTCAAACCCACGTATCCACCCTATACCCGTAACCCAACAACCCCCCCTTTTAACCTTACTTTTTAGGACACTACGGGCAATTTAGCATGGCCAATCCACCTAACCCGCACATCTTTGGACTGTGGGAGGAAACCGGAGCACCCGGAGGAAACCCATGCACACACGGGGAGGACGTGCAGACTCCGCACAGACAGTGACCCAGCCGGGAATCGAACCTGGGACCCTGGAGCTGTGAAGCATTTATGCTAACCACCACGCTACCGTGCTGCCCCGATTAATTGATTGAATACAGCCTCACTGTGCTAAGGTGACCTTCACAGCAAGTCCATTGTTAGAAAAAAACATACAAAGTGGTTTCTTGATGGAGCGAGCACGCATGGTTGACAGGGTGCTCCGTGCACATTTGTTTAGCTTCACATTCTTGTTAAAGATTCCTAAGGTTATTTGGACTGAGGAATGTTCCTCCATTTTCTGCACTTGTCTAATGTAAAAGTGCTTTTAGGACTAAGAAAATCTACTTAATACAAAGAAAGATTTTTATATCACATTTATAAAGCACCTCGGGACATTCCCAAGTGCTTTAAAGTCAACGAAAGTACTTTTATTTAAGTGTAGACACTGTTGTAATGTCAGATACATAAGCGTTTAACATTTAGGCATCAATGTAATATACTCATGCCTCAGGTCATTTCATTTTCAAAGACACAGAAAGTATGTAATGCAAGAAAAGTGAATCTTCTGTTGCTCAATGTTTTTTACGACTGCCATTGATTAGTCATGTGAGCAAACTACAGTGTTGCTCGCTGGCCCCAATTGTAAATTTAAAATACTGCAAAGCACATACAACTGGCCTCCCGTTGCTTTCATGGGTCCAATTCAGAGCTTTCTCGCAAGACAGAGTAATTCATTTTTCCAGGAAGCTAAACAACTCAACACTTGAACAGGGTGGATGATCTCCTGGCCGTATCCATGCCAACTGGCAAAGCAATTACACTGTGGGTAGAACTTGAAGAATGGACAGCGTTCAGCACTCGCTTCTGTCAACTCTCGGAAGCCTACTGCTATTTAACGCTCACTTGGCCACACCCCCAGGAACACTCAGATTGCAGCCAACCCACCAAGATGTGCGTGATCGAGTGCAGCCAGTACCCCACCAGGTGCTGGCACCTCTCAGGGCATCCATCCGAGGCGCTTGCCCATTGCAGGTGAGTTGTGTGGGGGGGTTGCAGAGTGCACCCCGAACACTGGTCACATGTACGGTGGCCCTTGCCACCTTCCCTGGCACACTGACCCCCCCCCCCCAGGGCAGATGTGTAGCCACCTGGGTTGGCCACCTCCTCACACAAAATGGAAGAACGCAAAGATTGCAGGGTAAAATGGACATTGGCAAAAAAACCAGCAGTCTGAAGAATCCCCTGTATTCTAGCTGCCACAGAAACCCGACAGAATTGTAACTAACAAGCTGCGGATATTAATGAAGCGATTTATGGTGATTCCCAGGAACAATGGACACAACAGTTAAACATTCTATGGAAGGCCAGACATTCCGGCGCCAGTAGAGCCTAAGACAAAGGGCATCAATAAGGTGGAAGGAACCGCCCGGTGATCGAGGAATGGCCCCGTTATTGGGGAAATTCAAATCAATCGATTGGGAAGAGACCCAATCGACTGCAGGTTTATAGAGGGTCCGCCCTGAAGGATGCGAAGCCCCTGGGACCTATAAAAGTCAGGTCCCAGGACTGATTCGCTCTCTTCACCAGCCTCTCTTGACCAGCCTTCTTGACCAGCCGGCCCTCCCAGCAGAACACCTTTGCAGTAGAAGAACCTTGAGAAGGAGAGGCCTGGTCAGCAGCCGCCATCTAGTAAGTGTCATACAACGCACGCTACGAGAGTAGACACTCCTGACTGGAAGCCTGCGGATCCAGGACAAAGCAAGAGGCCATTGTTCCCTGATCCGGCAGTTCCCTTATTCCAGATAAGTATTGGCCTGTTAGTGGTAGGATTAGCCTAGTCTTGTAGTTTTATATGCATAATTAGTAGATAACTGTATTATAATAAACGTGTCTTGTTTGAACTTACTAACTGGTGTACAGTATTGAGTTCTTTGTCTGAACTTGAACTTGAAACTTGTGGCGGTATCTTAACGATACCTGGCGACTGAGCTAAGGAACAAAACAGAGCCAAATTGAGTGTAAAGCACACTCACCCAGAACAAGCAACAGATGCCTCACCAGTGGCACTATCAGCCAGCCCACCCCACAGGATTAGTGGTGGTCACCAAGCCCCACATGCCCACTGTGCCCCTTCTCCCATTCATCCTGCCCCTGGACAGATTGTCACAATCCATGCGTGGCACACTACAGATATGGTGTCCATCCCCTCGCCCAGCCCATCCACAGACCCTGCCCGTACACATGCCGCCAGGCATGGCGCTAGTCAGTGGGCAGCATTGCCCCCCCAAAACCAGCTGGCATGTGAGCGGGCAGGGATCGCAGATGGGCTTGGCATGCGGCCCACCTAACAAGGGTACCTATGATAGACTCCACAGGAGGGTGTGGGACAGGCACCACAGACCTTAATGCTGGCAGAGAGGGGTGACGGGGCAGGAGGCCCCCCAGTGACAGGCACCCGGCAGGGACAGGGGCGCGGTGCAGGGGGAAGAGTGTCGGGGGAATGGCTGGGGGATGGGGCTAGGATCAGGATTGGGATATGCGGGGGCAGAGAATGCAGTGCAGATCAGGGCCTCCGCATAGCCCGTTGGGCACGGGTGTACTTACCATGCCCAGGCGTCTGCTCTTTTTCCCCCTGCAGAAAATGGATTTTGGTGTACAGCTGGGTGTGGTTGGCATTGGTCCAGCTGCCATAGCCCTGGCAGATACACTGAGGCTGCACGAGCAGAGGCTGCTTGGGGTGAGGCAAACCCGACAGAACAGGAGCCTACCCCAGAGGAGCCGGGACCAGCTGGTGACAACGGAGAGCCAGAGTCCAACAGGCCGAGGAGGAGGTGGGAAGGAGGCTCCACATCGGGCCTCTTGCATACTGGCAGTTCCTGTCGTACGAGGGCCTGCAGGACTGGGTGTGCTGCCGTCGACTGTGGCCTGGGTCCTTTCAGGTGCTGAGTGGGGACCTGTCTGGGATCTCCCACATCTCCTGATGACGCCTATCTGTAGGCCTCAGACTGATGCGGAGAACCGCTATAACAACGCCCATGCAGCGAACAGAGGCATCGTCGAGCAGTGCACTGGCGGCTGAAGACGCAGTTCAGGTGCCTGGACCACTCTGGTGGGGTCATCCAGCACAGTCCTGGGAGGATCTCCCACATTGTGGTGGCCTGCTGCATCTTCCGCAACCGTGCGCATGCTGGAGGAGGAGGTGGAGGAACAGAATGCCTAGTCTGAGGGCAAATATGTGGAGGAGGACCAGGATGGGCAGGGCACGAGACCCGACCAGGCACAGGAGGATGCATGACGTGTGCACCAGGGCCGCCGTGTATGGGACAATCAAAACGCCTCCAGGTACGGCAACCTAAGGGCATGGTCACTGGCTGCTCAACTGTCCCGTCCCACCCTCACAACCTCTTCATGGATACTTCGCCCCCCTATCTGCACCCCATATCCCTCCCATATACCCCCCTCCCCCCCCTCCCCGCCCCTCCGATTGTCCCACCAGCTGGACCACAGGTTGTTGGCCCTGGGTCAGCAGCATCAGCGGGTCTGATCCATGGGCAGAAGACGACGACCAGTTCCGTGATGAGTTCTTGAGCTCTGTAACGTCTGACTCTCACCCTGGTGACACAAAAGAACAAAGAACAAAGAAATGTACAGCACAGGAACAGGCCCTTCGGCCCTCCAAGCCTGCGCTGACCATGCTGCCCGTCTAAACTAAAATCTTCTACACTTCCAGAGTCTGTATCCCTCTATTCCCACCCTATTCATGTATTTTTCAAGGTGCCCCTTAAACGTCACTATCGTCCCTGCTTCCACCACCTCCTCCGACAGCGAGTTCCAGGCACCCACTACTCTCTGTGTAAATTACTTGCCTCGTACATGTCCTCTAAAACTTTCCCCTCGCACCTTAAAACTATGCCCCCTAGTAATTGACCCCTCTGCCCTGGGAAAAAGTCTCTGATATCCACCCTGTCTATGCCCCTCATAATTTTGTAGACCTCTATCAGGTCGCCCCTCAACCTCCTTCATTCCAGTGAGAACAAACCAAGTTTATTCAACCTCTCCTCATAGCTATTGCCCTCCATACCGGACAACATCCTGGTAAATCTCTTCTGCATCCTGTCTAAAGCCTCCACATCCCTCTGGTAGTGTGGCGACAAGAATTGAACACTATACTCCAAGTATGGCCTAACTAAGGTTCTATACAGCTGCAACATGACTTGCCAATCGGAATAGCACCCTTCCATTGCTGCTCTCTGCCTTCTATGACCTAACTAGTTCTGTATCCTTCTTGCCAGCTCACCCCTGATCCTGTGGGACTTCACCTTTTGTACCAGTCTGCCATGAAGGACCTTGTCAAAGGCCTTACTGAAGTCAATATAGACAACATTCACTGCCCAACCTGCATCAATCATCTTTGTGACGTCCTCGAAAAACTCTGATCAAGTTAGTGAGACACGACCTCCCCTTCACAAAACCGTGCTGCCTCTCGCTAATACGTTCAATGTATAATACGCTAATTGGCGATCCCCCGCCTGGTTTGAGAATTACCAGGGTCGGCGTGAATCCCGTCCCCGCCGCCCTCCCAATTCTCCCGCCCCCCAAATTCCGGCCTGGCGTGAGTCACGCCGCACGCCTCGGAGAATGGCGGGGTCCGGCACGACTGAATGGGCGCTGGAGCCATCCGAATTCTCAAGCCCGCGATGGGCCGAAGTCCTGCCCGCCTGTAGCCGGCCCCGCTGGCGTAAATCAGAGTAGGTCCCTTACTGGCGGGACCTGGCGGCGCGGGTGGGCTCCGGGGTTCCTGGGGGGTCGCGGGGAGATCTTGCCCTGGGAAGTGCCCCCGATCCGCGGGCGGGCCTGTGCCGTGGGGGCACTCTATTTCTCCGCTGTGGTACTTCACGATGGCCGATGTGGAAATAAACCCTCCCACACATGCACGGGGATGACGCCAGCACGCGCTTGCGCTCCCGTGCATGCGCCAACTTGCGCCGGCCGGCGGAGGCCCTTGGGCGCCGGTTGGTGTGGCGCTAAGCCCCTATCCCACCGGCCTGCGGGGCGCCAACCACTCCGGGGCGGGCCTAGCCCCTGAAGGTGCGGAGGATTTTGCACCTTTGGGGGGGCCCGACGCCAGAGTGGTTCACACCACTCCGTCCCGCCGGGACCCCCGCCGGGTACGGGAGAATCCCGCCCAATATCCTTGCTACCCTTCTTAAACAAATGAACAACATTGGCTATTCTCCAGTCCTCCGGGACATCACCTGATGACAGTGAGAATCCAAAGATTTCTGTCAAGGCCTCAACAATTTCCTCTCTTGCCTCCTCCAGTATTCTGGGGTAGATCCAATCAGGCCCTGGGGACTTAGCTAACATAATATTTTTCAAGATGCCCAACACCTTTTCAAGATGCCCAACACCTCGTCTTTTTGGATCTCAATGTGACCCAGGCTATTTGGAACATAGAACATACAGTGCAGAAGGAGGCCATTAGGCCCATCGCATCTTCCCGCCCCTCTTAAGCCCTCACTTCCACTCTATCCCCGTAACCCAATAACCCCGCCTAACCTTTTTGGACACTAAGGGCAATTTATCATGGCCAATCCACCTAACCTGCACATCTTTGGACTGTGGGAGGAAACCGGAGCACCCGGAGGAAACCCACACTGACATAGGGAGAAAGTGCAAACTCTGCACAGACAGTGACCCAGCAGGGAATCGAACCTGGGACCCTGGAGCTGTGAAGCCACATTGCTATCCACTTGTGCTACCGTGCTGCACCCGCTCACACCCTTCTCCAGACTCAACATCCACCAATTCCTTCTCTTTGGTGAATACTGAAGCAAAGTATTAATTTAGTACCTTGCTCATTTCCTCTGGCTCCACACATAGATTCCCTCTCCTGTCCTTCAGTGGGCCAACCCTTTCCCTAGCTACCCTCTTGCTTTTTATGTACGTGTAAAAAGCCTTGGGATTTTCCTTAACCCTATTTGCCAATGTCCTTTCGCGAGCCCTTCTAGCCCTCCTGACTCCTTGCTTAAGTTCCTTCCTACTTTCCATATATTCCACACAGGCTTCATCTGTTCCCAGTCTTCTAGCCCTGACAAATGCCTCCTTTTTCTTTTGACGTGGCCGACAATATCTCTCGTTATCCAAGGTTCCCGAAATTTGCCGTATTTATCCGTCTTCCTCACAGGAACATGCCAGTCCTGAATTCCTTTCAACTGACATTTGAAAGCCTCCCACATGTCAGATGTTGACTTACCCTCAAACATCAGCCCCCAATCTAAGTTCTTCAGTTCCCGCCTAATATTGTGATAATCAGCCTTCCCCCAATTTCACCCTAGGAACACTCTTACCCTGTCCACCAGCACTTTAAAACTTACCGAATTGTGATCATTGTTACCGAAATGCTCCCCTACTGAAACTTCTACTACCTGGCCGCGCCCATTCCCCTATACCAGGTCCCGTACAGTCCCTTCCCTAGTTGGACTATCTACATATTGTTTTGAGAAGACCTCCTGGATGCTCCTTACAAACTCTGCCCCGCCCAAGCCCGCAGCACAAAGTAAGTCCCAGTCAATATTGGGAAAGTTAAAGGGCGTGATTATCCGCCCCCCACGCCGGGTGGGAGAATAGCGGGAGGGCCTCCCGACATTTTTCACGCCCTACCGCTATTCCCCCCCCCCCCCCACGCCTGACCCACGCCACGAATCGCCGCTCGCCGTTTTTTACGGCGAGCGGCGATTCTCCGAGGCCGATCACAACAACCCGGTTGTTTTTACTCCTTTCCAAAGTCTGTCTACCTATCTGCTCCTCTATATCCCGCTGGCTGTTGGGTGGCCTGTAGTAAACCCCCAACATTGTGACTGCACCCTTCTTATTCCTGATCTCTACCCATATAGCCTCGCTGTCCTCTGAGGTGTCCTCCCGCAGTACATCTGTGCTATTCTCCCTCGCTAGTAACGCAACTCCACCACCCTTTATACATCCTCCTCTATCCCGCCTGAAACATCTAACTCCTGGAACGTTTAGCTGCCAATCTTGTCCTTCCCTCAACCAGGTATTGGCAACAACATCATAGTCCCAAGTACTAATCCAAGTTCTAAGTTCATCTGCCTTACCTGTTATACTTCTTGCATTAAAACATATGCACTTCAGGCCACCATTCCCGCTGTTTACAGCAACATCTCCCTGTCTGCTCTGCCTCAGAGCCATACTGGCCCTATTCCCTAGTTCTCCCTCAATTTTTTCCCTTTCTGACCTACTGCTCCAGTCCTCACCTCCCTGCCATACTAGTTTAAACCCTCCCGTATGACACTAGCTAACCTCATGGCCAGGATATTTATGCCTCTCCAGTTTACATGCAACCCGTCCTTCTTATACAGGTCACACCTGTCACAATCCACTGTCCGCCCAGGTGATCCCTACATGCATGCTGGACATTCCATCAAACGGGCCACAGTCTTTCTGGGGTGGTGGGGCTGGGGTCCAGGGCGGGCAGCGGGGTGAATGTCTCTGGGATAGTGAATGGCGTTGGTGACAGCAGTGATGAGAAGTCGGTGTCATGCCTGCAGATGTTATGTGTTTCGGTGGCCGTGGGACCCCCGGATGGGTCTGCATTTACCCGGTGAGCCACGGGATTGCACTGGGGATGGGGTTCACCAGGCGGTTCCTCATCGTCCGGTAGTGACCCTACAAGACACCAGACAAGACACATGGTTAAATTGTGGGTTGGTGGGGGGGGGGGGGGGGGGGGGGGGGGGGGGGGAGTGGTACCTCAGGTGCTATAAGGACATCTTAACTCATTGGGAGCTCACTTTGTTGTCCCATGCCGACCTCCACCTCTGCAACTTCCAACTCTCCCACCCCTCCGACCATGTTCAACACCCTCTTCTCTACGACAGTGAAGGGCCGCAGGTCCAGTGGGCACCCTCTGTTATTTTCTATCTCCTTGTGGTGTGGGCCATCTTTTCCTCAGGGGGCAGATAATGCACAGTGTGAGACACTCTGATGTGCGCAGTGGAGGGAATCAGCAGCTGGTGGCCTTTGTGTGCGGGGCACCCGGCCATGGTGGGCGAAACACATGACATCTGCGGGCATGACACCGACTTCTCATCACTGCTGTCACCAACACCATTCACTATCCCAGAGACACTCACGGGGTTAGGGTTATCCCTCTGGGGAGCAGTTAGGATGTGTGTGGTGGGTGTGTATGTGACCGGGGTGATGCCAGGGGCACAGAGGTGATGACTCTCCATGTCTGGACGGGGGTAGGGGGAGGGGTACCCATTCTATCACAGCACTGCCTATCGGTCCACCCGGTGGGGGCAGCATGGGGATGGGGGGATAGTGGGTGGTAGGTGGGGGTTGGGGATGAGGAGTGTGGGTGTGTGAGACGGGTATGGTGCCAGGGGTACGGAGGTGGTGACTGACCCAGGCCGCCCTGAGGAGTTTGTGCAGCTTTTTCCAGCACTGCTGCCTGGTACTTGCGGTGGGGCCTATGCGCTCACGGCCTCTGCCACCTGTGTCCAGGCCCAGTTGACGGTGGCAGCCACCTTCCCAGCCCAGAGAACAGGGTGCCCTGCCTCTCCTCCATGGCATCCAACCATATGTCCAGCTCTGCATCTGCAAATCTCAGGGCCGTTCTCCGAGATGGAATCTTCTTGGCTGGGATGAGATTGTGTGGGGAGTGGAGTGCTTTTTTGCAGCTCCAGCTTGTCAGATTCTCCAGTACCAAATCCGACTCTGGCGTCAGATGGAATTGCACTCGTTCCACTTGGCGCGAGTGCTGGTCCGTTAGCTAATCCTGAATTGCTCTCGGACCAGCGCCACATTTGGGACCGTGGAACACCCCCCTTTCAGTCCCAGCGTCGGCCCTTAGTCTCTCAAATGGAACATCCAGCCCATTGCAACTCCCACACATATAGCTGTGAAAGAGATTGAGTTGATTAATATCTGTGTTGTAACAAACTATAATTAGTGTTGGATTGGCCTTCAAGCATTCTTTCAAAGAAAATAATCAAATTCTAGTTTATGAAATAGTTGGGCTGTAAAAAAAAATTAAACACCTCATGAAATATTGCTCGGAAAGAAAAATAGTTTGCACATCCTGGTTGTCACATAATGCAGCAGTTGTCAACTATAATCAGTGCAATTATTCTCTATCAATTAGTCTATAACAGACCTGCACATGAGGCAAAGAAAGTCCCTAGTGGTGGACAGCTTTGGGAATCATAGTTCACATCAAGCATTCTGCGATTACCATGTGCCATATTTTCGATTACTGTACCCTGTATCATAAATATTATTTTCTAAAATTAATCTAATTTTGATTTGACAGATCAATGCAATGTTTCCCTATCTCCGAGGTAACTTGTCCCATAGAAAGACCACTCGCTCACTAAAATAATGCTTCCGCGTTAATGTTAAATCCAACTCTGCCATTAATGCAGGGGGTGTCCAGGCAAGACATTTGGGGTGTGATTCAGCGACCCTGTTGTGCCTTGCACGGATCCAAGTGCAATGGGAATCCTGCGTGAGCCCAAATCAGGCTCTTCGCCGATCCCGAGTCACCCAGCTCCCTTCACCTGATTCTGGAACACTGACCTGCAAATGACATGTCAATGTCTTCAAATGAGGCTCCTGATGTCGGACATCGGAAATCACGGACAGGGAGAGGGACGATCATGTCATGTGTTCAAGCTGACGTAAAATGCAACTTGTCACTTTTCACAATATTTTCCGCTCCCATTGCTGAACCCACCCGAAGTGAACAGAGTGGAAAGTCCTGGTCTATGTTTATTCATGAAATAATTGTCCATCCAGTCCCCAGCACGTTGTGTTTGCATTTAACCTTGAATTCCTTTAGCTGTATTGTGACTCGCATTATTAGAAGTGATGTATTGCTCCATGTTTACCCTTGTGTGTTAACCATCTGGCCTACTATAGTCGGAGAGGACGATGCCAACAGTGCCCTGTCAGTGCAATTACTTAAATGACTCAGTGGGTATTATTTCTAAAAGGGTGTCCTTATTCGAGCAGTGATATCAGAGACATCAGGAGCAGAGAAACAGAACCAGCAAGGAGAAACCATGTTTGAAGAGCCAATCTTTTCTTATCCTTATAGGAAAATCACTGGCAAATATTTGACACACAGCTTACACATTACTGCAATGTGTAAATTCATAGGAGAAGATTGTGATACACATCTACCGAGCTTGCCTGGTAAAAAAATGTCAGATCTCCACTGGACGCCTGGAGGTGGATTAGTGCAATTATGACCTGACAGTGATTTTAAGACCCCGATTTCAGGAAATACTTGAAAGGTTCAGGGAAAATCTCAGTTTCAGAGCCCTGAAGGAGCTTTTTTTCAGCAAGCTTAAACAGCCCATCCTTGTACTTAGAGCAAGCAACTTCAATAAATTGCTTTTCGTTGCAGTCCAGACGGTTAGACCTCATCAGAGGATGAATGTGTTTGATGTTGGGAGGAGTAAGTGATGGGGAGAGGATTTCAAAGGTGGAAAATATTTCATTGAATATCCATATGTTTCTGCAGATTTGCATAACTACTAGGTTTATATCGATAAAAGTCTGCGAGGCACTATCCCAGCGGTTATGAACTGATCCTGCCCATCAGTGGCCTCTACTGTTAACCTTGCCAATGTTTGGAGGTCAATAGGATAGAACTTCATTCACATGGAACAGATGGAGCACAAATGCTGCTCAAACACATCTCCGGTACCTGTTTGGCTGAATGAGAGGTGATCTTATTTGTGCTCGACAGGCTGAATGCTGAGGATGTTCCCGCTTGTAGGAGGGTCTAGAAATAGGGGATACAGTTTCAAAGTAAGGGGGGGGGGGGGGGGGGGGAGGCTTTTTAAGACAGAAATAAAGAGGAATTGCTTCTTTTAGAGGGTTGTAAATGTTTGGAATTTCTCTTTTCTCAATGAGCAGTGGAGTCTGGGTCATTTAACACAGTTGAGGTTGAGTTAGACAGATTTTTGATTCACAGTGCAAGCAAGGGCTATGGGGAATTAATGCCTCATTAGATCAGCCATGATTTTATTGAGTGGAAGAGCAGGTTTGAGGGGCCCAATAGCCGACTCCTGCTCATATTTCCAATTTTCTTATGTCATGAATCTCTCATGTTTACCTGCCTTTGTGAATGCAGCTTACCCAATCTCTCACCAACTATTACACTGCACATATCCCCTTTCTAAAGGGGGAAGACAATCCTTACTCCGGGGGTCTTGGACATTATTATGGCCTGGGTGAGATGAGTGGGGCCCGCTTAGTCATGTGGTTTGAGATTTATTGGTCCGCAATGATATAGCAGGACCCAGGTGAGCCAAAGAGGCAAGAACTCTTATGTAGGCAATCCCTTCCCCTGGGTTCACGCCATTGCCAACCTTTATCTCATGAGGGGGAGTCGAAGGTTATGCCCCTGGAATGATAAATTGAAAATTCCAAAAATAGCAGAAGTCCATTTGAAATGAAAATCGCTTATTGTCACAAGTAGGCTTCAATGAAGTTACTGTGAAAAGCCCCTAGTCGCCACATTCCAGCGCCTGTCCGGGGAGGCTGGTACGGGAACATTTTCTGGGAACCTTTTCATAGAATCCTAAGGAATATCAGCCATTGTTGATCATTCTATTGTGCGAAGTCAATAAGTCATGAAAATAAATCAAAACTGTACTTATCAAAACTTTATTATTTTATTGCTATTTTGAAATGGACTTCTTCAAAATCACAAAATGGCTGCTACAGGTTACATGACTCACAAGTTTGGCGCTCTGTTCTGGAAAGTTCCAACAGAGACTACCAGAGTAGAAGAGTTCCATTCCCTTCCTTGTGGTATCTCATACACCATTATAAGGTGATATTATGGACAAAAAATTAGACGAGTAACAGATAAACTGACTTCCCCAGCTAGGACGACTTCAAAGGCAGATACGTTAAAACTTGTTATACCTGAAGAAGTGTTAATAGTTATCATTTTGTTCCTAAGAGAAACAATGAATTTTGGCCAAGAGCACATAAACTATTTGCAAGATTGCAGTTAACTCATTAATAGGCCATGTAACATGACCCCATGCTTCTAGCCTTTTGGATAATTTTGATGTCACATTCCTAGCCTCACTGCTCACATGCTTTAAGAAATGGAAAGAATACCAGCAGCTACCAACTGACTGAATAACTGGCCACCAGCCCTCAACTCCTTGAAGCCTGTTTGATTTTGAAAGTCCCTGACCATCTCCTGTAAAGTAGTCTGAACACATAATCTATACTGTACTGCAGCATCATTCATTTTCATGTTGTTGACTCCAACCAGAGACTCATCTGAACTGAACATCGGCACAAAGGACTTCTCAGACTTTGAAAATCATGTGAACTAATATTAATTTCTATGGTTCTTTTACTGTTGTAGTCCATAGTTGTATATCTTCCTCTTGCCTATCCTTCACTTACTGTGCACGGCTGCGTATGTGTGTGTATATATGTGTATATATATATACATATATATATACATATACACACACACGTGTGTATGCATGTGCGTGTGAGTTTGTGTGTGTCTGTATGCGTGTGTATGCATGGTCAGAATATTCTCCTTACCCTCAGCGTTTGAATGTGAATGAACTAACCTTCTGAGTTAACCATAATGTGAATTTTCTGTAAGTTACTATTGAATTGAATCACTCAAACCTGAAGGATTGGGAAAAAATACCACAGCCAACTTGAAAAATAATTCAAAAACACTTCTATTTATGGACATATGTAGCAAAGATAAAGAAGTTCAGTTCCTCTTTCTCCTGTCTATAACAATAGAAAAGTCTTGCATCTGATTTAATCCACCAAACTCCAGGGATCATGCAAATCTGTGTCAATCTGAAAGAGTTTTTTCTGACCTGCCAATCTACAGAGAAACATGTCCAACAACAGTCAGAAATTCACTTCTGCGTAAAAAATCTTAAGCAATTGGATCGTTCAGTCTTAAGTGGAGCAGCAGAATAATGTCTCGTGCATTGCTATTTCGCTTTATACAGCTAGACCCTTGATAACTTTGTCAACAGTTCTATTTTCGAGTCTATGGAGTTGGCAGCACGGTAGCACAGTGGTTAGCATTGTCTGTTCACAGCTCCAGGGTCCCAGGTTCAATTCCCGGCTTGGGTCACTGTCTGTGCGGAGTCGGCACATTCTCCTCGTGTCTCCGTGGGTTTCCTCCCACAGTCCAAAGACGTGCAGGTTAGGTGGATTGGCCATGCTAAATTGTCCTCAGTGTCCAAAGGGATTGGGTGGGGTTGCTGGGGTATGGGTATGGGGCGGAGTTGTGGGCTTAAATGGAGTGCTCTTTCCAAGGGCCGGTGCAGGCTTGATGTGCTGAATGGCCTCCTTCTGCACTGTCTGTTCGATGTTCTATGGAGGTGCTGAGGAAGCAAATGCACTGAACTACAAAGCTGCAACAGAGTCAGAAATAAGTATAACCGTATGAATATAGATATGGATCAAAGACAGGACAACTAATAAGGGAATTATAGCTGAACAACATGAATAGATCAGAATCGGTTTTAAACTTTGTGCTTGCAAATCTCGCAATGACATTGCTGAGGAAAGTCATAGTTCAGGAAAAACAAAGATAGCATCAAAGGTTGCTGAGATAACATTGGAAACAAGAAGGTGATGTAGGAATACCGAGCAAGACGTTTAAACTAGAAGATAACTCCAAACTGAGCAAGAATCAGGCAATGTATTAATTAATGATGAAAGAAATACTTCTATTCACCTCGTACTTTTCATGTCCCCTGGGCACCACAAAGCTCTTGACAACCAATGATGTATTTTTGAAGTGCATCATAGTTGGTAATGTAGGAAATATGGCAGCTGATTTGCACACAGCATGCTCCCACAAGCAGCGATGTGGAAATGGCTGGATAATTTGTTATTATGATACTGAATAAGGGACAAAATATTCACCAGGACACCAGGGAGATTTGCTGTTCTTGGACATGTTTCTCTGTAGGTTGGCAGCTGCTTATAAACTGTAGCTCTTTGCAAGGTCAGAGGGAACTGGTGTGCTTTAGGATTGACATAGACTTGCATGTGTGAAGAAACACGGTCCCTGGAGTTTGATTAATTAAGTCAGATGCAAGACTTTTCCAGATAATGATCAATAGCGGCTGATGCCTCTTTTTTTTTTTTTAAATTTAGATTACCCAATTATTTTTTCCAATTAAGGGGCAATTTAGCGTGGCCAATCCACCTACTCTACACATTTTTGGGCTGTGGGGGCGAAACCCACGCAGACACGGGGAGAACGTGCAAACTCCACACGGACAGTGACCCAGAGCCGGGATCGAACCTGGGACCTCAGCGCCGTGAGGCGGTTGTGCTAACCACTAGGCCACCGTGCTGCCCTCGCTGATGCCTCTTAGAGTTCTACCGACAGGCGATACGGTAGCACAGCGCCAGGAACCGGCATGCAACTCTGGCCATGGGTGATTGTCTGTGCGGAGTTTGCACATTCTCCCCCCTATCTACATGGGATTCCTCCGGCTGCTCCGGTTTCCTCCCACAGTCCAAAGATGTGCAGGTTAGGTAGATTGGCCATGCTAAAATTGCCCCTTAGAGTACTCAAGTATATGCAGGTTAGGTGGGGAAACGGGGATAGGGTGGGGGAGTGGGCCTAGGTAGGACCTCTTTCAGAGGGTTGGTGCAGACTCAATGGGCTGAATGGCCTCCTTCTGCATGCTAGGGATTCTGTGGCTTGTATGGAAAGATTCTCAGAAAAATTGAACTCTCCAGTTCTGGAATTTTTAACTCATCATCTAAGGTATAACCTTTGACTCCTCCTCATGTGGTAATCATTAATAAGGGTCCAATATCAGGCTTGGGGACTCCCCACATGAGAGTTCTTGCCCCTTTGGCTCAGCTGGGTCCTGCCATATCAACGGAGGTCGATAAATATCAATACACATGGTTAAATGGACCTGATTTGCCCCACCCAGACCATGAAAGCAATCCAGACCCTCAGAAATAGGATTTTCCTTCACACTTACTCAGGGGGCCAGTAAACTATAATAGCCAGTGTGAGATTGGGTAACCCATGTTCACAAAGGCAGGGAAACACCAGAGATTTGTAACATAATATTAGACATAGGCGCAGGAATAGGCCATTTAACCCCTCAAGCCTGCTCTGACGCTCAATAAAATTGTGGCTGCTCGATGTGGCCTTAACTCCACTTTCCTGCCTATTCTCACATCATTTGAGGAAAGGACATTGAGAAGAGATTTAATTGAGGTGGACAAGATTATGACAGGCTTAGGGTCCTGCCACCACTGCCAGCGAGAACGGAGAATTTGGCGGTCAGCCAAAACGCATTCACTGCAGCGGGGCTTGATAATCCCTCTGCCTCAGAGCACTCCTCCCCCTGGGGTGATTCCCCACTCTGAGTCCCAATTGGTCACCCAGGGCAGGGGACCCTTACTCTGCTGTGTTGCCCTTATAGGGAAAATCACCGCATCCCTTCCCCATTGACTAGTTTATGCAATCTTCAATAACTAATTTACTCAGTCCTAAATTAATAATCATAATAATCTTACTAAACATTATAAACATTAGTTCTACACCTGTAACTCAAGTCTGTGAGAGGGCTTTCTGTAGAGCAGCATAATTCTGTTGTCTGAGGTGCTGAGGTACCTGATTGACTTGTTATAGGCAAAACTGGAAGCATGTGGAAGCAAATAGTGATGAACTGCAATAATGGGTACCTCTTCTGGCGCAGGCAGTTCATCACTATTTGCTTCCACATAGACATCAGTTATGCCCATTACAAGTCAATCAGGTACTTCGGTGCTTAAAGGTTTGAAAACATTTCCTGATCGCAACACTGACTGCTGGAGCATCTCTCTGCTTCTCAAGTGGTCCACGTGTTTATGAACAATCCATCTCTCCATGTCCATTGGTACAACAGGGGTCTCGTCTTAAAGATAACAATTCCAGGGATCCAACATGATACACTACCAAAATCTCAATATCTCAAATGGATCTATTCATCCAAAGGAGGGCATTCTGGTGACTTTTTTTTTTCTTAGTCTTTGGTTAAAACAAGATACTCACATGTGTCGGGCCTGAGGCAATGTCAAGCTAATTCATCCTCATCGTAAGCACCTTCAGATACTTCGTTTGTGAACAAGAAAGGATTTATTTACAAGTGCCTAAAAGAGCAGCAGCATGACTGCAGCTAGTTCTGGAATTCCTCTTGCCGAAGAAAACTCTTTGCCTTGAGGTGATTCCACAGTCTGAGTCCCGATTGGTCACCCAGGCCAATTACTCTGCTGTGTTACCCTTAAAGGGACAATCACCACAATAATGTAGACAAGGCAAAACTGTTTCCATTAGCTGATGGTAAATGGGCACAGATATAAGATTTTGGGAAAAAGATATTATGGGCAGCACGGTAGCGCAGAGGTTAGCACTATTGCTTCACAGCGCCAAGGATGTGGGCTCGATTCCCGGCTTGGGTCACTGTCTATGCGGAGTCTGTACGTTCTCCCCGTGTCTGCATGGGTTTCCTCCGGGTGCTCCAGTTTCCTCCCACAAGTCCCGAAAGACGTGTTTATTAGGTGAATTGGACATTCTGAATTCTCCCTCAGTGTACCCGAATAGGTGCCGGAGTGTGACGTCTAGGGGATTTTCACAGTAACTTCATTGCGGAGTTAGTGTAAGCCTACTTGTGTGACACTACTAAAGATTATTATAAGGGGAAAGTGAAGAAGAAAGTTTCTACGCAGCCAGTGGCAATGACCTGGGTCATGACTGGTGGAGGTGGAGGTGATAATGATCAATGGAGGTGGAAGCAATCAATGTTTTTGAAAGGAAATTGGATAGACACTTAGAGGAAATGAATGTGCAGGGACAAAGTGGGGTAGTTGGACCGACTGAGTTTCTCCATGGGGGCGGGGGGTAACATGGATTTGATGAGCTGAATAACCTCCTTCAGTGCCATACATGACTCTATAACTTCACCAGTCTTCTCAGAAGTAGTGGCATTGGGATATTTTACCTCCACTCAAGCAGGGAAATATGACCTTTATTTAACATCTCACCCAAAAGACTCCACTGGAGAATCAACCTTTATTTCTGTGCTTAAGTCTTGGAGTAAATATTGAAGCCACACCCTCTAAGACATAGCAGCTGACGCTGCAAGGCTGCTTGTTTGCTAAAAATAGTATAAATGAGAGTACAAAGCCACATTCAGCATTGAACTTTAGTCATCTTTAAGGAGAGGATCTATGCATGACCTGAATCTGCAATTGTTGATGATTCCAAATTAGCTCTTCAGACATGAGTTTCTTTGATATTTAATTACCCTGTACTGCTCTATATGTAGTCTTGTAATTAATGTAGTTAATAGTCAGACATATTACTACCTCTATCAGAGCCATTATTCGAAGGTAATGGATTATTCAACAAGCACTCTGCTCATCTCTTCATCTCCAAGTGATGCAGATAGGAGGACATTGTCATCTAACAGAATAGAGGGGGCATCAGAACAGAGACTCACTTTTGAAGGTGGTCTGGCCTCTCATTATTGTAATAGGTATCATTTAATGCCTGAAATTTCCATGCTTTAAGGCTACACAGATGAGCGGGAAAGAACGAGGCTTACATTTATGCGGCGCCTTTAACAACCTGAAGATATGCCCAACTGTTTTACAGCCAATGATCTGCTTTTAAGGTGCAGCTGCTGTCGTAGTGTAAGAAACGCGGCAGCCAACCTGTACAGAGCAAGGTCCTGCAAAGTGCTAATTACCATTTAATCGATGTCAGCAATGTTGGTGTGGCTCAATAAAAAGCTCAGCCTGTGTGTGTCTGACATTGTGGAGAAAGAAAAGGGACTTGCTGATATTTAAATTATCAGTCTCACCAAGAATCATTCAGTTCATACATTACCTGAGAAGCCCCAATAGAGAGCAGTTTGCTAAGCACACAGAATTCCAGTTAGAATGATATTTTTTTTTTTTAAATTTAGATTACCCAATTATTTTTTCCAATTAAGGGGCAATTTAGCGTGGCCAATCCACCTACTCTGCACATTTTTGGGTTGTGGGGGCGAAACCCACGCAGACACGGGGAGAATGTGCAAACTCCACACGGACAGTGACCCAGGGCCGGGATCGAACCTGGGACCTCAGCGCCATGAGGCGGTTATGCTAACCACTAGGCCACCGTGCTGCCCCTAGAATGATATTTTTGACACTCTTTTTAAAACACAGCCTGTGCAAACCAGCATGAATATAGTGGATTAACAAGTCCAGCATTCACCTGTGAAACTGCTCCGGTCCATTTTGCCCGACAGAACAGATGTTAACTCTTTAGAGTAATTCCTGCAATTTGATATTCTATTCACTTAGATTTCCTGAGCTTTCCCCTGTGACCTGTGACATGGTCAGTGCCCAAGTTAAATTCAGCTTTGATACATTTGAAGTAGATCAGACAGAGAGTGAGAGAGATTTACTGGGAGATTTAGATCTAATTATGTATAAAACTATTGCTCAATGGTGGAGTTAAATTAATTGGGAATATAGACTGTTGTCAATCTCTCTCACTCTATGTAAAAAAATATGTACTTCTCAATCGCTTCACAGCCAGGAGCTGATGATTTGCAAAATAACAGGCGTGATTCAACAGAAAGATTTTGAAGTGTAATTTTGTGGCGATTGGCGTGGTATTTCTAAATGGCCACATTGACGAGATTGCAGCCCATATTTAACGGCACTTAGTGGCGGGAATGAGCCCCCATCAGCTTCTCGCCATTACTGACTGTCTTGCCGTCTAATTTGCCAGACTCACACCTCAGCTTCTTGCCGCTAACAAGGGAGGGCTGTGTTTAAACGATCCGTCACCACTCACTCCCAGTTGGCACACAAGCATGCAATACACAGACCAGCTCCTCGCTTTGGGGATGCCGACCTGGCCAGGCTTCTCAACCCGAGACAAGATATCCTGTTCCTCTGAGGCAGTCGGAGGACCTCCAGTAGGTCCATCAATACCGCCTGGGAGACAACGCCAGCGGTGGTCAGTGCGGGCAGCATGACAAGGAGGACTTCCATCCAATGCCAGAAGAAGACCAGCGATCTCCACTGTGCTGCAAGGGCAAGTCACCACCTCTCTCCTGCCATCCATTTGTCTTCCACCCTTCAAATTCCCACCGTCTCCCCCACCCCTCCGCCAAATCAATGACTGACACCTTGCACTCTCCCAACGTCCGATCTTTGTGCTTGCTTCTCAGAATCCACTGGCACCCACCATCATGCCCAGGTGAAATGCCCACACATGTCACCTGAAATTGACGCCCCTGACCCATCAAATATGCGGCTCACAGTGCCCTTTCTTTGTCCCCGCAGGAGAGGATAACCCATAATAAGTGGGAATGAGCCAAGATGGGGGATGGAGTTCCAGAGATCTGCGTCCTCACCCCCTATAAGGAACAGACCCTCGACTGAGCAGAGAACAGTCTCTGACGGCGAGGTTGGCCTGCGCCACAGAGGTGAGGATCCACTGTCCCTTCACCCAGATATCCTGTCTCAAGTGAGTTTGTTCATGTCAGACAAAATGACCTTTTCCTCTTACTGACCACATGTCCATTGTCTCGCAGGATCTCCATATGATGGGGCCGAGCCAACCGTACACCCATGCCACCCAAGAGACCAGCTCGGAGGAGAATTTTGAGGAGACCACCATCGAGGCATCAAAGCTATCATCCCCACCTTCCACTAGCGCAGAGGCACACCTCAATGAGGGACATTAGTGGGCAAGCTTCTGGGCACGATCTGATGAGCACCTCGCAGTTGCTGATGCCCATCAGGTGGAGGCAGGAATATAAGAGGGAGACGGCAGTCGGCAGTCCGTTGGATCCCAGGACTCAGCTGAGTCGCAGTCAGATGCCGAGCCTCCAATCAAGATTATCCCAGAGCTGATGCAGGTGATAGGACACAGCTGTGAGATTCAGGAAGGGATGTCAGCGACATTCCAGCGAATGCACAGTCGATTGGAGGAGTCTCAAAGGCTACAGGTGCAGGAGATGATGCTAGCAATGCGAGTCAGTGAGGCCAAAAACTGATAGGATGGTGACCGCAGTGGAAAGCCTGGAGCACCACATCAGTATCTTGAGTGATGGTGGCTCAGTCTGTGGCAACCAAAGTCGAGGACCTCGACAACATGTCCCAGCCACTGAGGGACATGGCCCAGATGCAGACGGACATTGCTGAGGCACTCCAAGCGTGGCCCAATCACAGAGGAGTATCGCTGAGGGCATCAACAGTTCAGAAAATTAGGAGCTGCTAGGACTCAGAGGCCTCTGGAGCTTACTCCAGCTGCCCCTCCATCCCATAGAGACCCCCAGTGCCTATAGGCATTGCCAGGGAGGAGGAAGCTCTGGAGGCCAACCCGGGGCCTGCCATCAAGGAGATGTCACGGTCTCCAGTTCATCCGAATCCCCCCTCCTGACACCGGTGTATCTTAAGGACAGCAGGAAAAAAAGGGTGGCAGGTTGATGCCAGTGACACAGGTGAGCCGGCTGGGGCCCTCCAGCTCCAGGGCCTCCAGAGGACATCGGCCAAGGGCATTAAAGGCCACAGGGCGTGGAGAGCAGCAGCTCGCACCACCTCTGATGTTCATCCTGGGGCCACACCTAAACATGGCACGAAAGCACAAAAAATAATGGAGAGGATCAAAAGGTGGGCATGGGGGGGGGGGGGGGGGGGGGGGGGGCATGGCGGAGGGAACTATCTGTAGCTAGGGTAATGGAAATGTCAAATGTTCACAAAACATGGTACACCTGATACATGTGAAGCCTCTGTCAAGTTAATCTTCACAGTGGGCTAGCCTGCACCCCACCCCACATCCACCCCCGCCCCGGTACAGTGGTCCAAGATCAAATGCCTCCAATGTTGACCCCGTTCAGAGTATAGGTCTGAGCGCGCTGACAGCAGAAAGACAGGAGTCAAACTTTGGCATAAACTGAGGAGCACCAGAGGTCTCCTCACAGTGAGCTATCATCACTCTCCTGCCTTGTATACTGACTCTCTGACAGTGCCGACACAGACTCATTTCCCCCTCCACCCCAAATTCCTCCTTCCCCCCCTCCCACAATCCCACCTCCCCTTATTTCCCTCCTCCCCCCCACCCTTTCAGACTTTAGAAGGTGGAACAAGAGAGTCGGGGGGGGGGGGGGGTAATGGGTATCAGGAGGGGAATAGGGGGAGGTGGGATTGGGGGGAAGGAGGAATTTGGGGTGAAGGAGGGGTTGGGGGAAATAGGATGGGGGACCAGAGGGATTGACGGGGTGGGGGGATTTGGGGGAAGGAAGGATTGGAGGAGGAGGATTGGGGACTGGAAGGATTGAGGAAGGAGGAATTTGGGGGAGTGGGAATTGAGGGGAAGGAGGGATTGTGGGGGGAGGGATGAGCTAATGGACAAAGCTTCATCCTATGAGAATCGGGTGAGGATGAGGGCTTCCCTGGTCCTCGGGCATGCTGGACCTTTGCCGCCACCTATCCTCCCTCCTGTAGCACCTCCTGCGACTCCACCCCTGGCTCGTCCTCCAGCCCCTCCTGGTCTGGCTCCTCCTCAGACAAGGCCGCATGTCTCTCCTTCTTGTCTAGTATGTTGCCCCGCTGCTGTGCCAGGTTGTGGAGGATGCAGCAGGCCACCACAAAGCAGTAGACCCTCTGGGGTGTACTCAGTGTGCCACCAGATCAGTACAGGCATCGGAACTGCACTTTGAGTAGCCCGATGCACCATTCAATGACAGCATGGTGGCAATATGGGACTCGTTACATCGGGTCTCCAGCCTCTGCATTGGCGTCATCAACCAGGACCTCCAAGAGACAACCTGTCATCCTGGGGTGGTCCTCGAAGACACCGGGGATGTCTAAGTGTCCCGGGATGTAGTTATCATGTACGCTCCCTGGAAAGCGTGCATACACATGCATGATGCACATGTGGTGGTCATACATGAGTTGAACATTCAGGGAGTGAAGCCCCTTCTTGTTAATGAAGGGCACTCCCTGATGCCCGATCTATACAAGGCGCCATGCGTGCCATCGATTGCCCCCTGAACCTGGGGCATTCCAGCGATGGCGGAGAATCTTGCAGCCCGGGCATCTTGGTGGGCCTGTTCCAGCTCAAAGTTAATAAAGTCTGATGTCCGGGCATACAGGGCATCCGTGACCTCATGGATGAACTTGTGGGCTGTAGCTTGGGAAATGCCTCATAATTCCCTGTTTGAGCCCTGGGATGAACCAGTTGCATAGCAGTTCAGGGCTGTGGTGACCGTCATGGCAACTGGGAGCGGTCTCCTGCGGCACATGCTGTCCATCATCACCTCGAAAGACCAAGGATGCCTGTACACCTTGGGCCATCGGTGATGTCCCCCTCTGGGTTCCTCCTCGGCCTGATAGGTGGCTGGGTCTTCAGGGTGTGCAGCAGACCCCTGCACATGGTGTGTTGTCTCCAGCCTGCATAGTGGCGGCAGCCATCTTCTCCAGCATCTGCCTGCCTGGGCTTCCACCAGCACCACGTGGGCAGCCTTTGCAGGACCAATGGCAATAGTCACATTGTTATATCTGTAAGGCATTGGGGAAGGAGAGAGACCGACAATCAGTTAGGGCTTCCACCACGGACTTTTAAATCCCCCAAACCTCCCCTACCCTTACGTGCCCCACGTTTTTCAGGCTGCCATTCAGCGAGACACTAGTGCTGGAAACCTTACTCTGTACACTCACTCCTGGCCACAGCAGGAGCCCCTAGACCCCAGACCCTGCCGGGAACATGAGGGAGACCGTGCTCAGGTGCCCTTCACTGATCGACAGCTTACCCTATGGCCGTAAGGGGATCCCCAGTGCTGAAACCCAGCTCTTGAGTGTTTGATTGTTGGCCACTGCCTCTATGGTGCTGACGCTTCGAGAGTTCAGGCAAACTGTTCAGGCTTCAAAGTTAGATTGAAATGCGATGCAATAATCATCGTCTGGGACATGGCATGTGTGTCCACAAGAATGCACTTGAGTATATTTTGTTTATTAAACGGTCAACTGTACCTTTACACAAAAAGATGAAAACAAACTACTTAACAGTCCATGTATCACACTAACCATTAACCAGCAAGGATTAGGCACTGTGCCATACATACACAAGCACCCTTTTGCTTCAGAATATCAGCACAAACACAAACATAAAACAGTTCATATGTACAAAGAAAACCAAACACACTGTATCACCCCCCACAGGTCCTCAACAGAACAGATTATCCATGCTGTTCGGTCATTTTACAAATAGTCTCTGTTCACGAGCCTCCGTTGTACAGACTTTCTTATACAATTTAATTTCATTGGAACCAAAGCTCAATATCCACATAGTTTACTAGCATTCAAGCTGCAGTAAAACAGCCTTGAAGTCCAACATGTCTAACTCACGGCAATGTGCTAGTCGACATGCAACACTCACCACATGTTTAATTGAACCATCAGCAATCCGCATAAGCATTTCCTCGACACCGTCATCAAGTTGCTCACTCGGATCAAGCCGCTTCTCTCTCCTCCTCCTCCTGCAGCTTCCAGCAGGAGATTCCTCAGCAATGGAAGACCTGAGACCCAGAGAAAATATTTCTCGATTTATAGCTCTGTCTCTCCAAGAACCAGGAAACACCCGGCTAATCACAAGCTACGGGACTCTGTCCCATTCGGGTAGATTGTGCCTACGTCTCAGGTACTCATTGAATTAGTCACTGAACCATGATAAAAGATCCTTAATGCTTATTCCACACTCACCATGATAATCAAAGGAATAGATTAATCACATGGTGTGTTACTGAGTCAGTAAAGGTCATCAGTTATATCCTTTGTTTTTACTGAGTTTTACTGGTGCCTTAGCTATCCTACCTGAGAGAACATTATTCCTCTGTGAATCCTTGACAGTGAAAGTCAGTTAGTATTTAATCAGTTACCTCCACCAAGACCCATTTCTCATTCACTCTGCCCCCACTCTCCGACATTGGCTTCAATCCCGACCACACCGCAAACCATTCTCAACTTTTTATTTAAATCTGTTCCAAACTTTTACCTTCCTATCTCTGCAACCCCATCCAGCCATCACTCGCCCCCATTACCACTCAGGGTGACTCCATTACTCCAATTCTGGCACATTCCCAATCCATCTTTTACCCGCCATTGGTGGCCATGAGCTGGATTCTCCCCTACCCGGCGTGACGGAGGGTCCCGGAGTAGGGGAGTGGCGCCAACCACTCAGGGGTTGGGCCTCCCCAAAGGTGGGGAATTCTCCCCACCTTTGGGGGCCAGCCCCGCGCCGGAGCGGTTGGCACCAGAAGACTGGCGCAAAAAACCGGCGCCCCCGGCAGCGGGGCTGGCCGAAAGGCTTTCGCCGGTCGGCGCATGCGCCGGTGGTGACGTCACCACCGGCGCATGCGTGATGTGGGTTTCTCTTCCGCTTCTGCCATGGTGGAGGCCGTGGCGGCCGCGGAAGAGAAATAGTGCACCCAGGGCACTGGCCCAGAGTCTGAGCGGGGGGCCCCGATCGCGGGCCAGGCCACCGTGGGGGCACCCCCCGGGGTCCGATCGCCCCCCGCCCCCCCCCAGGACCCCGGGGGCCCGCTCGCGCCGCTGATCCCGCCATTACAGAGGTTGTTCAAACTTCGGCGGCGGGAGAGGCCTCCCAGCGGCGGGGCTTCGGCCCATCCGGGCCGGAGAATCACCACAGGGGCCTCGCCGATTGGAGTGCCGAGATTCCTGCCGCCGACACTTCCCGGGTGGCGGAGAATCTCTGCCACGGCGGGGGCCGGATTTTTGGCGGCCCCAGGCGATTCTCTGACCCTGCTGGGGGTCGGAGAATTTCGCCCCATGTCTTTACCTTTACAGCCCCTTATCTCTAAAATCATCGACCTCCTTGTCTCCTTCTTCCCCTTTAGGACCTCCTGAAAACCCACCTCTTTGATCAAGCTTTTGGGCAGATCTCTCAATATCTCCTGGACACATTTTTCTGTTTCAGTTATTTTCAACCATAATTCAGTTGTCCTGTTGTCTCTGAGTCTTAAGGTTCGATACTGAAATGCACCTTCAGAACTTGAGAGAGTGTTACAATGTTAGAGGTGCTGGCTTTCAGCAGAGACAGTAAAACCAAGGCTGGTTTGCTCTAAAAGGTGGATGTATAAGATCCCATGACAGAAAAGCAAGGGAGTTATTCTTGGTGTCCTGACAACACTTTTCCCTCAATAAACAGGTTATCTGGCCATTGTCACAGTGTTGATTGTGGGATCTTACAGTGCACAAATTGGCTGCCACGTTTGCTACATCACAACAGTGGCTACATGCAAAAGTTCATTTGCTCTAAATCACTTTGAAATGTGCTGTGCATGAAAGGTGCTATATAAATGCAGGTGGCTGTTGATGACTTGGATGATCTCACCTGAAATAGTCATAGGAGGGTGAGAACTGGTCACAGTGCATTTGGGCTTTAGCCGGCTTGGAGAGGGGGAATCATCCTAGAATTCTGGTTCTAATTACTATCTTATGTGTATGTGTGATGGAGTTAACTTGGCTGCGATGCCCTCGGTTTTCACAGCTCGGTTGCTGAGCTGACATATGAAGACTGACATTCAGTTGAGGACTATGGAAACCTGTGGATTCAAATACCGACATGAGGCAACATCTTTGAGAGAGTAGGGGAAGAATTGAAAACAGACGACGTTGGTCTGTTCAGTAATGTTCCTATCTTCACTGTGACTCTGATTACTGCTACCTTGCATTCATGTTAGAATGTAACAGCTGCAACATAACTATATCGTTGCCTGTCGAAACCCCTTTCAAAATATTGATGCCACTTTCACAGTGGATAATGCTCACTGCTCTGAACTGGTCTCATGGGCAATAAGCTGCTTTTCACTTGTTGCATTGATGTTAGAGAATCACAGAGATATTAGTCAAAATTCTCTGCTTTGCGACACCACAAACGCAAACCGCGATCAGGTGGAGAATCGGTCGTCCGGTCAAACACAAGGGACGGGATTCTCCCCTACCCGGCGGGGCGGGGGGGCCCGGCGCTGAGGAGTGGTGTGAACCACTCCGGTGTCAGGCCGCCCCAAAGGTGCGGAATCTTACAGCTGCTTGCTTTGAATGCAGCTATCCGCCTTTGAATACGAAGCCAAACACACTGCAGTTGCCAGCTCAAAACAAAAGTGAAAGACAGACAGCCCATCTCCACCCACACACTGACATTACTGCATCTATTTGATAAACACCTATTTGTTAAAGGTACATCCATCTGACAGATATTACAGACCCCACCCCTCCGGATCACCAGCTGCTGAGACTGGCAACGGTGACTGCCTCTGCCACCACCTCCCAGGCAGTATTCAGGAAGGCAGACTTCTCCATGTTGGAGAAGAGAGTGTCCCTCTGCTCCTCACTGGCATGGAGCTATGGGTCCATCTCGGACTACTGACCTCGGGGCCAATTTTTCTCTCAGTCATATTGGCGGCTGTAGTGAGTGTGTTGTAAGTGGAGTGGATAAAAACAGCTCCAGCTGCCAGGCTCTTTAGGACTTACTGCGGCCCCAGTGGTTAGAATGCCTGCTGGGCTGGAAATTGCTCAGAATTCATGCCAGCAGATTGCTGGTCCATAGTGCATGTACTGAATTGCTCCACAAATAGCGCCCCCAATGGGAATGTGAACCTCACGCAATTCAGTCCCGACGTCAACACTTAGTCTCTCAAATTGAGAATTTTGCCCATTGTCACTGCTACCTTCCCTCAGCCTCTCTGTTGAAACACTTCACCCATCAAACTCTATCCCCTCTACCCATATACAGCTTTGACTTCATTACAGGGTCTCCCACTCACATTTCTGATCATTTCCTTGTATCCCTCATCACTCATCCCCCTTCTCTCTCCAATCATCACTACCTTCTGCGTCTGCCCAAGCAAAAGCTCACCCCAAGTAAATTACAACTGCCCTTTCAAATTTCCAATGGTCTAACCTTTGACCCATCATTCACCTCAACACTTCTGCAATTACTGACTGCTGAATCACATCCTTACCTCCACCTCTGTGCCTTTATCCCCTCTAAAAGGTATTACTCTCTCTGACTGTGGTTGTTCACCCTGGTACAGCCCAAATCTCCAGTCCTTTAACTCAAAGAGATAGTCTTTACCGTGGCAGACAGCTGGCCTTGCCAAGCGTCAATGAATCTCGCCCGACCACAAAAAAATATCATCTGATCCTCTTGGCCTCTCAAAATTGTTCACAATTCCAGGGTCGTCACAGAATAGTAAAGATACCCCCATACTTCTTTTCTGCACTATAAGCCATCCTCTAACACCCCTGCCTTCTCCACCCTCACTTCCAATGTCAAGTCTGAGAAGCTCATGAGTTCCTTTATCACTAAGGTTAATGCTACCTCTTCTGCTGTGTCCATTCCCCGCTCCCCCTGCACCACCCCCCCTCCCCCGCACCAATTATTCCCCAGTTCACAATCAAACTTCCCCTCAGTTTTCCCCAAACCTTTCCCTGATCTCACATCTTTCTCTACTTTCTTAGCCCTTGCACTCCTCTAAATCTGACCTCTTTCACATTCCTGATTTTAATCGCTCCACCGTTGCTCGTCATGCTTTTAGTTACCTGGCCTCTGCACTCTGGAATTCCCTCTCTCAGCTCCACTGTCTTCTTTGAGACACTCCTTAAAATCTAGCTCTTCACCTGTCCGAATATCTCCTTATGTGGCGATATTACCAATGTTGTTCGATAGCACTCCTGTAAAACACTTTTGGGAATTCTTTACTAAAGACTATCATTAAGTTGTTGTCATCATCATCCACTGTGGAATTTACTATTGATTCATTGTCAAATCCCCTGCAATACGCATTGCCATATTCCCCAAAATACTCATTGAAGTATCTATTACCGTACCCATTACTGTCTTCCCCTTTTTACCTATTGTCATAGTCACTGATGTGTCCAATGCTGCACCCCATGATGCCCACACTGCCATATCTACTGTCACATCCGATACTGAGCCTATTCTTTATTTAATGGGGTGCTTTTTCCATGCCCAATGCTGTGTATGTTCAGAACCTTGTGCTGTGCCCATTCTCTGCCCAATGTTGTACCCATCGCCATACTCAGAGCTAGACCCTTTCTGTATCCAATGCAGTGCCCATTCCATACCCAATGTTCCCATTCAGTGCCAAGGCTGTGCCCATTCTGTCCTCCATGCTTGGCCTATTTCCATACCCACAATTATGAAAGATAAATTTAGGGCTGATATTGACAAAGTGTGATCAATACAACTGGAAGAGTAGTGGAGGAAAAAGCTTTACAGTTTTGTAAGAGACAGTCGGGTGCTGTCATCAGTCAGATTATACATTCATCAGAATTGATGAGCTGGGACTTTTCCCCAACATGTCCATCCTGTAACTTTAAAATCTGGATTGGATCTAGGTTGGTATTATCCAAGATAATTCAAACAGCCATCTGTGTTCACAAGCCTGACAGAGATCTCAATGACTACACTTCCTATTTATTTACAAACACTGGAACTGATTTATGAGAGACAGTTCCACAGTCCTGTACTGATGGAAGCTCCAAGTTGAAGAATTAGGGCCACAGGGTTGTTGTCCTATCTCCATCCTCTGGGGGGCACAACATTCTGCTGGGAGCATGGAGTTACAAATTATCCGGTCACAATCACATTGCATGTCATGGGAGTTTGCTGTAAACAAATTGGCTACCAGGAATTTTACATTGCAACGGAAACCTAATAAAACTTTAAACCCCTCCCCCAGAAAAGTACATGGTAGAAACTGCAATGTAATAGTTTTCCCTCCACTGTAAATTTATAACCAACACATCTCACAATCTGCACATCAGTCAATTCACTGCAATAACTATTGCACATTTCATTTTCATAGAATTTACAGTGAGGCAGGTGGCCATTTGGCCCATCGAGTCTGTACCGGTACTTGGAAAGAGCACCATACTTAAGCCCATGCCTCCCACCCTATTCCCATAACACAGTAACCATCTAACCTTTTGTTTGGACACTAAGGGGCAATTTATCATGGCCAATCTACCTAACCTGCACATCTTTGGACTGTGGGAGGAAACTGGAGCACCCGGAGGAAACCCACGTAGACACGGGGAGAACGTGCAGACACCGCACACACAGGGACCCAAGCCGGGAATCAAACCTGGGACCCTGGAGCTGTGAAGCAATTGTGCTAACTACTGTGCTGCCCATATTACATGTTACATAAATCATGCTGCAAGACAACAGACAGACATTATTGGGCACCAAACTGTTTCTGCTTCCAGTGGAATTAGAAACACTTCCATACAGACTGTAGTTAATTTGTACAGCTCACAGATGCCAAACTCCAGCCATTCAAAGCAGCTGGCACTGCTCCGAGCCGAGGAACAATTGGTGCCAGTCGAGTGACAGGGCCACAATAGAATGATTTGCGTAACTGTGCCTCTATGTAAGTGATGTTTGGCAGGTCTGTCAATAAGTCTTTGTTACAGAGGTGATGACTAAGGCTATACCCGTGTAGGAACACAGAGACTATAAATCACTGTCCTGAGAGAAATCAGATGAAGTAGCAGGGCTGGGTGAAGTTTAGCTTGGTGAAGGAGATAGAATGTCTTCTCTATTTCCATCCATAAGTTAAAGCATACGGACAGGGATTTAACTCGTTAGGATGATCCAGAGACTGCAGAGAGCAGCGTAATTTCGTTTTATAACACACCAGTTAATACACTACTATAAAATTCCTTTATGTGATGTTTCAGTGCAGTCTAAAGTTTTAATTATCATTTACTGATATTGTTAAAATAATGATTCAGGGAAATGTACTCAAACACATTTACCAGAGCATTGTCAAAGCATCATAGAATGGTCATATTTTATAGAAGATGGTTGTTCAGCGCATTGCACCTATGCTGACTCTTTAACATTTTAGTTCCTTTCCCCTGCAATTTCCCAACAGACTTTTGAATTTTTCTTTTCCATATTCTTATGTTAACAGATCTCACCTGTTAACTTATGTTAACAGATCTCACCTCAATGTGCACAGGAGTTCATCAACTGCATTTTTTGAAAAGATCGTCTGGTTTGCCAGTCTTGTGTTGTTCTATATCATAGAATCATAGAATACCTACAGTGCAGAAGGAGGCCTTTCGACCAACCTTTTGAAAGAGCACTCCATCCTCGCCCACTCCCCCGCCTATCCCAATAACCCCTTAACCTAACCTACACATCTTTGGACATGCAGGGGGATCTTTGCCTGGCCAATCCACCAAACCTGCACATCTTTGGACTGTGGGAGGAAACCGGAGCACCCGTAGGAAACCCGTGCAGACCCGGGGAGAACGTGCGGACTCCGCACAGACAATCACCCAAGGTCAGAATCAAACCTGGGTCGCTGGCGCTGTGTGGCAGCAGTAATAACCACAGTGTCATCATGCCGCCCTTATATATCTTATTGCATTTAATGATTTCACTATGGTGGCCGCTCCCATTAATACCCATTGATTTCTATTTCTGAGATTCAAAGAGCTACAATGAATACACTTTAATTTCTTTAGCATTGATCCACTGAGCAGCAGGTCTGTTGAAGACGGTGATAAATTTCCAATGTGCACATATGGGAACGAAAACACTAGTTTTTAGTTCTTTATTAAGAACTCACACAGGGTGAGCTATTGCCTGAATCTATACAGTCTCTGCCTCTCCACACATCACCACCCAGCCTCGTCTCCCCCCCCCCCCCCCCCCCCCCCCCCTCCATCTTCTCTGTTGCATGCTTCTATGGAGCAGTGACATTTAAATTAGCATTTGAGGCCTCTGATACAGATACTCCAGAAGGAAGAAATGCTTAGTTCCACCTTGCATCTTTTAGGAAAAGAAAACCAGGTTTTTATAAGCCTTGGCTGTTCAAACGCATCAAAAGTCTGCTTATTTCAGAGAATCCCACAGATGTTTTCCTGGAGATTTCCACCATTGCGATGGAGCATCAATGTCACAGGGTCTAACTTACAGCTTAAAAATCCCAGAAAATGATGGAATCAGTAACTCTGACCACTCCGTAATTTTTGGAGACTTTTGCGTGGCTTCGCATTTCCCTCACAGAACAGCTAATTATCATACCCATAATCCCTTCATTAAAATCAACAGGTTTGCTGAATGAATGCCGCTGATTGCGGCGGAACGGCAGTGGTGGGTTGAAATGGCAGGAATCACAACTGGATGGCGATTGAGCATGGCCACATTGCTTCTGGTTGTTACAACAGCAACAACAATATACATTTATATAGCACCGTTTATGCAGTAACATGCCTCAAGGTGCTTCAGAGGAATCTAATCAACAAAATTGCAACACATAGTCAAGTAAGGAGATATTAGAACAGCTGGCCAGAGCCTTGGTTGAAAAGATAGTTTTAACAGGAGGGCCTCACAGAAGAGATTTAGGGAAGGAATTCCAGGGGAATTCTCGATAGGTATCTCATCCAGCTGCTATCTGAATTCTAAATTTTATTAATCAGTTTGATCAAAGCAGAGCTCATATTGTGAGGTTTTAATGTAATCAAATGTAAATTTTATTTATACTGTTAAATCTCATGTCAAGATACTATAACTGAAGAAACTGGAGTAATCCCCGCGACACTGTGAAATTGCCTCGAGGGGTGCTGCTTGTTCTACTGCTTCTGAAATTGTTTTCTGACATCGATCAAGGGAGAAGTGCATATCCCTTAAACACCATTGATCCCACCTAATGTGTTTAGCTCAATTGGTTGGACAATCTTAACACCAGATTCTATGTGTGCAAATTCTTCGATGATCATTGCTTCTGCATCGACATTGAAGAGGTCAGGTGATAAACAACATCCTCTGGCCACTTTTTCCAATAACACATTGTTCCGAGTCCCGATTGGCTACTCTCACTGTTGCTGTTTGTCCCTGGTACAGATTTCTGAGTTGTCTGTCTCTCCAGGCTAAGCCAAAGTCTTCCAGCATTTTCAAGAGCTAAATCCAATCAGCCTGATCGAATACTTTTTCACAGTCTGCAAAACAAACATATAATTCCTGTCCAAATTCTAGATTGCGTTCATTCATGTATAGATGAATGCAGAAGCAAAGGAGGTTAGTGGCATTCAGTGTAAACAACGGAACTCAATGGCAGTGGAAGTTGAGGAGGGTGCTTAATTAATAAACCCTGATGAAATAAGAAAAAGTTGGAAGAACATATATAACAACTATATGCAAAAAATGAAAATCGCGAATGATTGAGGTGGAAGAAGAGAATAACGTTGACATCACAAAATAACAGTGTTACACTGCAGAAGGAGGCCATTCAGCCTATCGTGCCGACATCTCTCCGAATGAACAATTTACTGAGTGCCATTTTCACGCTTTCTCTTTGTAACCACTTCCTTTTCAGATAACAGTCTAATTCCCTTTTAAATGCTTTGATTGAACCTGCTGTATCACATTTTCAGGCCGTGCATTCCAACTTTAACCACTCGCTGCTAGGAAAAGCAGCTTTATCAGATCACTTTTGCTTCTAAAACATAGAACATAGAACACTACAGCGCAGTACGGGCCCTTCGGCCCTCGATGTTGCGCCGACCTGTGAAACCATCTGAAGCCTATCTGACCTACACTATTCCATTTTCATCCATATGTCTATCCAGTGACCACTTAAATGCCCTTAAAGTTGGCGAGTCTACTACTGTTGCAGGCAGGGCGTTCCACGCCCCTACTACTCTCTGAGTAAAGAAACTGCCTCTGACATCTGTCCTATATCTATCACCCCTCAATTTAAAGCTATGTCCCCTCGTGTTGGTCATCACCATCCGAGGAAAAAGACTCTCACTGTCCACCCTATCTAACCCTCTGACTATCTTATATGTCTCTATTAAGTCACCTCTCAGCCTTCTCCTCTCTAACGAAAACAACCTCAAGTCCCTGAGCCTTTCCTCGTAAGACCTTCCCTCCATACCAGGCAACATCCTAGTAAATCTCCTCTGAACCCTTTCCAAAGCTTCCACATCCTTCCTATAATGTGGTGACCAGAACTGCACGCAGTACTCCAGGTGCGGCCGCACCAGAGTTATGTACAGCTGCAGCATGACCTTGTGGCTCCGAAACTCAATCCCCCTGCTGATAAAGGCTAGCACACCGTATGCCTTCTTAACAACCCTATTAACCTGGGTGGCAACTTTCAGGGATTTATGTACCTGGATGCCGAGATCTCTCTGTTCATCTACACTACCAAGAATCTTGCCATTAGCCCAGTACTCTGCATTCCTGTTACTCCTTCCAAAGTGAACCACCTCACACTTTTCCGCATTAAACTCCATCTGTCACCTCTCAGCCCAGCTCTGCAGCTTATCTATGTCCCTCTGTATCCTATAACATCCTTCAGCACTATCCACAACTCCACCGACCTTCGTGTCATCTGCAAATTTACTAACCCATCCTTCTACACCGTCTTCCAGGTCATTTATAAAAATGACAAACAGCAGTGGCCCCAAAACAGATCTTTGCGGTACACCACTAGTAACTGAACTCCAGGATGAACATTTGCCATCAACCACCACCCTCTGTCTTCTTTCAGCTAGCCAATTACTGATCCAAACCGCTAAATCACCTTCAATCCCATACTTCCTTATTTTCTGCAATAGCCTACCGTGGGGAACCTTATCAAACGCCTTACTGAAATCCATATACACCATATCAACCGCTTTACCCTGATCCACCTGTTTGGTCACCTTCTCAAAAAACTCAATAAGGCTTGTGAGGCATGACCTACCCTTCACAAAACCGTGTTGACTATCGCTAATCAACTTGTTCTTTTCAAGATGATTATAAACCCTATCTCTTATAACCTTTTCCAACATTTTACCCACAACCGAAGTAAGGCTCACAGGTCTATAATTAACAGGGTTGTCTCTACTCCCCTTCTTGAACAAGGGGACAACATTTGCTATCCTCCAGTCTTCCGGCACTATTCCTGTCGACAAAGACGACATAAAGATCAAGGACAAAGGCTCTGCAATCTCCTCCCTGGCTTCCCAGAGAATCCTAGGATAAATCCCATCTGGCCCAGGGGACTTATCTATTTTGACATTTTCCAAAATTGCTAACACCTCCTCCTTTTGAACCTCAATTCCATCTAGCCTGGTCGACTGAACCTGAGTGTTCTCCTCGACAACATTGTCTTTCTCCAGTGTAAACACTGAGGAAAAATATTCATTTAACGCTTCCCCCATCTCCTCTGATTCCACACACAACTTTCCACTACTATCCTTGATTGGCCCTAATCTTACTCTCGTCATTCTTTTGTTCCTGATATACCTATAGAAAGCCTTAGGGTTTTCCTTGATCCTATCCACCAACGACATTTCGTGTCCTCTCCTCGCTCTTCTTAACTCTCCCTTTAGGTCCTTCCTGGCTAACTTGTAACTCTCAAGTGCCCTAACTGAGCCTTCATGTCTCATCCTAACATAAGCCTTCTTCTTCCTCTTGACAAGTGCTTCAACTTCCTTAGTAAACCACGGTTCCCTTGCTCGACAACTTCCTCCCTGCCTGACAGATACATACTTATCAAGGACACGCAGTAGCTGTTCCTTGAAAAAGCTCCACATTTCGATTGTACCCATCCCCTGCAGTTTCCTTCCCCATCCTATACATCCTAAATCTTGCCGAATAGCATCATAATTGCCTTTCCCCCAGCTATAATTCTTGCCTTGCGGTATATACCTATCCCTGCCCATTGCTAAAGTAAACATAACCGAGTTGTGATCACTATCACCAAAGTGCTCACCTACATCTAAATCTAACACCTGGCCGAGTTCATTACCCAGTACCAAATCCAATGTGGCCTCGCCCCTTGTTGGCCTGTCTACATACTGTGTCAGAAAACCCTCCTGCACACACTGTACAAAAACTGACCCATCTATAGTACTCGAACTATAGTATTTCCAGTCAATATTTGGAAAGTTAAAGTCCCCCATAACAACTACCCTGTTACTCTCGCTCCTGTCGAGAATCATCTTTGCAATCCTTTCCTCTACATCTCTGGAACTATTCGGAGGTCTATAGACAACTCCCAACAGGGTGACCTCTCCTCTCCTGTTCCTAACCTCGGCCCATACTACCTCAGTAGACGAGTCCTCAAACGTCCTTTCTACCGCCGTAATACTTTCCTTGATTAACAATGCCACACCCCCCCTCTTTTACCATCTTCTCTGTTCTTACAGAAACATCTAAATCCTGGAACCTGCAACAACCATTCTTGTCCCTGCTCTACCCATGTCTCCGAAATCGCCACAACATCGAGATCCCAGGTACCAACCCATGCTGCAAGCTCACCCACCTTATTCTGGATGCTCCTGGCGTTGAAGTAGACACACTTCAAACCAGCGTCTTGCTTGCCGGTGCCCTCTTTCGAACTTTTAACCCTATCCCTGACCTCACTACTCTCAACATCCTGTACACTGGGACTACAATTTAGGTTTCCATCCCCCTGCTGAATTAGTTTAAACCCCCCCGAAGAGCACTAGCAAATCTCCCCCCCCGCCCCCCCAGGATATTGGTACCCCTCTGGTTCAGGTGAAGACCATCCTGTTTGTAGAGGTCCCACCTACCCCAGAATGAGCCCCAATTATCCAGGAAACCAAAACCCTCCCTCCTGCACCATCCCTGTAGCCACGTGTTCAACTTCTCTCTCTCCTTATTTCTCACTTCGCTAGCACGTGGCACGGGTAACAACCCAGAGATAACAACTCTGTTTGTTCTAGCTCTCAGCTCCCTGAATTTCTGTCTCAAATCCCCATCTCTCTTCCTACCTATGTGGACCACGACTTGGGGCTGCTCCCCCTCCCCCTTAAGGATCCCAAAAACACGATCAGAGACATCACGAACGCTGGCACCTGGGAGGCAACACACCAACCGTGAGTCTCTTCCGTTCCCACAGAACCTCCTGTCTGTTCCTCTAACTATGGAGTCCCCAATGACAAGTGCTCTGTCCCTCTTCTCCCTTCCCTTCTGAGCAACAGGGACAGACTCTGTGCCAGAGACCTGTGCCCTATTGCTTACCCCTGGTAAGTCGTCCCCCGCAACAGTATCCAAAACGGTATACTTGTTATAGAGGGGAACAACCACAGGGAATCCCTGCACTGCCTGCCGGTTCCCTCTCCCTCCCCTGACGGTAACCCATCTACCTTCTTCTTTTACCTGAGGTGTGACTACCTTCCTATAACTCCTCTCAATAACCTCCTCCGCCTCCCGAATGATCCGAAGTTCATCCAGCTCCAGCTCCAGGTCCCTAACGCGGCTCTCGAGGAGCTGGAGTTGGGTGCACTTCCCGCAGATGTAGTTAGCAGGGACACTAGAGGTGACCCTTTCCTCCCACATTCTGCAGGAGGAACATTCAACTGAACTAACTTCCCAACTACTGAAAAATAAAAATAAAAAACTTGTTAGTTTTGCAATCCAACGGACAGAACTTTTTTTTTGGTTAGAGGAGGAGAATGGGTGGGAGACACTACATAAGTAGTGTTTCGGGTAAAGCTGTCACTCGAGAACAGCCCCTTCACAAACCACCTTCAACTTACGCTGACCGTACTGCACGTATGCAAATCTCCCCGGAACAGCCAATCAGAAGCTCTGCTCTGCTGGATGCTTGCCTTCCGTCTATTGCCTATTACTTTAAAACTGTGCTCTCTCGGTCTCAATCCTTTCAGTGTGAATAATTTCTCCCTATCTACTCTGCCAAGGCTTCCCTGACCTCACCAATCTACCTCCATACCTGCCGTTCCTCATCCCTGGAACAATTCTTGGGAATCTATTGATTTTATTGGAATAAAATTACATGAGAGTGAAATAAGAGGTGCAATAAATGAGGTAAAATCTGGAAACACAGCTGGAAGAGATGAACTAGCTGCAGAGTTGATTTAGGATGTAGGAAATAATGTAACATCAATGTTTACTAAGCTGTGCAAGGATCTTTACTTAGCAGGGGAATGGCCAGAGGAATTCATGCAGACAATAATGATCACCATTAGAAAGAAGCCAAAGGCATGTCGATGTTTTTATTTTCGTACAATTAGTCTGATTGCCCATGCTTCGAAAGTTGCGATGAGAGTTGCAACAGAATGGGAAGATGCAGAACTATATTGGAGATGACCAGTTTGGATTTCAGGAGGAGGAGGAGCAAGAGAAATAATTGACATTTTACGATTAGTTTTCCGAATAGCTTTACTTTTATGCCAATGTTTTATTACATTGGTTCATGGTTGGTAAGTGACTGCCAATTTAAATTACCTATTCAAAATAGCTTTAACAGATCAAAATATTTTACAGATCAAAAAACTAAAGACCTGTCGGAATATTTAAAAAATCAAATTAAAAAGTAATTACATTAAATAAGGATGCAGGGTATTATGATCTTGGACAAATACCCCAACACGTTTTTTTAAATTTGTAAAACTGAGAGGAAAGGATACTTTGCTCCAGGAGTGATTCCACACACAAATATGGATATGGTGTATTAAAACAAATCTTACTATTCACACAGCATTAAACTACCTTAACATTACAGAAATATAGATTACAATTACCAGTTAACAATGCTTAACAATAAAATACAATAAAAACTTTAACTTCTTGAAGATACCGGGTGGGATTCTCCCATCTGAATGCAGAGTATTGATGCCGTCTTAAAAACTGGAGAGTTTAACGACGGCGTCATCGGACCGCTATGTGTAGCGATCCTCTGCCCTACGGGAGCCCAGCACGGCACTGGAGCGACCCATACCACTCCAGCTGCTGATACTGGCGTCAAATGGGCTCCACGGGTCTGCGCATACATGCTACGACTGGCGCGAATGAGAGCACGCGCGGTAGCCTCCTTCTCCACGCCGGCCCCGACGCAACATGGCGTAGGGCCACAGGGGCGGCGTGGAGCAAACGAGGCCCCCGCCACAAGAGGCCGGCCTGCCGATTGGTCGGCCCCAATCGTGGGCCAGGCCTCGGTGGAGGCCCCCCCCCGGGGTTGGACACCCCCTCCCTCCCCACCAGGCTGCCCTAGACAGGATGGATGCTGAGGTCCCGCCGGGTAAGACCAGATGTGAACGCCGGCGGCGGGACCCGGGCTTTTTTGGGTGGCCACTCGGACCGAGCGGAGAATCGCCGGGGGGGGGGGGGGGGGGCTGCGCCGACCGCGCCGGTGCCAATGGCGCTGATTCACCCTCACCGGAGAATTGACGGACCGGCGTCAGAGCGGTATCACGCGATTCGCGCCCGGTCCGGCGATTCTCCAATCCTGCGTGGGCTGAGAGAATCCCGCCCACTGTCTATCTCCAATCAAGCAAAACCCATCACAGGTCAAAAACCACTTATGAATAAAATTAGCAAACACAGGATTACTTGCCGTGCTCTGGATAAAGCGAGTTATTTGAAAGACTGGTTGAAAAGAGAAATCCTTTCAGTAAACAACCTGCAGATTCCTGTCTGTCTGATTAATGCTGATTCTGACAGCCTTCTGCAAAAGCTGCTTTTCAGCTCACAGCTTCCAGAAGTTAACTGAACTAAAACACTGCCTGCTACAGACCTGGCTCCTCCCACTCAAATCCCATGACCTACTTGCTTAAGTTTAAACACAATGGGGTGAATCCTCCGCTGACGGGATTCTCTGTTCCGCTGGCACCCATGAGTTTCCTGATGGCGCTGGGTGGCCACAATGAGGAATGCCATTGGCAAGCAGCAGGAATAGAGAATCACAATGCTGGTGTTGGCACGCTGCCGAGGAACACACGGTTGGGGAGTCGGAGAATTCACCCCAATGTTTCTAATTATCTACTCCCCAGGAAATCCTCAGAAAGCATAACAAAATCCCATTAGGCCTCTCCATGTAAAAATAAAAATGGTTGGAAAGAATGATAATCTCACTTTTATGGCATCTCAATCGCACCTTCTGCAGGCAGCAAGCCTGTCTTTCTTTTAAACTAGCATTTGTAAAAATATTACTGCAGCAAATATATACACACCCGAACCCAGGTTTTCAAAACATTACTGCAACAGATACAGATAATAGAATATATACACAAATTTCTTACATTCATCACAAGAGCCAGACGATGTGTTGTATTGCATGATGTAGGGGCTGGTGAACCCCATTGTCGTTCCCAGTGACCACATCTGGAGCAAATGCTGGTTGCTCGAGGAACTTCAGCTCAGAAGTGATGAGCTAGAGTCTGGGCTTTGGACACTGTGACACATTAGGGAGGAGGAGAGTTATCTGGATGCTGTGTTTCAGGAGGCAGTCGCACCCATAAGATTAACTACCTTTGATTCAGCCAGTGGTCAGGGACAGGAGGGTTTGACTATGAGTGAGGCACGTAGAGACATCCAGGAGATAGGGTTGCAGGAGCCTCATGCAACATGCCCGAGATTCTTGCTCTCAGTCAACAAGAGCAGGGACTGTAGGGAGGATGAGCAAACTGACCAGAGCATTGTGGTACAGGGAGCCATTCAAGTGGGGGGGGGGGGGGGGGGGGGAAGAGAAATGTAGTTGTAATCAGGGATAGTACATTTAGGGATATAGACACTGTTCTCTGTGACCAGGATCAAGAGACCAGAAGGTTGTGTTTCCTACCTGGTTCTAGGGTTGGGGGATATCTCATCTGCGCTGAAGCGGAACTTGGAGTAGGAGGGAAAAGATTAGTTATTGTGGTCCATGTAGGTACTAACGATATACGTAGAACAAGGATAAAGGTTCTGCCAAGGGAGTATTAGTAGCTCGGGGCTAAATTAAAAAACAGATCAAAAAGGTAATAATCCCAGAATATTGCCTGAGCCACAAGCTAATTGGCAGAGGGTCAATATTTTTTTTTAGAACATATAGTGCAGAAGGAAGCCATTCAGCCCAGCGAGTCTGCACCAACCCACTTAAGCCCTCACTTCCACCCCATCACCGTAACCCAATAACCCCTCCTAATCTTTTGGTCACTACGGGCAATTTAGCATGGCCAATCCACCTAACCTGCACATCTTTGGACTGTGGAGGAAACCGGAGCACCCGGAGGAAACCCACACAGACACGGGGAGAACGTGCAGAATCTGCACAGTCAGTAACCCAGCGGGGAATCAAACTGGGACCCTGGCGTTGTGAAGCCACAGTGCTATCCACTTGTGCTACCGTGCTGCCCTAAATATGTTTAAAGAATTAAATGCGTGGCTCGAAGATTGGTGTGGGAGAAATGGGTTTGAATTCATGGGGCATTGACACCAGTACTGGGGAAGGAGGGAGCTGTTCCGATGTGACTATCTTCACCTGAATCATGCTGGGACCAGAGTGCTGGCGAATTGCATAACTAGGACTGTAGATAGGTCTTTAAACTAAATAGAGTTGGGGGGGGGGAGGTTTCATTTGCATGGAAATTTTAAAAAATGTAAGTGTAAGGAAAATGTAGGAGTGCAGGTTCGTGATGAGGCTGGGTGTTACCAGGAAATATAAAAAAGGGACAAAATGTGTGAATCATACAAAAGCAGGGAAGTTCAACAGTAAAAATAACTTAAAAGGCTTGTGTCTGAAAGCACAAAGCATTTGTAATAAAACAATGAGTTAACAGTGCAAGCCGAGCCAAAGGGGCATGATTTTGGGCGATCACTGAGACATGGTTACATGGAGACCACGTTTGGGAGTTGAATATCCAAGTATTTAGGAAGGACAGACAGAAAGGAAAAGGTAGCGGTGTAGCTTTGCTGGGAAAGGAAGGGATCAGTGCTGTAGTGAGAAATGATGTAGGCGCTGGACTGTAGGTAGAAGTTAGAAATAGCAATATAAAGAAGTCCCTGGTGGGAGTAATCTATAGGACCCCAAACTTTAATTCCGCAGTGGGACACAGTATAAACCAGAAAATACTGATGACTTGTAAGAAAGGCACGGCAATAATCATGGGTGATTTTAATATGCTGAAAGACTGGATTAATCTAATTGACAAGGGTAGCCTTGAAGGAGCGTTCATTGCTCAGGGAGCAGGCTATTCTGGATTTGGTATTGTGTAATGGGGAAGGATCAATTAATGCCCTCATAGTTAAGGATCCTCTAGGGAGGAGTGACCATAGCATGCCAAAATTTCAAATTCAGTTTGAAGGCGAGACACTGGAGTCCCACACCAGTGTTTTAGAGTTAAACAAAGGTAATTGCATAGGCATAAGGACAGATTTGGCCCAAGTGCACTGGGCAGGAAGACTAAAAGGCAGGATAGTTGATGAGCAGTGGCAGTTGTTCAAAGAGATATTCAATTCGTCCCAAATAAAATATATTCCAGAGAGGGAGAAAGATTGTAAGAGGGGAAAAACATCCATGGCTAGGCAAGGAGGTTAACGATAACATAAAGACAAAAACTAAGGCATTTCATATTGCAAAGGCCAGTGGCAGGATGGAAGATTGAGAAACTTCAAAAGATCAACAAACGATTACTAAAAAGTAATAAAAAGATCAAAGCAAAATTATGAAAGAAAACTAGAACAAAATATTTTTTAAAAAGGATAGCAAAAGCTTGTATAAGTATATAAAAGGGAAGAGAGTAGCTAAACTGAATGTTGGTCCTTTGGAGGCTGGGGCCAGTGAGTTAATAGTGAGGAACACAGAAATGGCGGAAGCGCTAAATTAATATTTGCCTCAGTTTTCATGGTGGAGGACATTAGTAACAGGTAATGCAAAGGTAATAGAAAGAGAGGAACTCAGAACAAATATCATCAATAAGGAAAAAGTACTAAAAAACTATTGGAATTGAAGGGAGACAGGTCCAAGGGCCGGCATCCTAAGGAAATGGCAGCAGAGATAGTGGGTGCGATTCTTCGGCCTCATTACGCTCTCACTCGAAGTGTTCTACTTGGAGTCAGGAGAGGGTGCTGCCCAGGATGGGCTGGCGCCGTCGGCTGGAGGACCTGCAGGAAAATGGATATGTGGTCAGTGGGAGCGATGAGTCAGTCAGTAAGGCAATAACAACTCACGTTTGACAGGTCCTCCTGGTGGAGACAGTGGTTCCGCACCTCTGCGGTGTCTGCCTGCCTCCGCATGGGTGACCGATCTGTCCTCGGCCACCCCAGTCACCTCCAGGGCACACGCCGCGAAGGAGGTGAGGATCCTTAAGTTCGGCATCCCTCCGCCAGCCTGGGCCCACTTCCGAAGATTATGGCAGAGCTTTTCCTTAGGAGACACAGAGAGGGCATCAATGCCTCTTAGGTTAGCCAAATGCGTGGTTCACAGTGGTGGGAGGGGGTGAAGGAGGGTTGGGGGGGTTGAAGGGGGAGGGTGTGGAGGAATGGTTGGAGGTCGCATGTGGAGTTGGGGGGGGGGGTGGATGCTCTCAGTGGTGTTGGGGCCTTGATGTCTACTCATTCGCGCTGCCCAGCATAGATCGTTGGCCTAATTATGGCACTGGAAGCCAGTCCTCCTGGTCACACTTCCCGAGCTGACAGCTGCTGCCACCTCATCCCAGGCAGCTTGTGGCTGACTCTCCAGGACTCTTCGGGAAACAGGGCATCCCTCCTGGCCTTTACAACGTCCAGCAGCCTCCCCAGGTCAGCATCCCCAAATCTTGGGGCCGGCCCCCTCGGCACCATTATTGTGAGCAGCTGGTGTTGCTGAGCAAGTGCAGCTTAAATGCTGTTCGACCTTGTCAGTGGGGATGGGGGGGGGGGGGGGGGGGTGGGGGGTGCAGGATTGAACCCAGATCCTTGGCGCCACCATGCCACCCTTTATCAAGGAAATAATAACAGGGCATTTGGAAATCAAAGTACATCAGAGTCAGCACATTTTTATGAAGGGTAAATCATGTTTGACTAATTTCCTAGAGTTCTGCAAAGATGTAACAAGCCAAGTGAAGAATAGGGGTCCTTTAAATGTATATCTGGACTTCCAGAAGGCATTTTGATAAGGTACTGCAGAAAATATTAATACACAAGGTAAGTTCACACGGGGCTAGGGGTATTTTATTATCTTGGATTGAGGATTGACTTACCGGGAGAAAGCAGAGTGGGGATAAATGGGTCTCCTTCTGGTTGGCTAGTTGGAACGGGTGGTGTGCCACAGCGTTCGGTCCTTGGGCCCCAACTATTTATAATCTATATGAAAGACTTGGATGTAAGGATGGATGATCCGATAGTCAAATTTGCCTATGGCACTAAAATAGTTGTCTATTTGTCCAAGCTATCGCCAGCTTCTGTGCACGTTGTCAGGTTTAAGTAATCTATATTTGTATTTGTGGGCATTGAAAACAAGGTAGCTTTAAGTAAGTTTAATGTTGTGTTTCTGTAGAAGAAAGGTTTGAAACTTCACTTAGCTAATGTCAAACAAAGGTGCCTGTGGGTTTTGCTTTAATTTCAAACTGTGCCTGCAATGTAATTGGGAATTTAAGATGTGAAAACAAACAAACAAAGTTCAAAGAAAAGCTTAGCAACCAAGGTCCACCTGAGGTGAGGAAGAACTTTCGGGTTTAGTTTCAAGCTGGGCCCAGAAGCAGCTGAACAGGACCAGGGAGCTGCAAAAAGCAGACTTCCTAAAAGAACACAAGGAAGTTCAGAAACCAGGGAGTTGGAACAAAAAAGTATGTCGCAGGTAGACAGTTAATTTAAAGGAACAAAGAACAAGAAGATGAACAAGGTCCTGTTCAGGAGAAGTCAAACAAAAGGCAGTGGAAGTGCTCAGAGTTAAAGAGACAGCTCAAGAACCATATTTAAAGTCAGCTAGGTAAGAAACCAAACAGCTGAGGTAAATCAAAAGTTTGTTGATACCTTGATACATCCTGTGAAGCAGTAGTGTTCTGTTGGCGTCGCTGGGTACCTGATAGATGGGTATCTGTAAACCTGAATGCACATGGCAACCCAAGGCAAAGGAATACTGAAAGAGGAGATTGAAATCCTGGAAGTGGATCCTTGCTGGAGGTCTCTGAGAGAAAGTGTTGTTTGGGAGAAATTTTCAAGTCGTGTTTTTAGTGAGTAGCATTTGGAAAACCCTGTGTGGATGTCAGAGTTCCAGTAAAACCAGTTGGCATCCAGTGTGGCAAAAAGCTAGAGGAAGAATTGATGGAAAATCCACAGGAATGGCTTCAGGTGGCATCTGTGACTTTGTTTCAAAGTGTGCTGTGTCTGACTACAAGTGGCCACTGGTTTACATAGACTATGTACTTATTGACAACATCTGAGTATAAGATAAGTTGTAACTTGTGGTATCCTTCAAAATCTGTGTATATCTGTAACAATATAGCTGGGGTGAAAGAGTAGTGTATTCTAGTCACTCTTTTTATATTTAATAAATGTTTTATTCTTTGATTCAAAAATAAATGGCAGTCCTGCAAATTTGGTCATCCATGTTTCTAAACAAAAAAATAAAAGTTATAGGTTGAGATCTTCCAGCTGCTCACGCTGGAGGGATCCCCTAGTCCAGTTAATGGTGCACTCCCGCTATGGGTTTCCCGGCGACCTGGGATGGATGGAATGGGAAAACTCATTGGCAGCGGTGCACCAGTAAATTCCACCGCCAGCCGGGGGTGGGGGGGGGGGAGGGTGGATGGGGGGCACTTCCTGTCATCAAGAAACAAGCCATGTGGAGGCCAGAGACTCTCATCCATAATCTATTGAGCCAGGGTTCCACTCAGGACCTGGCTGTCCAGTAGTAAAATCAGCTGGGATCGTAACAATGTGCTCGTCGGAGAATGGCCACACACGTGCAGTTGGGGATATTCTCATCTCCAGGCCAGGAATATGTGCAGTTTGTTCTTTTCTTGTGTTTTTTTAGGTTTAAAGAGAGACCTACACATGCGCAGAAGCAGATACAAAAGCAAAACAGAAGAAGATTAGATGACCTAGAAGCAAAATGCAATTACGCAGAGAAACACAGAACAACAAAGAAAATTACAGCACAGGAACAGGCCCTTCAGCCCTCCCAGCCTGCGCCGATCCAGATCCAGAACGTGCAGGATGAGAGCAATAGGCAGCAAATATCCGGGCAAAGCAGAAGGAAGTCCCAGGAACTAGGGAGTGGGGACAAAATAAAGTCCCAGGAAGGCATTTATGTCCAAGAACAAAAACAGAAACCTGAAACAGATCCTGTTCAGTGAAGTTAAGAGTCAGGTGCAGAGGAAGGCTAACAATTTAAAGAGAGAAAGCCGCAGGAAGAGACACATAGAAAAATAGGCTTGCAAGGAGCCAGAAGGCCCAAGGAGATAGTCAAAGGTCTGTAACCCTTCATTACAGGACCTGTGAAGCAGTGATGCTCTATTGGCACAGCTGAGTAACTGAGAGATTGTGTGGAAGGTGACGCTTGAATGCATGTGGTGATACAGGGGAGAGGAACATCGGAAGGAGAGTTTGAAACCCTGGAAGTGGATCTTTAGTGAAAGCATCTGAGACAAAGCATCATTTGGAAGAACATTGCAAGGCATGTTCTTGAACAGCAGAGATTGGAAACCCTCGTGTGAAAGACAGAGTTCCAGGGAGACCAGGTGGCTCACAATATGACAAGTGTCTGAGGGGGGAGGGGGAAGTTAATGAGAAATCCGTAAAAGTCGTTTTGGTTGGCATCTGCCACTTGGTTTCAGTGTGGTGTGCCTAACCACAGGTTGCCTATTGATTTACATGGATGTGTACTTACTGTGTACATTACAGTATAAGGTAGATTTTGTAACGTGTTATCGTTACGAATCTGTATATATCAGTAAAGGTATAGCCATGGCTAAACGAGTAGTGTTGTTATACTTTATCATTTCTTGTTTAAGAAATGTTTTATTCTTTTGTTAAAAGTTCACCAATTGACTCCTGTGACTCTGTTCAGTAGCTGCCCTCCTTGTTTAAAAAATAAATAAACATTAGGCCGCAGAATTTTCTTTCAGCGGAATCCTCCGGTGCCCCGGCAGCGCACCCACACCTGTGGGTTTCCCGATGGTGTGAGGTGGGCACAATAGGAAACCCTATTGGCCGGCTGCGGTGACAGAGAATCCCGCTGCTGGCGGGGGTGAGCCGCACTGGAAAACGCAGCTGGCGGACGGGAGTCCCACGCAGGGTCTATCAAGCTGGATTCCGCATGGGGTCCGATTTGTCCGGTAATAACATCAGCTGGGATCTTAACACAAGCAAAAGTGTCACCAATATGGTCGGGAATCATCTATGGCCCACAGTAGACTTGTTAATGGATTGGACTCGGGGTTGCCATTCACAGATTGTCTAACTGAAAACATATGTAACCCAGTGCTGTTCCTCCTCGCCTTTTTGCATTCCAGCCAAGAAGCAAGGAAGAGAATATAGTTTGAAGGAAGAGTTGTTCTGTGAAACTATTTTTTGCAAATGTAATTCCTTTGGGCATTGTTCCTTCTCCTGGGCTCCATTCATTCTTGTGGCGAATTGCCTGAAACTCCAATTGGAAAAAGCCCACCGTGACATGGTTGAAATAGATAACTTAATGTGGGAATCATAGGTTCAGACTCTTGTCCCACCAGCCCAGTTGCATCATTACAGAAGTAGATTTCACATCAGTGTTTGGATTGGGATCTTGACCCTTGACAAATATTGTTAGCACTGACCGAATCCGCAATGTTATTCTGCAACTGACAACGTAACTTTGAAATATTACTGACCTCTGTCTTCCTCTAGCGATGCATAACTTTTTGATTTGGATCTGTAGCAAAACTGATAGAAGCTGTTGTGTTATGCTGCTTCGGATAACACAGGCTGCTACTTGATGCAGTCTTAACTAAAGGGTGCTCCAGACCCTGAAATGAGTTCAACGTGTTTATTGAACGACATACACAGTTCTCAAATGAGTTTGATTCTCTGCTAATCTAACTGTAGTAACTCAGTCTAACTGAACTAGCTTGCTCTAAGCCACATGCTGGGGTGTGATGCTGCTGATCAACCCTGTCTAACTCTCTAGATGTCTGTCTGTGGAAAGAGACAGGGTGTGAGTGCCTCATCCCTTTTATAGTGTTTATGTCATGCCCCCTTGTGGTGATGCCACCTCTGAGTGTCCTGACTGTCCATTGGTTGTGTCCTATTCTGAGTGTTCATTGGTTGCATGTTTGCATGTCATGACAGAAGCCTTTGGAAGTTTAGCAGAGATGAGGAAACCTGAACTTCCACTCAAAAGAAAGTTGCTCCGGGGGAAGCACGGTGGAGCACGTTGGAGTAGTGGTTAGTATTGCAGCCTCACAGCGCTGAGGTCCCAGGTTTGATTCCGGCTCTGGGTCACTGTCCGTGTGGAGTTTGCACATTCTCCCCGTGTTTGCGTGGGTTTCACCCCCACAACCCAAAGATGCACAGGCTAGGTGGATTGGCCATGCTAAATTGCCCCTTAATTGGAAAAAATTAATTGGGTACTCTAAATTTATATATAAAAAAAAGAAAGTTGCTCCTGAAACAAGATTTCATCATTTTTCAAAGAACAGGAGGAGGAGGAATTTGACTTTTTTGGCCCTGTATAAATGCAAGTTCCCTGTATAAATGCAAGTTATTTTGGGGCAGATAATGCCCAGATGTGAGGGCAGATTCAGGGGAATTTACAGAATGGAATTAACTGGCATGTTCTTTCAGTGAGGGGATGAGAAAGGGTCAATCAATGGATAGGATGGTTCAGAGGATCCCTCTGGTGCGAACAGCTGGAGGATCTCACCCTGCAACTTTTATTTTTTGCTTCGAGACATGGATGAACTGCCGATTAACTTTTAACCAAGGAATAAAATGTTTATTCAATATGAAAAGATTGACCAGAATATACTTCTTGCTATATGAGCAAGTATGTTTAAATCACAGGGAAATATTAAGAATTGGCGTGCATGTAGAGTTTCTGTTGCTGTATGTCACGTTTCAGTAAGAAGATAAAATCTTGCATCAATATAGCATCTTGCATGATCTCAGGACATCCCAAAGTACTTTATAGCCAATTAAGTTCTCTTAAAGGATAGCCATTGTTATCATGCAGCAAGCATGACACTTAATGTGTGCTTAACACACTCCCACATACAGCAATTAGGTAATTACCAGATAATTTCCGTTAGTTATGGTGGTTAAGGGATAAACATTAGCAAGAACCCTGGAGAGAATGCCCCTTCTCTTTGAAACATCACCGCAGAATTTTTTACATCCCTCTGAGAGGGCAGTCATTGACTCAAATCACATCCAAAAGACAGCACCTTCTAAAAGCATTCCCTCAATACTGCAGAGTGCCAGCCTAGTTTGTGTACTCATGTCTCTGGAGTTCAGCTTTGACAAAGGGTCATCTGGACTTGAAATGTTAGCTCTTTTCTCAACATACAGATGCTGCCAGACCAGCTGAGATTTTCCAGCATTATCTCTTTGCTCTCTGGAGTACGGCTTGACCACATCACCATCTGCCTTAGAGTTACCACAGAGCCATGACTGAAACATACACTGTTATGAAATAAGGATACTATTACCTTATCCCATATGTGTGATTACGCTATAATAGATTTCAAAATGGTTAGAAGCTGGGATAGCATAATAGTGTTCACAAAGGTTAATGGTAAGGCCCATTTCCACCCATCTGACTGGCATAGAAAAGATAATTGAGAGCAATCATCAAATGGGAAAATTGCTTACTCTCCTGCGACAAAGATCATCTTAGTGATTCTTCCACATCAGTAAAGATTTTAGACCTTTCTCGACTCTCACTGAGCATTTATTTCAAATGATGGTTACAGCATAGAAGGAGGCCACTTGGCCCATCATGACTGTCTTGTTATGCTCTAGGTGTAGCATAAGCGGCTTCCTTGTGGTGCACTTGACAAAGGAAGGTTGAGACGTGGAGATAACTTCAACACGTTTATTAAACTATTTTTACTTCTATTACTTGGGTTCAACACTACTGTTAATCCTAACATGTATACCTACCCAGACTGACTAACCAGTCTGCTACAATCCACGTGGTGTGAGTGATATTGAATCAACCCTGTGTCTCTACTCGCTGACTGTCTCCACTGGAAAGAGGCAGATCATGTGTGTGGTGTCCTTTATATATGGGTTGGTGTAATGCCCTCCTGTGGTCGTGTCACCTCTGTGTGTATCGTGAATGCCCATTGGTCGTGTCCTATCTAACTAATCTATTGGTTGAGTGTGTGTGTGTGTGATGTCTCTGGTGCTCCCTCTAGTGTCTAGCTAGTCTACATGTATTTACATTAACCCCTTGTGTATTTACAGTAATGCACATCACCACAATGACCATACCAATTCTCCCTGCTAGGGCAGCTCACCTAGTCCCAGTTCTCCACTCTTCTTGTATAGCCCTGCAATTCTTTTTCTCTTCAGATAATCTTATAGTTTTTTTTGAAAGGGTCGACTGAAACTGCCTCCACCACACTTTCGAGCATTGCTTTCCAGATGTTAACCTCTCACTGCCTAAAAACGTTTTCCCTCATATCGTCATTACTTCCTTTGCCTATCATCTTGAAATGGTGTCCTCGGTTTCCCAAACTTTCTGCCAATGGCAAGAGTTTTCATTCAGTGACTTGACTCCAGTTACACATTCATTACCCTGTTTGCACAATGAAGATTCCTGCTATCAGGATTCCACATTTTGAGGATTATGAAGCACGTGGCAAAATAGATCGAACAAATTATTCAGGTTTAAAAGAGGGTTCAAATGGTCATAAATTAGAAGCTACGAATAGGAAGAAAGGTCAAGTGGAACATTTTTCACTCAAGGAAGAAGTGAGTTATGTCATAAAATGCCAGGAAAGGATGTTGAAAATAATGATATAATATATTTAGAGACAACTGCACATTTATGAAGAGTGAATGTAGTAAATTAGGTCAAAAGGTGAGAAGCCCATTGGGTGTAATGGTTTTTTCCTGTTCCTGAAAATATTTATCTTCTTACCTGTCTAAGTCTGCTCCCTATGAACAGGCTTTTCTTGAATGTGAAACTTCTCCTCAAATCCATTATTTGTCCGAATATGGCCTTGTGTCACCCAATATCAAATTTTGTTTGATAACAGTCCAGAAACGCATACATACAAATATATACATGTGAATTAGGAGCAGGAGTGGGCCACTCATCCCCTCGAGCCTGTTCTGTCATTCAATAAGATCATGGCTGGGCTCAACTCCACATTCCTGCCCACCTCGAAAACCTTTCACCCCTTTGTTAATCAATAATCTATCTAGCTCTGCCTGAAAAATATTCAAAGGCCCTGGCCGTGATTCAGCGACTACATTGTGCCCAGCACGAATCCAGGTGCAACGGGTGAATCGTGCGAGAGCCCCAAATAGGGATTTATTCCAGGCGCGGGCCGATCACGAGTTGCTCTGCCCAGCGTAATCTGGACTTCACCCTCACTGGGCGAGATCCAGATCTGCATATTTAAATAAGCCTAATGGGTCACATAAATACCAGGACACAGGATTCAATTGACATCCAAGACTGCGCCTGCATGATCTCGCTAGGGAACCTAATTATTACTGGTTTAAATGTGGACCAGGCAGAACATAATAATAATAATCTTTATTAGTGTCACAAGTAGGCTTACGCTGCATTAACACTGCAATGAAGTTACTGTGAAAAGCCTCTAGTCGCCACATTCCGGCGCCTGTTCGGGTACACAGCGGGAGATTTCAGAATGTCCAATTTATCTAACAAGCACGTCTTTTGGGATTTGTGGGAGAAAACCGGAGCACCCGGAGGAAACTCACACAGACACAGGGAGCACAGTAGCACAAGTGGTTAGCACTGTGGCTTCACAGCGCTAGGGTCCCAGGTTCGATTCTCTGCTGGGTCACTGTCTGCGCGGAGTCTGCACGTTCTCCTCGTGTCTGTGTGGGTTTCCTCCGGGTTCTCCGGTTTCCTCCCACAGTCCAAAGACGTGCAGGTTAGGTGGATCGGCCATGCTAAATTGCCCTTAGTGTCCAAAAAGGTTAGGAGGGGTTATTGGGTTATGGGGATAGGGTGGAAGTGAGGGCTAGGGTGGGTCGGTGCAGACTCGATGGGCGGAATGGCCTCCTTCTTGCACTGTATGTTTTATGTTCTATGTTCTATGCAGACTCTGTACAACAGTGACCCAAGCCGGGAATCAAACCCTGGTCACTGGTGCTGTGAAGCAGGAGTGCTAACGATTGTGCCCCCTCAGGGCACCTCGGGGGGGGGTTTGTAGCCATTGGACCCTGGCAGTGGTACCCTGGCACTGCATGGGTACCTAGATGGTACTGCCAGGTTACAAGGGTGCCAGGCTGGCAGCGTCAGGGTGGCAGGTTGGCACAGTCAGGGGCCGAGCCTGGTGGAGCCTTTTGAATTGGAGGGGAGTTGAGGGGGGTGTTCCCAGGGGATTCCACAAGGTAGGGGGGGATAGAGGGTGATCGACAGAATGGGGACTGACTGGGGGGTGCAGAAAGATCAGTGCTGCTGATCAAAATGTCGCCCCGATCTACGAACTGCCACCCCTTGCGGGTGAGATCAGCTCGCCAGCAGGAAATCCCTCTAAGCGAGGCCTCAACTGGGAGAAACTCCTCAAGGCCAAAAGAACGGCCAAGTGCCATTGAATAGGGGGATGTTTCTCGCTTCTGCAGCCGCCAAGAAAAACCCCGCTAAATGCGCACAAAAGCAGACTATAACATTTGTCCACTGAATTGCGTCCTCTGTTTCCGCAATTCCATTGCCTTCGGAGAAAAAGAGTTCCAGAGGCTCACAACACTCTGAAATAAAAAGTTTCTCCTCATCTTCGCGACCACTTATTTTTACATAGTGACCACTCGTTTTAGACTCTCCGAAAGAGGAAACAGCCTCTCCACACCCACCCTGTGTCACAAACCCAGGGCTAGTGCATGTTCAGTTCAGCCTCTCCACACCCACCCTGTGTCACAAACCCAGGGCTAGTGCACGTTCAGTTCAGCCTCTCCACACCCACCCTGTGTCACAAACCCAGGGCTAGTGCACGTTCAGTTCAGCCTCTCCACACCCACCCTGTGTCACAAACCCAGGGCTAGTGCACGTTCAGTTCAGCCTCTCCACACCCACCCTGTGTCACAAACCCAGGGCTAGTGCACGTTCAGTTCCACCTGGAGTCGTAACACAATTGAAATTAGATGTTATTTCAAAATACCCGAGGACCTGGACTGAGCTCAATAAACTGCAGTCACCAAGGGCGGGATTCTCTCAGCCCTGGGCCGGGCCGGAGAATCCACGCGACCGGGCCACGCTGCCCTGACGCCGGCACGCGATTCTCTGCAGAGTGGAGAATCGGCGCCATTGGCGCCGGCGTGTTTGTTGCGGTGCCGGTTGTGGGCCGCTCTACGCGGCCGGTTCACCGATTCTCAGCCTGGGATGGGCTGAGCGGCTGCAGTTAAAACGCCGATTCCCGCCGTCCCAATCAAAACATGCTCTCAGCCGGCGGGAACTCTACGTGCAAGGGTCAGGTGGTGGCCTGTTTGGGGTGGGGGGGGTCTCCGACCCTGGGGGGGGGGGGGGCGGGGTCAGCCGCGATCGGGACCCACTGATCAGCGGGCCTCCCTCTCTGTCCCCTGGACCGTTTTCCTACGCGCCGGCCCCTGTACTCCTGCACCATGTTGCGTCGGGGCTGGTGCGTTGAAGGAGGCCACCGCGCATCCGTGCATTGGCGCCGGCGCCACTGTGCATGCACGGATCCCGCGGCGCCCAGTTCACGCCACGATCGGCAGCTGGAGAGGCGTGAACCGCTCCAGCGCCATGCTGGCCCCCTGTAGGGGCCAGAATTACTCCTGGCAGCAGCCCGTTCATGCCGTCGTAAAATGCAACGGCGTTTACGATGGTGTGGACAGTCTGCCGCGGGATTGGAGAATCCCGGCCCAGGTTTCTAAAATTTAAACACAAGTAATCTTTTATTACTTAACAGTAGTATAATTAAATTGATAAAAATGTAACTGATTACTGAATACCCCTTTCTAAATGCACCGCCCCTTTCTAACTACGCCTATTCTCCACACACATAAACAACACAGAGGGAAAAGGGTGGTTGAGAGTTAAAGAAAAATCAATAAAAATGAAAGGATAAAAGATCTTTTATAAATTTGAAGTACCCAATTCATTTTTTCCAATTAAGGGGCAATTTAGTGTGGCCACTCCACCTACTCTGCACATCTTTGGGTTGTGGGGGCGCAACCTACGCAAACACAGGGAGAATGTGCAAACTCCACACGGACAGTTACCCAGAGCCGGGATGGAACCTGGGACCTCGGCGCCGTGAGGCAGCAGGGCTAACCCACTGCGTCACCTTGCTGCCCTAGGATAAAAGATCTTTGACGTGCTGGGATGGTTTCCAGTTAATGTCTTTCTGGAGTTCAAACTTTTGTTTCGGCAATTCTAGGCTTGAGATGGTTATCTCTGGCAAGGTTTTCTACTTTCTCTGTAGGTTCAAGATCATTTCAAGTTTACAGTAAAGATGTGCCAGGCACTCACTGGTTTTAGAACAATAAACAGGGCAGGATTCTCCGTCCCACCGCACCTGTTTTCCGGTACGGCGCCCCTGCCGGCAGCAGCATCGTCCGTCCCGGTAGCCAGTCAATGGGGTTTCCCATTGTGGCCACCCCCGCACCGATGGGAAATCCGCGGGCGTGAGTGCGCTGCTGGAGAAGCAGAGGATCCCACCGACGGAGAATCCCGCCCCAGTTCTTTATTTAGCGAGAGCGAGAGAGCAGCAAGAGAGAGAGAGAGTATCCCATTCACTTTCAAGGTCTAAACACTTCTGTTCAGCTCTTTCAGAAGCATCACGCAGCAACTAATCACTGACTGTTGTCTCTGGCCAACCCACATGTTGTCAGTCAGCCAATCAAACCAAGTTCATCCAAAGCATGTTCTTAAGATGTACTTGGCGTCGATGATGCTGTATTCTCCTCTCCAAAATACAAACCTGGAACACACTGTCCTAACTCGCAGGCTGCTTCAGCTTACATACGCTGTTTAAAGACACATTCCGATTATGGGCCCACAGACCAAAAATAATAAAAGAAAAGGAAAGAAAATGATAACAAAGGAAATAACAGGAAGGACTCTTACACCTGTCAATACCCCTCTGGATATTAAATGTTTCAATCAAGTTGCATCCTACTCTTTAAACTCTATTGGACACAAAGCTAGGCCGGGATTCTCCAATCCCATGGCTAAGTTCTGACGCTGGCGTGAAAAGCAGCGCGAGCCACTCCGGCGTCAAATGGGCCTCACCTGCCAGCTATCCACCCCTTCCTAGGGGACTAGTACTGCGCCGGAGTGGTCTCCGGAGCTCCGGCGCCCGAACGCCGGCGCGCCACGGCCAGCACGAGTTTGCGCATCCACGTGGGTTCCCGTCTCCGCGCTGGTCCCCGGCAATGTGGCGGAGACTTACAGGGGCCCGGCGCGGAGGAACTTAGGCCCCCACAGAAATAGCCCGCCCGCCGATCGTGGGCCAGGCCACCGTAGAGGATCCCCCCGGGGTCAGATCTCCCCGGCCCCCCCACCAGGACGGTCCCCGCAGACAGAACTCCGAGGTCCTGCCGTGTGGGATCATACGTAACCCGAGAACCCGGCACGGTGTCGGAAAATCCCGGCCCTAATCTCTCCAGCCTTTCCTCTTAAGAAAACCTGCCCATTCCTGGTATTAGTCAAGTACCTTCTCTGAACTGCTTATTATGTACATCATTCCTTAAATAATGAGACCAATACTGCAAACAATACATTGCACTGGTTCTCCCTAATTAGTAAGTTGGAGCATTGTGGGGATCCAGGGTCCTTGGTTGGGGGTTCCAGGGATTGGGCCATCATTTAAAAATAGGGCCCCTATCTCTTCCTGCACTGGCAAGCTGAGCTCATTAGCGCAGGAATTGAGCCTGGTTGCTGCCTTGGCGGTTCATTCCTCACCCAGAAATGAAGCAGAGTCCCGTTTAATAGTGGAGTCATTCTTCGCGCTGCAAGCCCTGCAAAACATCCAGCTAAACGCTCCCAAAATGGGACCCATTTACATAAATTGTAAAAGCTGAGGCCCCAGTACTGATTCTGTGGCACACCACCCGTCACATACTGCCAACCAAAAAAAAAGACCATTTATTTATTTATTCATAAATTAAAGTACCCAATTCTTTTTTTTTTCCAATTAAGGGGCAATTTAGCGTGGCCAATTCACCTACCCTACACATCTTTGGGTTGTGGTGGGGGGGGGGGGGAGACCCACGCAAACATGGGGAGCATGCGCAAACTCCTCACGGACAGTGACCCGGGGCCGGGATCGAACCCAGGTCCTTAGCACTGTGAGGTACCAGTGGAAAATACCCCATTTCCTGTTAGCCAGACAGTCTTTAATCCATGCCAATCTGTTACCCCTTACACAATGAGCTTTTGCTTTCCGCAATAAACTTTGATGTGGCAGTTTATCAAATGCCTTCTTGAAATCTAAGTACAGTACATCCACCGGTTCCCCTTTCTCTACAGCACATGTGACTCCTTCAAAGAACTCCAATAACGTGTATTGCAACATCTTACTACATTAAATACATTATATGAAACAAATTCTTAGGAAATATTAGTTTAAAATGGAAAGTAACACAGTGTTCTGTGCAGAGGCAGATCGCCCCACTCCCCCGCCAACTTCAAGGCATTAGAATTATTCATTCCACATCAGCTTCAAACTCATTGCGCATTCTGAATATTCACCACCTAGAGCAAAATATGTCAGAAACCTTCCAACCTCACTCCCTGCTAGGGACTGAAATCCATATGAAAATAACATTGGAACTCTATATTTACAAAGTTAAATTGTCCATCAACTCTGCTTAGCATTCTCCTGCTGCCTCTATATTAGAATTCTATTATATGAACTATGAAGATCTAAAAAGCCCAGTGTTGATTAATACCAATATTTAAAATTAAAATCCTTGTTTTATTTTCAGAAGTAATGGGTTTTGCTTTGTGCTTCAGGTGAAATGAAAGCGAGTTAATTTCCTTTGCATGGCTTTTTTGTTATGCTGCAGAGAAAATTAATGAATCACATAAAGAACTTGCTTCGGTATATGTGCAGAATATTAGTTGTGTAGTGGCTGAAAGATTTAACCCTCACATCAGCGCAAGCTTTTATTTAAACTCGAGCTCAATCCTCCTCAGATTATGTTGCAAATTTGTTGTGAAATGTGGGATTCATTTTCTTAATTTTTCACCAAACTCCCACCCTCCCCCACCCCCCATTCTAAAGCGGCTCCCCTTATTGGAGTGTGACTCCTTTGGTACCTTAGATGTGCAGCGCCTGAGTTAGGTGGTTATGGTTTGAGTTCCACTGCAGAGACCTGAGCACCACTCCAATCCAGCAAAGAGGCAGCGTGGCATTCTCACGTCCCCTGGTTCACCATTGAAGCCAAAATATTGTTGGGATGGATATTAAACCACAGCCCATCTGTCCTCTCAAGTGAATGTGAAATATCCAACAGTACCATTTGAACAAGAGCACAGCGGTCTCCCTGGTATTCAGACCATTATTTATTCCTCAACCAACATCACTGATAAACAAATCACCTGCTTGTTAACTCATTGTGGTTTGTGGGAGCTTGCAGAGCCCAAATTGGCTGCTGCATTTCTGACACTGCAGCATTAAAAGCCCTTTGGGACATGCCGAGGTTGTGAAAGGCACTGTATTAATTCATGCTCTTCCTTTCCAGCTGGATAGCCTTCCTGGCTGAGACTACGTCGTGAGTGTGGAAAAGGGATCCACAGCCAAGATTAATAAAAATAGGAAATGTTGGAAATACTCAGCAAGTCTGACAGCACCTGTGGAGAGAGAAACAGAGTCAATCTTTCAGTTCAGAGACCTTTTAGCCAAGGCCACATCTTGTTCACATTCCACAGAGGAGCACTTTCCAGAAGAGGTCAGTGAATAGCAATACAAAGTGAGAACATTGCTTGATTTTACCCTTTGAACCCAAGAGTCCAATCGAGCTCAGTCAACTCTGGTCACAGGTCAAGTCTGGGTTGTCTCAAGTCTGCATTGCATAAAATAGCACTTACCAACAGCAAGTACTCTGAATCCAGGTTCTATCCCACAAGTAAACTGAACTTCTGCACTCAGAGAGTTGGATACATTTTGGCTTCAATGGTGAACCAGGGAATGTGAGAAAATTATTCAGGCAATTAAACATGTTATGGATAAAAATTTGTAGGCAGCACACGTCTGAATTTCCAACATGGATTGTCGACAGTCAAGATTCCCTCTGGAAGAGTAAATTATCCCCTAAATGTTTGTTTTATCATTTCCAGTTAATTTTAATCGGGACTGAGAACTGAGGAGGAGTTTGATATGATTTTATGTAAGGCATTCTTCATTTAACTTTCCCCCGAGTGCAATCAAGAAAACTCCACTGAAATGAATGGAGGTTTATTCTCACATTAACTCTTGTTTGTTTTCATCACGCCTGCTGGTTTTGAAACATGTGATGGGGATGGCACAGGGGTAGTGGAGAGATCTAAAACAATGAAACATTTCAGAATTGCTGTTGAGTCTTTATTTTAACTGCGATTGAACTCAGCAAATGCTGTATTCTGCACCTTTTGTCTGACTGGTCCCTGGGAGATTTTAAGTTTTGCTGGTTGGATAAGGGCATCCTCTTGTCATCAGATGTGCAGGTAATTCAAGCTGAAGGTCCTTGTGTTTTGCAAAGGATATCATATTCAGTGAAATGATTTCCCTCCAGATGTGGGATGTCAGCGCTGGGGCAGAAGTTTCAGTGTCAGCATCACATACTCCCAAGTCAGGCAATTAACCGTGAGATACCAAATAAGGCTGCATCCTCTCTGCCCTGAACTCGGGGAAAAGTATGGAGTAAATCAGACGGACATTTTTTCATTTCCCCATTAGATTTCCTGTGGTATTTGTGCACTGTGATGGTCAATTAATATTGAATTAAAGGCAGTCTGTGCTCTGGACACATACCAGCTAGAACTATTCCAAAACTGTTCACTCATTTCGTCCCAAGTTTATACATTGAGCGGGAAAGAGCATTGCACCAATCTGAGCTGAATTTGAATCAAAATTACAGTCGGCAAATGAATGCACTTTAGCTTCAATAGTGAGCAAAGAAATTATTCAAGCAATTATCCATGCCGGGGTGCCAGGGATGGGAAATTGTAGGCAGCACGTGTCTGAATTGTCCGCATGGATTGTCAGCAGTCAAAATTTCCCCTAGGAGAGCAAATTACCCCCTAACTCTTTGTTTTATAATTTTAATGGACATTGTCATAAGCATGGGTCCAACTCATGCCATCATCCATGCCCGCACAAGGAATTTTTGACTCCCAGAGGGTTTTTGCACGTCTGCAATGATTAAAATTGTGTTTGTGTGTGGCAATCCACATATCAAATTATTGTAAGCCATTTTTTGCCTTTATCTCTCAGCCTCTTAATCAGCGAGTACCTGAATCATGGTAATCCGGATCGATTCATGGCCAGTGCTGAATTAGTTTATCTCAGTGAAGCTGGTATACGAGCGTTATATTTACGTCCATGGCCTGGGGAGATTAAACTTGAAGCAGGTTTTCCACTCCTCATCTCCAGCGAATGACACCGACTACTAGTTTTAGAGAGAGGTTGGAGAGGTTACTATCTTGCCTACGCTAATTTCAAGCTATGAGCAAGGCTCAGAGATACATGAAAAACGGACAAGGAGTCCATGACTACATTGTGTATATGTGTGGGGATTCAGGTGAGCACAGGGTTGAGTCTGCGATGATGGCGCCGAGACTGTTGATATTCCCAGCCTAAGCATGCACATTAAGAATGGAACAAGGTATCAGAGTATTGCTGAAAAAAAGACTAATGCTTTCAAAGCATTTTATCTTGCACTCCCCTGGCTAGCTTGCAAGGAATTACCAACAGTATCGGGGGAACAACAATGTATGCTGCGTGAGAAGAAAGTGCTAATTAGTTAGCAAGTAGTCTCTGATCGGTGGAGGCCCTGCCATGGAGAACGCAGCATGGAACAGTTAACTGACCATCTGGTTTATTCCCCAGGGTCAATGCCTTGACCAATTAGGGCCAACTTGTCAGGTTTGAATTTGAACGAAGCTGGGCAGTTAACTGTTCCCTCCGGCATCTGTGTTGAATGCAATACATTTCGAACAGATCTAGAAACTGAATGCTGAGCACTGATGATGTGTTGTAGGTCAGGAGCAGCATCAGAAGTGTATACAGCCATAACCTGTAACTGCATGGCCCAGAATATCCACCAATCAACCGTTACTATCAAGCCAGTGTGTAAGGGTCCTTTCTGTTTGTTCCAGATTATTCCCTTTTATGGCCCTTATTTTCCCTTCTGTTTACTTTTTATTTTTGGGTCCATGGATGTTCAATGGACCTGTGACTTTAAGGAAGCCATGGCCTGTGCCTTTAATCCAAACAGGAATACCCAGAAAGCCATGCTGTTTTAGACCTACATCAGTGATTACTCAGATTGATTGATGTGGCTGGTGGCCAATGGATGGGTCCAGGGGGCGGTGCTCAGCCTGGTGGAAAGTGGTGATTGGATCTGATCCGACTGATAGGTTTTTCAGAGACACAAAGCTTGTGTTTTTGTTTCACTTTTGGTTCTGCAGTGGGTGGAGCATTTTAACTAATTCAGTCCCAAAGCGTTCGAGCTAAACTCTCTTCATAAGGCCACTGTGGGGGCTGATTCTCTCTCCAGTAAGTCTGGGTGCTAATCTCTCGAGACTGCAAAGGCTTGAAATCAAACTCCAAACTGAAGGCCAGGTTTGATGTGAGACAGTGGGCGGGATTCTCCGGCTGCGCCCGCCGGCCCGGCAACTGGAAAATCCAATCAGAGGTCGATAGACATTTCCACTGTCCGCATCTCGCCCATGGTGATCTTGCAGCGGGCGGAGTGTCCCAGAGTGTCTCTGCAGAAAGGTAAAGCCTGAAAGCGAACCCTGAGCTGAAGGCCCAGAAATAAAGTGACTCTCCAGAAAGCCTGCTGCATGTGAGTGCTCCATTTTCTAGCCTGAGGGAACTCTGAATGAATGAATCTACAAAGAAGACCATTACTGGCTACAAACCAGAGACTTTAACCAGCATGCATGCTGTGAAGAAAGTGTGCTAAAGGAACACATGTGACACAAAGACTTTTATCTTTTGACTTTTCAGCTTATTATTTTTACACCCCCTTGTCTATTTTGTGTGCGTGGGTAGCGGGTGGGATATTAAAAGTGGGTAGTAGGTATTAGATTGTTATTATCCAGATGTATATACTGTATATTTCAAGATAATTCTTGGTATAAATAAACAGTAATCATGTTTAAACTTACTAACCTGGTGACTGTAATTATTGGGCAGCCATTCTTTTTATAAGAATTATTGGTTAATTCACTTCTGTTGTGACTCTGGGGTGAGTGGGGCTGGAATTGACCGTGCACTTGAACAGGGCATCGTGACAGGGGGATCAATCCTGGTTCCACAAAGATGCCAGGAGCAGCCCAGGCATCCTTAAAAAAGGGGGGAAAAAAGAACAAAGAACAAGGAAAAGTACAGCACAGGAACAGGCCCTACGGCCCTCCAATCCTGT